>NC_053037.3:70584182-70887789 GCF_002575655.3 Aegilops tauschii subsp. strangulata
TAGTACCCCGCGTCCAGCTTCAGCAGGTGGCGCACGCTGGCGAAGAAGCAGAGCTTCACCGTGGCGTCCGGCTCCAGGTTCAGCGCCCGGGTGCGGCACTGCCAGAGCTTGGCCGTCAGCACGTCGAAGCCGGAGCAGAACTTGCCGCTGTGCGCCTTGTACTGCGTCTTGAGCGCGTCGATGTAGCCCGTGGGGAAGTCGAGCACGATGTAGTCCAGCGCCAGCACGGGGAGCTCCGGGAGCGGGCCCGGCTTGATGCTCGGGTTGGGGAACTTCTCCCTGTCCCACACCGGCTTCACCGCCGGCTCCGGGAGCCCCCGCGCCATGTCGCCCACCGCCTTGATGAACTGCGCCGCGCCCATGCCGTCCGCCGACGCGTGGTTGAACCGCAGGCCCATCACGAACCCGCCGCAGGTGAACTTCGTGATCTGGAACCATGAAGTAAGTTTGAAATGTCAGCGCTGGATTTGCTGTAGTACCAAAACCAATATCCTGTAGATGCTCCCGTAATTCCCGTAGGCTGTCCTCGTCGAAAAATAGTATGAACTGGCAATCATGATGGAATTCGGCACTTTTCTGCCGAACCACGCATATCAAGGTACGGGCGACAGGGATGCACGAACAAAACACCAAGAGAGAATGAGCGAAAAATGCGCTGCAATCTAATCATCATCATAAAGTACTCCTCTAACTACTCAAAACTCCCACACGCTACTGTCGTGGCGAGCGGTCTCCAAACTCGACGAATATCGGTCCTGTCCAACAACCTCACTGACCAGCACACCAGCCGGTGGGCAACAAAAGCAGAGCAATGGATGGGCTCTCCGACGAAAACCCTTGGCTTCGAAGCAACACATACATTCAGATCGACACCAGCTATCTTATCTGGCAAGGACAACACCTACACCTACAGGCATAATCTGGCAGTACATCTCTGTCTGTGACCGCATAATAATAATCAAGCTGCGAGCCTGAAACTAATCCCGATTAAGACAACTCCTAGCCAGATGAGGCGAAATCGCCATCATCGCTAGGGACGAGTCAATAAGTCCAACTCAGTACGCCTAGAGGTCAAACAAAATTCGGCAGCTCCGGCCTCGTCCCATGGCGATCACTTTCAGCCCCGGAATGATGAACGGAATCCTCCCCTACGTACGCGAGTGCGACTCTGCCTAACCACCCGTAACCCACTGGACGCCACCACCGTACCACACCGCGTAAGCCTGAGGTCGAAGCAAAGTCGTGCTTGGTCGCACGTCCGTCCGTCGGAGGCAGCGGCCGCATTACGCATACGCAGCCCGCAACAGAACAAAAGTGCAGTGACGCAGTGGCGCCGCGAGGGAGGCCCCCCTGGCAGCGCTCGGCCGCCTCGCCTGAAACGCCGGGATTTCACGAGCTCTACTCGCCGAGCGGCGTCCGACATTCTTATCGGTTCCAGGCAGCTACTAGTACGTGCCGGCGACGGGACCACTCAACCTAGCCGACGGCGACGGCGTCACAGGCTCGGCTTAGCTAATAAGGACGAAAGTGGCAAGCCTGGAATTGCTAATCACGGTGGTATGCTTGACACTTCACAGGCACACACCACGAGCTCCCTGCTTCACCACTCCGGGTAATTCCGGCCACGTCAACTCCGGGTAGCCGTTAATTACTCCATGCAACGTCGTAATCACCTTTACGAAGACCGATGATGGGGTGACGCCGGTGGGACCCACATGACAGCCTCCCCGACCGACACCGTCTAACCAATCTTCTCCACTACCTACCCACGACGCGTCGAAGGGGAAAAATGGGAGAAGCTTCCCACGACGACGCCATCCATCCATCAGCTTTTGACTTATCAACTCTGCTCCCCAGATCTACCCGCGGGCGAGCGGATCTAGCTCGCTCTACTCCCGCGACCGGATCAACGATGCTACGGCGACCGATTTAGCTTAACAATCACGGCGGCCGGCCGGCCGCCGGCGGCGTGGATGGTGGGAGCATGTGCATACCTGCATCATCATGATGGTGTTGTGGGGCTCGACGCCCCAGAGGTCGTCGGCGGGGTAGGGGACGAGGTCCTCCTTGGGGAGCAGCAGGGGGCGCTCCAGGAACCGCACGTCCTCCAGGCTGCACTCCGCCACGGCCTCCGCGAAGTAGACGCCGTCGGCGGTGCAGCGGATGGCGGGGCACCCCTTCTCCGGCTGCTCCACGATGCGCCCCGCCAGCGGGTAGAAGAAGGCCAGCGCCTTGCCCAGCGCCTCGCGGATCACGGCGGGGGCCGCGTCGGCGCCGGACCGGAAGATGTGCATCGACTCCACCAGGCCCCGGTGGGTCGGGTACCGGTCCACCCACGCCAGCGGCAGCGTGTGGTCGGGCGTCTCCGACGCCGGCTTCACCGCGCCCTCCGAGATCCGCGTCACCTTGAAGCTCGACGACGCCATGGCCGCTCCCGCTCTCGCTCTGCTCTGGGCTTCTGTGAGGCGCGTGTGTGTGTGTGGAGTTTTTGGGACGAGGCTCTGGAGCTTGAGCTGGTTCCTTAAATGGAGTTTGGTTTGGTGCTCGGCAGTGGGTCGATGGCGTGTGGGGCCCGGCGAGGGAGGTGGGTGTGGGGTCGTGGAAGAGCGCTGGACTATTTGGCAGTGTACCGTGGGCGCTTTCAACGGCCGAGATCGGCTGCCGGACGGGGTGTCTTTTTTTTCGATAAAGAGCTATTTTATTATCTCAGAATGTAGCATCAAGGGGATACAAAACATTATGAGTAACACCCAGCCTCTGCATAACTGAGATGCACACAGCCAAATTCAAAAGTCTGACAAAAAACATGAAATGTAAACCGACATATCGGCAACAGTAAAGTCCTATAGACCGACACTATGCCTATGTCGAAGGTGGTGGTGGATCGATCCGGAGGTTATGCTGCCACCCATGTTGGGAAAAAACCTCCGTAGCCACCTGCTTCAACCGCGTACACACCGCCTTAAACAGCGGTTGGTGCTCTGATCGTTGTAGCATAGACCATGTATGAAGCGATTGCGTACAACGGAAAATAACATGCAGAGGAGAAGCATTTTTTCCATTAAAAACCAAATCGTTTCTACATAGCCAGAGCGACCAAATTAAGGCATACGCTCCCACCCTTATAAGCGTTTTAAACCTATTTGGAATACCGTCCAACCAGTGACCAAATATATTGGCAACACTTGTGGACGGATATAAATTTGACGCTATTTGGATGATTAACCACGTAGAACGTGCAAACTTGCATTGGAAAAAAGGTGTTTGATTGCCTCGTCATGAGTACAAAAACAACACTTCTTACTCCCTGGCCAGTTGCGTCGTGCGAGGTTGTCTTTGGTCAACACAACTCCCTTACGAAGATACCACATGAAATCACTTTTAGTGGAATCTTGGACTTCCAAATTTTCTTGTTATTACTCAGTGGTACCTCAGAATGTGTGAACGCACAGTACATAGAGTCTACTGTAAAAGACCCTGATGTAGTAAGGTTCCAGCGAAACACATCCCGACCTTGTGTCAGGTTAATCGAATCCAACCGGGACAAAAGATTATGCCATGACAGAAGTCTGGGGCCAATCAAATCCCGCCTAAACGAAATGTTCGGCGGGGATGAATTGAGCACGTGCACAATAGTGTTGTTCTTATCGCGAGCAATGTTATATAAGGCTGAATATTGTTCTCGGAGACTGGCATTGCCTAGCCAGATGTCTTCCCAGAATCGAATCTCTGACCCGTCTTTTATCGCGAAAGACCCAAAGCGAAAGAGATGTTTCTTTGCCGCCATTAGGCCAGCCCAGAAGTGCGAGTCACCAGGTTTCCAATATGCCTGGGACACCGCCTTTTGGCCTAGATACTTGTTGCGCAACATGGTTTGCCAAACACCATCCTCAGTAAGAAGTTTGAACAACCATTTACTGAGCAAGGCCTCATTCTTGACCTGTAGGTCATGAATTCCAAGGCCGCCTTGGTCTTTTGGCCTACAAACCATGCTCCATTTGGCCAACCGATATTTTTTCTTTTCTCCATCTCCTTGCCAAAAAAATCTGGATCTAAAATAATCCAATCTTTGCAGGACCCCTTTTGAGAGTTGGAAGAAAGAAAGCATATAGAGAACCATATTTGTGAGAGCGGAGTTAATCAAAACCAGTCGTCCTCCAACTGAGAGCAGCTTGCCTTTCCAACTGCTCAATCGTTTCTCTAGTCGCTCCTCTACATGCTTCCACTCCGCAATGGTGAGACGCCGATAGTGGATCGGTATTCCCAAATATTTAATCGGGAATTGGCCATGTGCGCAACCAAAGAGGTCAGCATAATCGGCAGCCGCCTCAACGGCTTCTCCAAAGCAGAAAAGTTCACTTTTATGGAAGTTAATTTTGAGACCCGACATTTGCTCAAACGCTGAGAGCAAGAGTTTTAGGTTTCGAGCCTTGTCTAGGTCATGTTCCATAAAAAGAATTGTGTCATCGATGTATTGCAGAATAGAGAGGCCACCATCCACAAGATGTGGCACTACTCCTTCTATCTGGCCGTCCTGCTTAGCACGCTCAATCAGAATAGCCAACATGTCAGCAACAATATTAAATAACATTGGAGACATGGAGTCACCCTGTCGTAGTCCTTTTTTTGTCTGAAAGTAATGGCCTACATCATCATTAACTTTGATGGCCACACCACCTCCAGTTACAAAATTTTGGATCCACTGACGCCGGACGGGGTGTTTGACGTACGGGTTTCGATAGCCGTTCAAACGCGCGTGCATGGCGGCCGTTCATACTTACTGGAGTGCTAGCATTTTGTTTGGCAAAATTTGCATGTCGAACATTTTTCCATGGCAACATCTTCCTTCTAGTCTTTGCAAGCAAGGTATGATGACACTAGCATGGATGAAGGGATGTAAATGGCGCCATAAACGGCATCACAAGGCTTGTTTAGTTAGCTCGATAGTTCATTTTTTTGAATTCTTAAACTGTTAGACCAGTAAGTAGGTTTAATTGGGCTTAAATGGCATGTCATTTACCTCCTACGTGGATGCCTATCTAGATCCAGTCGCTCCCGCGTGATGAAGAAAGCACACAACATGTCTTTAGCAGCTCCCTGATCTCCTCGCCTAATTTTGTTCTCCCCAATTTCAAGTCACACTTCCCTATCTTTTGGGAAAGCGGCGATCTCCTTGGTCCTCCCTCGAATCACGCGTGGAAACCAAACAATGCTCTGAAACATCTTCGTCTCGCCACCATGATGTCTGAGTAGATCCCTCTCTTGATGCCCACATGTTCATTTGGCAGACTCGACTCACTGTTGTCAGGATCCGACCATCACGGGCTTACCAACATCGAATCCAATGGTCCTGGGACCTCGTCGTAGCAAGAATCTAGAAATATGTGTATGTGATCAATGAGAAAACGTCAGTGTGACTGTATGACATTGCCCCTTTCACTGCTAAGCAAGAGAAATGAATGGGAAAAGTGTGTGTCATGGAAGAAGAAGAAGAAGGGGTAGGGGGGAGAAGAAGGTCCAAGGAGTTGCACTGCTATGACTACCGCTGAGGCGACAACGACTGTGGTTGTCACTGGTAGTTGTCTCTTGTCAACCCTCCCCCTCCCACCTTGATGCCCGATGGGTAAGAAACACCACCCTAGTGCTTTAAGAGTGATGCCTTATTGGGGCTCACAAGTAGTCTTCTCTGGCCACCCCCTCCCCCCTTCTATCTCGGAAAGCACCTTGGTTGTCACTGGCGGAGCTTAGTGTAGTGTTGGGGGGGTGCCCCCCTCCCCCCCCCAGCCATGCACAATTCATTGAAGAAAAAATTAATAGAGGGCTTAGTTGGAAGGAAAAAATGTTGTTTGCCCCCTCAGTTGTTCACATTTTTTGTTTCGCCCCCCTAGAAATCTGGCGTAGCTCCGCCACTCATGATTGCTTTAGAGTGGTGTCTTAATGGGGCTCGCAAGTAGTCATCTCTTGTCAACCCTCCATCCTTCTATCTTGGTTGGACGAGTAACAAGCACCATGGTTGCTTTAGAGTGATGCCTTGTTGGGTCACCCATGTGGTCATCTCTGGACAAAGTTCTTCAATCCCATTTTGATGCCTGACAAGTAACGAGCACTTCGATTGCTTTAGAATAATGCCTTGTCTGGTCACATAGGTGGTCGTCTCTAGTCAATAAATGTCTCCCATCCCATGTCGATGTCCGACGAGTAACGAGCACCTTGATTGCTTTAGAGTGATACATATTGGGTCATTGTGGATGGCCGTTTCAGGTTAACCCCTCCTAGGAGTGCAAGATGCACTCCAATTTATTTTGAGTGATGCCTTACTGGGTCATGGCTACGGCCAAACTTGGTGATCCCATGGGTCGTGATGATAGACAAGACAACATCGATCAATTTGAGGAGCGTGACATCAACTCTAAGGAGAGAAGGGAGAAGGGACAGAGAGGGAGGTGGGTAGAGCATATCTGCAAGACAGACATAGAGGAGGATGCACGAGTGTAAAGCTGCAACATGAGAGTGGGTGAATGCATGAGTGACGAAAGAGCAGTGAAGTGAAATGGTGTCGAATCATTGAGCGGAAGTTGTTTGCATTGTTGATTTACGCCTTGAACCTACTGAGTAGAAGATCAAGCACTATCCTTGGATCAATCCTACTACATGGACCTCATTTATCCAGTCAAATTGGTAGATAAGATTTTCTTTTCGATTGATTGTCTGAATGGTTGCTATACATACTTTCCGCAGAATTATTGAAGGTGATGCTTCTCCACAAAGTGATGTTCCAGTCAGAGACACGATTGCCAGCCTAATTAAGATCCAGCACAGCTGCAAAGTGCAATCCATCTCTCTCTTTCACTTAAAAATGAGGAAGTGTGCCGTGCACGATGAAAGGGACAAGCAAGTTCGTTGCCATGCATGCAACTTGTTGGCAACTTGGCTAATTCGAAAGGTCTCTTGGCTCATTGGCTCGACCCTTTGTTAATTGTTTATAAGTGTTTTAGGCTAGCTTTCACTGTAGTACTGTACTGGTTTGTTGCTAGCAGTACCAACCTGCCAAAGTACTTAAAATTATGGGCTCATGATACACGTGAAATGTGTCATGGCCGTCGGTTGAACTTTGTGGTGATCTCTGAAAATCTGGAATACGTCCAATCGTCCAAACTCTGAACCAAGACCCTGTGGATCGCTTTGTCAGGAACAGCGGATAAATATGCCTCTCCGATTAAGAAGCAACGAAGCAGCATCGATGGTTGGGCGCCGACGCCGCCGCGCACGTTCGCGGCAGTGAGACGGTGCCTGCGTGCGCTACTGGTGCCACCTACTCACCAGTATATCCCTCCTCCCTGTTGGAATTTGTTCAGGTTAGCTATAGCCCTCGGCCTACGGTGACATGGCCCGCCGCATCTGGTGTGTGTGCGTGTGTGCGCCGGGGTCCTCCTCGTCGGGTCGTTTGGTCCATGTGCAGGAGTTGGTGTACTTTGGCATGAGTGGCGTAGGACGAGGGCATGGGGTGTGTGTCTCTTGCTCACGAAGTTTGGAGCTGGTAGCTTAGTCCAAAGAAGAAATGGCCCGTGCGTGCGTGCGTGCCTGGACCGGGTCCCTCCTCGTCGAGTCGTTTGGCACACGCCTGGTCGTCCTTGTGTACGTACTCCCTCCGTCCGAAAATACTTGTCATATTTTGAAACGTTAAATTTCCACTCTACTCTGTCACGTACTTACGGATGCATCTTCCGTGTCTGACGATCCTACTATTTGGATCGAACGCGTCGACATACCAGTTCGTGAAACATTATAGTAAACGGAGCAATGGTTGATTGATTATTTCCTTAGCTATGTTTTAAAAAAAAAGAAGGATGACCCCCGGCCTCTGCATCTGGGCGATGCATATGACCATTTTATTAATTATTCTCACAAGATCTTACAAAGCCATACAATAACAAGACTAAAGCCACCGTCTAAGCAACAACTGTCGCTACACCTATCCAATTGATGAAGGGACGTAGATAGTCTGGGTCTAATACCAAACAGACATCGCAGCCAAACCTAAACATCTAAGACCTGAGGTCCCAACCAGGACGCCTGCCGGGTATGGGGCAGCTACCAGTCCGGCGCGCTCCTCAACCAGGACGCCTGCTTGGTATGAGGCCGCCGCAGCCACCTGCCACCAATCCATTTTCAGAGCTGTACTGTTGCATGTACTGTGCCAGGTCTCTCTACCATCAACGCCACCACGACGCCCGGCAGCGTCGTCCTCCTGCGCGAGTCCATCCTCCCACAGCGAACTCCGAATCTGCACTTCGCCACGCCGTCAAGATCCGTCGCCATCAGTGTGTAGGATGAATCACCGCTCCACCAAAGAATCCATCCTCTGGTCCCTCGATCACGTGTGTACCTCCAAGAATGACGCCCCCGAGGGAGGAACGACACCAGAGCGCCGCCGTCATCCGATCAAGGGTTTCCCCCGGAGGTAGCAGAGAGTGGCCTTGAACTTCTCCACGGCGATGCCTTCAAGAAGGGAACGACGCAGATAGCGCCGCCACCGACGGCCTTAGCAGACGTCGAAGGTAAGTTTTCACCCAGATCAGTTCGAAGGGATCCAACTCTCGTGCATTGGCCGCCGTCACCACCAGCACCACCAGGCAGAACCCTGGAGCACCGGCAGATCAGCGAACCGCCGGCACCACCGCATCCAGATCGCCGGCCACGCCGGGCCGCCGCCATCCCCCGCGCCGTCCGGGTCAGAGACGTAGCCGCCGACCGCGCACAGGGACCACCGCCGCCTGCACACGTCGCCGAGATCCCAGCGCCCGCCACCGCTAACCAAGGGCCGCCGCCGCGCGCCCCGAGCGGACTCCCATGCACACCAGGGGAAACCGCGAGCGTGAGCCCAGCCGTCGCCCCCAAGCCCGCACCGGCGCGCCCCGCCTCCAGCGCGCCGCCAACAACCGCCGCGATCCGCCCGCGCCAGATCCAGCGAGCCGTAGGAGAAGAGATCCCACCGCCGCCGACACCGACCGGGCTTTGCCCGGCGGCGCGTCCCGGCGGCGGCGAGGAGGAGAGGTCGGGGGAGGGACGAGGACGCGGCGGCGCTAGGGTTCCCCCCGGTCGCCGCGCAGGGGCGACACGGGAGGAGTCGGGGGATAGATTGTGTGAGCATGTTTACCTTGTCAGTTCTAAAACCAAGCAATGGTGGGAGAAGCAACACAAAGTTAGAAGCAAGGTTTGGTGCTCCACGATAAGAGTGTTTGCCCTTTAAGCTTGCAGTTGGCTAATCTTAAACTCGATTATGCAAGATAGATGGGTCTTACGTACAGGTCGAAATTAATGGTTAAATATCTCAAAGGCCAGGCCATGCACCTTTGCAACACGCCGGCACCCCGTCATTATCCATCGCTAGTTAGGTCACGACCCACTAACACACACCACTCACGCACCAAAAGGGAAAAGAGCTAGCCGTGCTCGTGCAGCAGCATGCATGCACGCATGATCGCTGTAGCTTTCGGCTGCAGCCGCTGGCTTAGCTGCCTCTGCATTAGCTATGCTTAGCGTTCACTCGTTCAACAACTCCGCGGAAGAGTCAGCAGATGGTGTCTGTCGCCCACAAGGCCACAATGTTTGTTGTCCTTCTCCCCTTGCAAATCAAGGAAAGAGAAAAAGGTCTCGATGCTCATGAAAACCAGTCAAAACCTGAAAGGACATGCGACTGCTTGCTTGTAGTGTATATGGTCCTGATACTAACTAATTAGTCTAGCATAAAGTGAACGAAGAATCTAATCCATGTGGAGACAACAAGTATGGTGCAGAGAGAACAACGCGTGCTCCATTCACTTGCCACATGTACTTTCTTTTTCGCCGGGGAGATGCCACACGTACGTTGCAAGGGATCAATAGCACTGGCCGTCGCTGGTTATAGCCAGTCGGTCGGTGGTGTATCATTTCCATGTGTCCAGTGGTGGTCTATGTATATGCGTCGTTGATGACCTTCGGTCCTGCTCCACGAGTCCTCCATGTTAGAGCATGTACAGCCGGTCTTCTCAAATGTTCGGACAAGCCGTCCGGTCACTAATCGATCAAAAAAAGCGATTTAACGAGACCTCTCAAACCATCCTCAAACGCCCGGCTGATCGGCACCCCTCATATCCAACTCAAATGTAGGGCGGATATGAGGCGGCCCGGGTGCGTCCACCTAGCACACCTCTGGTCCATCCCGACCCCACAAAATCCCCCTCCGGAGCAAACACTAGGCTCACTTCACTTCGCTCTGCTCTGCTCCCCGACGCTCCCTTTTTCCTAATCCGTCCAAATCCGAGCGCTGGCGACCATGTCCAGTATCGGCAACCACTCCGACGCGGCTGTGCAGTCCGCCCATCGCCGCCACGTGATGCCAGTGCCCGACGAGGAGGAATGACTCCTCCAGTGGGTGTACCGTCGGTCACTGAACGTCCGGCGCCTCCGGAGGATCAACGCCAAGCAGCTCCGACTCGGCATTGAGTAGGCCGAGCGGGAGGCGGCGAGGGTGGCCAAGCTCAAACGCAAGTAGGACCACATCATCCGGCGCTTGCAGGGCTACATCGTCATCTCCAATTCCTCCTCCGACGGCTCCGACAACGACCCACCTCCTGCCGCGGACGCCTACAGCAGCACCGGCGACCGGAAGGACAAAGGGCAGGCGAGGAAGTGGTGAAGGTCCGCCCTCTCATATCTAGCTCGTAGTATCTACCTCATAGTATCTAGTTAGCATTTGTCGAACAATATGAACTGTGTGAACTATGACCGATATTTTGGTGATGTTTATATGTGAATTTAGGCCCGTTTGTTGTCGGTTTAGAGTTCGTTTCCTGTTGATTTTGCCGTCTGGTGATCTACATACTACGTTGCATGTCTTTTTATGGATATAAGGTACTGGATATGAGATACACGGTTGTGGAGGCGCAGATTTAGGGACTACCGGTCACTGTCCGCGGGCGCGTCCGCAGGCGTATAGGGTGCCGGATTTGGCAAGTCCGGCTGTAGATGCTCTTAGCCCTTGTTGCGCCGGGTAACACAACTGGCGCTGCCGCGAGAGAATTCGTGGGCCGGCCCAACACAGTGACTCTCACCAGGAACATGTCGCCCATTAACGCATGTCCATTAATGTGGAGGCGAGCACTCATGGAAAACCCTATTTGACGCGTTCTGCGTCAAATTGTCGGGGTACCGCACGTAGGGCCGGCTTGTGTAGAAGCGAGGCATGCGTTCCACCAATATTGGTTTTGGGAACCTTCCAACCGTTTTTTTGGTTTTGGGAACCTTCTACAAGGTACCTGGATAGGTTTTTTCTATTTCTTTTTTATTTTCATTCCTTTTCCTTTTTTGTTCATTTATCTTTTCTTTTTCTTTTTTCCTTTTGATGTTTTTTTTTCTTTTTTTATATTTTTCAAGTTTCTTTTATTTTTTCCACAAATGTTCAGCAACTTAAAAATTGTTCGCATTTTTAATTTTGTTCACAAATTCTAAAAAAAAAATGTTCCATTTTCAAAATTTTGTTCACAAATTTTAAAAATATTCATGTTTTGAATATTTGTCTCAAATTCTAAAATGGTCAGAAACTTCAAAAAATGTTCCCACACTAGATTTGTTCACAAATTTGAAAACTTTTCGTGTTATGAAAATTTGTTCTGAAATTGAAAAAAAGTTCTGCGAATTTCAAAAATATTCACATTTTTTTGTTCACAAACCTAAAAAATGTTTGGGAATTTCAAATAATGTTGCAGCTTTCCAAATTAGTTCGCAAATTCAAAATTTGTTCATGTTTACAAATTTTGTTCGCATATGCAAAAAAAATTGTGGAATTTTGAAAAATGTTTGACTTTGGATTAATTGTTCGTAATTTTAAAAAATGTTCTCATTTTCAATTTTTGTGCCTGTTTTTCAAAAAATGTTTGTGTTTTTAAAAAAATTGTTCATAATTTCATAAAATTTTCTCATTTGCAATTTCTTTCCTTTTTTTGCAAGAAAATATTTTGAGAAACACAAATAATTTTCGCATTTTCATGAAATGTTTGAGGTTTTAAAAAATGTTCAAATTTTGGAAAATGTTCTCATTTCAAAAATATTTAGTTTTTCACAAAGAAAATCACATTCGATATTTCAAAAAAACTTAAATCGGTTGCAGCTTATAGTTCATATACACCGACCAGTAATTTTTTACACAAATTCCTAGGAGTTAGTAGTTCCCTAACAGGAGGTGCTTGTTTCGATCCCTCAACTGGGCTTTAGTTTTTGGTATATCTTAGCATATGTTAAGTTTTTATCGCCATTGTTTATTTCTTTTAGATTTGCATTGCCCATGAAGCACAAGAGCTAGTTGGCCATAGTGGCTAGCTCAGCTCCTGCAACGCCATAAAATCATAGGTTCAAATCCCACCTCAAGCGCGTTCCTTTTTTGCATTTTTAACTCGCGTCACGAAACCCAAATGGGCCGGCCCAGTTGAGCCACCCTTGTGCGAAATGCCGACTCTTCGACGCAAAGAGCGTCACATAGGAGCTCCCAGGACTCATAGCGACATGCGCTAGTAAGTTGCACTATGGCAAGATGCACTTGGGCTTTTGTCGGATGAAGAATCGGTGCAACAAATGTCTGTTAACACGGAACCAAGTGCCAAGAGCTAGATTTTCGATATGCGCGACTGATTAAGCCATGAGAAGTTCAGAAGGCTTGTTGTCACCCTGTGGTCTATTTGGCACCTTGGAGAAAAGCAAATCACAAATCTATTCTTCAAAGTCCGTAGCACATGGATTCATTCGCGAATTCTTATTTGCTTGATTTTGGTTCGTTGCCAAAGGAAGCTGGTAATCCGCAGCCAGTCCGCGGGGCCATGGACAGTTCGGTCCGATGGCTAGCTCCACCAGGAGAATACATTAAAATGAATGTAGATGGAGCAGTGGCGAGAGTTGGCCACAAGGGAGTCGCGACTTCTTTTTGTGGAGACGCAACAGGGATATACCAAGGGGCTTCAGTGATAGTCTTGGAGGCATTACAGACCCAACAATTCTGGAGACTCTCATGCAGGGAGGCATTGTCTCTTGCAGAGGATTTGGGTTTAAGGAAAATATGGATTGCTTCAGATTGCCAAAGTGTCATGAATGATATTGCCCAACAATCCGGGGAAGACATGTTGCAATTCTACGTGAAATGATGGAGCATAGGGAAGCGTTTGAAGCATGTAAATTTATTTTTGAACATAGGAAATTTAATTTTGAAGCTCAATATCTCGCCAAGTTTGCATGTAATTTAGAGATAGATCGCCACATTTAGTTGGGCAACCCTTATGACCCAAACCTTGTACCTATGGCCATTTTGATGCATCAATAAAGTCGGGCGAGAACTCTCCAAATAACGACAGATGATTCACTGTTGGCCGCTGATCAATTGACCTGCTGAGCACTGATAGTTTGACCTTTGACCTCTGACTGTTAATTATTGAGCATAAATGGTTCACCGTTGACTATTGACAGATTTTTCTTACCGACATTGAAAAAATTAAGGAAATTCCATAACAATGAACATGAGTTTGAGAACATGTTCACAGATTAAAAAAAGTTCACAAGTTTGCATTTTTTCATGATTTTTGACAAAAAAGTTTGTGGATTTGAAAAAATCGTTCGTGAATTTTTAAGAAGTACGTGTATTGGAAGTCACAAATTTGAAAAATATTCATGGATTTGAAAATTGTTAACGATTTTCAAAAAAGTTCATGGATTAAAATAAAAGTTCATAAATTTGAAAAGCTTACAAGTTCTAAAAAAGTTCATCAATTTAAGAAAAAAATCAGGAATTTGAAAAAAACTTCATGAATTTGAAAAGTACATGAATTTACGAAAAAATTCATGAATTTGAAAAAAGTTCATGAATCTACTACAGAACTTTTCTTCTTGTAGACTCATTTGGGCCTCCAAGCGCAGAGTTTTGTAGGACAGTAGCAATTTTTCCTCAAATGGATTACCTAAGGTTTATCAATCCGTGGGAGGCGTAGGATGAAGATGGTCTCTCTCAAACAACCCTGCAATCAAATAACAAAGAGTCTCTTGTGTCCCCAACACACCCAATACAATGGTAAATTGTATAGGTGCACTAGTTCGGCGAAGAGATGGTGATACAAGCGTAATATGGATGGTAGATATAGGTTTTTGTAATCTGAAAATATAAAAACAGCAAGGTAGCAAGTAACAAAAGTGAGCGAAAACGGTATTGCAATGCTTGGAAACAAGGCCTAGGTTTCATACTTTCACTAGTGCAAGTTCTCTCAACAATGACAACATAATTAGATCATATAACAATCCCTCAACATGCAACAAAGAATCACTCTAAAGTTTCTATCGGAGAACGTAGGAAGAAAACGTGCATCAACCCCTATGCATAGATTACCCCAATGTTACCTCAGTAATCTGCGAGTTGAGTGCCAAAACATACATCAAGTGAATCAATAGAATATCCCATTGTCACCACAGATATCCCATCGCAAGACATACATCAAGTGTTCTCAAATCCAATACTCAATCCAACATAACGAAACCTCAAAGAGCAAGACTCAGTTCATCACAACAAGAGATAGAGAGGGAAGAAACACTATATGATCCAACTGTAATAACAAAGCTCGCGGTACATCAAGATCGTGCCATATCAAGAACACGAGAGAGAGAGAGATCCAACACATAGCTACTCGTACATACCCTCAGCCCCGAGGGTGAACTACTCCCTCCTCGTCATGGAGGCTGCCAGGATGATGAAGATGGCCACTGGTGATGGTTTCCCCCTCCGACAGGGTGCTGGAACAGGGTCCTGATTGGTTTTTGGTGGCTACAAAGGCTTGCGGCAGCGGAACTCCCAATCTAGGTTTCTTTCTGGGGGTTTCTGGATTTATAGGAATTTTTGGTGTCGGTTTCAAGTCAGGGGGTCCAGAGGCAGCGACAAGGTAGGGGGCGCCCTCCACACTTGTGGACGCCTCGTGGCTCCTCTAGTCCATCTCCGATACTCCGTGGGCTTCTTCTGGTCCATAAAAAATCATTGTAAAGTTTCAGCTCGTTTGGACTCCGTTTGGTATTCCTTTTCTATAAAACTCAAAAACAAGGAAAAAACAAAAACTGGCATTGGGCTCTAGGTTAATAGATTAGTCCCAAAAAAATATAAAATAGCATATAAATGCATATAAAACATCCAAAACGGATAATATAATAGCATGGAACAATCAAAAAATATAGATACGTTGGAGACGTATCAACGGACAAAGGGAACTACATATGTTGATTAAAGGTTCGACCGATAAAGATCTTCATAGAATATGTAGGAACCAATATGATCATCCAGGTCCCGCTATTAGTTATTGACCGGAGAAGCGTCTCGGTCATGTCTACATCATTCTCGAACCCGTAGGGTCCGCATGCTTAATGTTCTTTGATGATATAGTATTATATGATTTATGTATGTTGGTGACCGAATGTTGTTCGTAGTCCCAGATGAGATCACGAACATGATGAGGAGCTCCGGAATGGTCCGGAGGTAAAGATTGATATATATAGGATGATATGGTTGGACCAAGGGGTAAGGCCTACAGGGCTTTAGGTCGGTACAAAAGGAAGTTTTGCGAAGGTCAGGGACCAGACGCCAGGGATGATAAACCACAAGTATAGGGGATCAATTATAGCCTTTCTTGATAAGTAAGAGTGTCTAACCCAAAGAGGAGCTAAAGGTAGAACAAATATTCCCTCAATTCTATCGACCATCGATACAACTCTACGCACGCTTAACGTTCACTTTACCTAGAACAAGTATGAAACTAGAAGTACTTTGTAGGTGTGATAGGATAGGTTTGCAAGATAACAAAGAGCACGTAAATAAAATCTAGGAGCTGTTTAGATAAAGAAATAATTAGGTTAGTTTTAGTAGAGAGCTTTTTGTCACAAGAAAGTTATTTGTCTCTGGGCAATCGATAACTAGACCAGTAATCATTATTGCAATTTTATATGAGGGAGAGGCATAAGCTAACATACTTTCTCTCTACTTGGATCATATGCACTTATGATTGGAACTCTAGCAAACATCCGTAACTACTAAAGATCATTAAGGTAAAACCCAACCATAACATTGTAAGGTATCAAGTCCTCTTTACTCCCAACTTACTTACTCGGGGTCTGTGTTTCTATCACTCACGCCACCCACCATAAGCAAATCGTGAGCATATTGCAAACCTTACAGTGGGGATCCCTCACGCTTGCGCGACATGAAGAGCACCATAGGACAGCACCAATAATAAAACATGCAACTCAAACCAGTCATGATCATCAATCAACCCATAGGACAAAAAGGATCTACTCAAACATTATAGGATAGCCATACATCATTGGGAAATAATATATAGCGTTGAGCACATGTTTAAGTAGAGATTACAGCGGGGAGAAAAGGTGTTACACCGCTGCATAGATGGGGAGAGAGTTGGTGATGACGGCGACGAAGCTGTTGGTGTAGATCGCCGTCACGATGATGGCCCCGCCGCGTTCCGGTGCCACCGGGAGAGAGGGGGAGAGAGCCCCCTCCTTCTTCTTCTTCCTTGACCTCCCCCTAGATGGGAGGAGGGTTTCCCCTTTGGTCCATGGCCTCCATGGTGGCGGAGGGGAGAGAGCCCCTCCGAGATTGGATCTCTCTCTGTTTCTTTCTGTTTCTGTGTTCCCAGATTCTCCCCTTTCACCGTTTCTTAAATTCCCGGAGATCCGTAACTCCGATTGGGCTGAAATTTTAACATGATTTTTATCCGTATATTAGCTTTGTTGCGGCCGAAGAAGGGCACCAACCGCCTTACAGGTGGCCACAAGGGTCCAGAGCGCGCCCTACCCCCTGGGGCGTTCCCCCTGCCTTGTGGCCCCCTCGGGCGTCGTCTCGCGTTGATTCCAATTCCCAAAATTCATATATATTGCAAAAGGACTCCGTTTGATATGGATTTTCTGCGAAACAAAAACATGCAACAAACATGAATTTTTAGCACTGGGCATTGGATCAATATGTTAGTCCAAGAAAATAGTATAAAAAGTTGTCAAAAGTATGTAAAAGTTGTAGAATATTGGCATGGAACAATCAAAAATTATAGATACGACATAGACGTATCAGCATCCCCAAGCTTAATTCCTGCTCGTACTCGAGTAAGTAAATGATAAAAAAGATAATTTTTGATGTGGAATGCTACCTAGCATAATCTTGATCATATAATCTAATCATGGCATGAATATTAAGACACGAGTGATTCAAAGCAATAGTATATCATTTGACATAAAGACAATAATACCTCAAGCATAGTAATAAAGCAATCATGTCTTCTCAAAATAACATGGCCAAAGAAAGTTATCCCTACAAAATCATATAGTCTGGCTATGCTCCATCTTTACCACACAAAGTATTTCATCATGCACAATCCCGATGACAAGCCAAGCAATTGTTTCATACTTTTAAAGTTCTCAAGCCTTTTCAACTTTCACGCAATACATGAGCGTGAGCCATGGATATAACACTATAGGTGGAATAGAATATGATGGTGGAGGTTGTGTGGAGAAGACAAAAAAAGGAGAAAGTCTCACATCGACGCGGCTAATCAATGGGTTATGGAGATGCCCATCAATTGATGTCAATGTGAGGAGTAGGGATTGCCATGCAACAGATGCACTAAGAG
Source organism: Aegilops tauschii subsp. strangulata (assembly GCF_002575655.3). Classification (NCBI taxonomy): domain Eukaryota; kingdom Viridiplantae; phylum Streptophyta; class Magnoliopsida; order Poales; family Poaceae; genus Aegilops; species Aegilops tauschii. The sequence continues at coordinate 70,601,873 of NC_053037.3, forward strand.
CTATAAGTATATGAAAGCTCAAACTAAAAACTAAGTGGGTGTGCATCCAACTTTCTTGCCCATGAAGACCTCGGGCATTTGATGAAGCCCATCATCGGAATATACAAGCCAAGTTTTATAATGAAAATTCCCACTAGTATATGAAAGTGATAACTCAAGAGACTCTATATATGAAGAACATGGTGCTACTCCGAAGCACAAGTGTGGTAAAAGGATAGTAGCATTGCTCCTTCTCTCTTTTTCTCACATTTTTTGGGTTTTTTCTTTTTTTTTCTTTTTTGGGCTGTCCCCTTTTTTTGGCCTCTTTTTTTCATCCGGAGTCTCATCCCGACTTGTGGGGGAATCATAGTCTCCATCATCCTTTCCTTACTGGGGCAATGCTCTAATAATGATGATCATCACACTTTTATTTACTTACAACTCGATACTGGAACAAAATATGACTCTATATGAATGCCTCTGGCAGTCTACCAGGATGCGCAATGATCTAGCGTAGCAAAGATATAAAAAAAGGACAAGCCATGGAAATATCATGCTAGCTATCTTACGATCATGCAAAGCAATATGACAATGAATGCTCAAGTCATGTATGTGATGATAATGATGGAAGTTGCATGGCAATATATCTCAGAATGGCTATGGAAATGCCATAATAGGTAGGTATGATGGTTGTTTTGAGGAACATATAAGGAGTCTTATGTGTGACAGAGTGTATCATATCATGGGGTTTGGATGCACCGGCGAAATTTGCATCGACTCTCGAGGTGAGAAAGGGCAATGCACGGCACCGAAGAGGCTAGCAATGATGGAAGGGTGAGAGTGCATATAATGCATGGACTCACCATTAGTCATATAGACCTCACATACTTATTGCAAAAATCTATTAGCTATCAAAACAAAGTACTACACGCATGCTCCTAGGGGGATAGATTGGTAGGAAAAGACCATCGCTCATCCCCGACCGCCACTCATAAGGAAGACAATAAAAAATAAATCATGCTCCGACTTCATCACATAACGGTTCACCATACGTGCATGCTTCGGGAATCACAAACCTTAACACAAGTATTTCTACCAATCCACAATTACTCACTAGCATGACTCTAATATCACTATCTTTATATTGCAAAACTATTGGAAGGAATCAAACATATCATATTCAGTGATCTACAATTTAAGTAGGATTTTATGACTAACCATGTGAATGACCAATTCTTGTTGACTCTCTAAATAGATATAAGTGAAGCATGAGAGTTTAATTCTTTCTACAAAAGATATGCCCACGCTCTAACAAATACAAGTGACGCAAAAGAGCATTCCACAAATGACGGTTTTCTATGTGTAGAGAAACAGGCAATCCAAACTTCAAATGATATAAGTGAAGCACATGAAGCATTCTATAAAGCCATACTCAAAAGATATAAGTGAAGCGCAAAGAGCATTCTATAAATCAACCAAGGACTATCTCATACCAGCATGGTGCATTTATTAAAATAAAAATAAAAATAAAAAGCGCACGACGCTCCAAGATTTACTCATATCATGTGACGAATAAAACTATAGCTCCAACTAAAATTACCGATGATCGTTAGAAGAAAGAGGGGATGCCTTCCGGGGCACCCCCAAGCTTAGTTGCTTGGGATTCCTTGAATATTACATTGGTGTGCCTCGGGCATCCCCAAGCTTAGGCTCTTGCCACTCCTTATTCCTTCAACCTCGTGATCTCACCCAAAACTTGAAAATTTCAATCACACAAAACTTAACAAAACCCTCGTGAGATTCGTTAGTATAATAAAACAAATCACCATTTAAGTATTGTTGCAAACCCATTCATATTTTATTTTTGCATTGTATCTACTGTATTATAACTTCTCGATGGCTTATACCACCGATAAAATTGATAGTTTCATCAAACCGAGCAAAAACAATGCATCAAAAATAGAATCTGTCAAACAATATGTAGTAATATGAACATTCACCATACTTCTATAACTCTACAAATTCTAAAAAAAATTAGGACAAAATAAAAAAATCATAGCAGTACTGTGTAAAAATTTCAAAATTTTATCGCTTTCTAGTGAATTTAAACAAGATATACCTTCAAACAAAATTGCAAGATCTAAAGATATGCTTTCAAGCACTCACCTCCCCGGCAACGGTGCCAGAAAAGAGCTTGATGTCTACTACGCAACATTTCTTCTTGTAGACTCGTGTTGGGCCTCCAACCGCAGAGTTTTGTAGGACAGTAGCAATTTTCCCTCAAGTGGATGACCTAAGGTTTATCAATTCGTGGGAGGCATAGGATGAAGATGGTCTCTCTCAAACAACCCTGCAACCAAATAACAAAGTGTCTCTTGTGTCCCCAACATACCCAATACAATGGTAAATTGTATAGGTGCACTAGTTTGGCGAAGAGATGGTGATACACTCGTAAGATGGATAGTAGATATTGGTTTTTGTAATTTGAAAATATAAAAACAACAAGTTAGCAAGTGATAAAAGTGAGAAAAAACGGTATTGCAATGCTTGAAAACAATTCCTAGGATTCATACTTTCACTAGCGCAAAGTCTCTCAACAATCATAACATAATTAAATCATATGGCAAACCCTCAACGTGCGATAAAGAGTCACTCCAAAGTTCCTATCGCAGAGAACATAAGATGAAATTACTTGTAGGGTACGAAACCACCTCAAAGTTATTCTTTCTGATCAATCTTTTGAGCTATTCCTATATGTGTCACAAAAAGCCCTAGAGTTCGTACTAAAATAACACCATATGATACACATCAATCAACCCTAATGTCACCTAGATACTCCAAAATCACCACAAGTATCCGTGGGTCAATTATACGATATGCATCAAACAATTCAGATTCATAATATTCAATCCAACACAAAGAACCTCAAAGAGTGCCCCAAGATTTCTACCGGAGGAACAAGGATGAAAACGTGCACCAACCCCTATGCATAGATTACCCCAATGTCACCTCGGGAATCCGCGAGTTGAGTGCCAAAACATACATCAAGTGAGTCAATAGAACACCCCCATTGTCACCAAGGGTATCCCACGCAAGACATACATCAAGTGTTCTCAAATCGATAAAAGTATTCAATCCGATAATAGTGAAACCTCAAAGGTAAAACTCAATTCATCACAAGAATATAAAGAGGGAGAAACACCATATGATCCAACTATAGTAACAAAGCTCGCGGTACATCAAGATCGTGCCAAATCAAGAACACGAGAGAGAGAGAGAGAGAGAGAGAGAGAGAGAGAGAGAGAGAGAGAGATCAAACACATAGATACTAGTACATATCCTCAGCCCTGAGGGTTAACTACTCCCTACTCATCATGATGGCTGCCTGGATGATGAAGATGGCCTCCGGTGATGATTTCCCCCTCCGGCACGGTGCCGGAACGGGCCCCCGATTGTTTTTTCGTAGCTACAGAGGCTTGCGGAGGTGGAACTTTCGATCTAGGGTTCTTTTCGGAGGTTTGGGTATTTATAAGAATTTTTGGGGTAGGTTTCACGTCAAGGGGGTGCCCGAGGGGCCCACAAGCTTGGAGCGCGCGCCCTAGGGGGTGGGCGCGCCCCCTAGGCTTGTGGCCTCCTCGGTCATCTCCTGGTCCAACTCCGGTGTTTCAGGGTCTCTTTTGGTCCATAAAAATCACAGTAAATTTTCAGCACATTCCGAGAACTTTTATTTCTGCACAAAAAACGACATCACGGTAGTTCTGCTGAAAATAGCGTCATTCCGGGTTAGTTCTAATAAAATCATACCAAAACCATATAAAATTGTTGCAAACATGGCATGAATACTTCATAAATTATAGATACATTGGAGACGTATCATCGGGCTCTGCGGTATCCAGGGATCGTCTCATATCCTAATTTTCTCACCATCACCAACTCTCCAAATATACCCACGTCTAAGCGTATCAACTCCGGCCATAATACTCCGCCATGTATATGAAGCTTTCTTTTTTAAAGTTGCATTCATGAGATCTCCATCATGAAAATATTTCACCTTAAGGATCAACGCACACAAAGAGTCCGGGTTGTCAATAAGGCGCCATGCCTGTTTTGCCAAAAGTGCAAGATTAAATCAATGAATATCTCTGGGCTGAGAGGATGGGAGAAATGAGAAAACAGGACGGAGAATATAATTTAAGATAAGATACGCACTCAAACTCGGCAAATCATATTTGTCGCTCTCTGCGGCAAACCCCAATTCCTATTCCGCACCTTAAGCGCCGGTTATAGTGCAATTCACCAACCGGCGCACACCTCTGCACTGCACTATGTATGTAAATGGGTTGGCCCATGTAGTTCTTTTTCCCCACCAGTTTCTTTGGGAACCTTGTACTAATGGTTTTTTGGACGGTTTTTCTTCTAGGTCCCAATTTTTATGAACTTTTTTTCAAAAGACGTATGATAGGGATATTTGTTGAACTTATGTTGAACAAATTTGAAAAAAATCCAACAAACCAGAAGGAAAAACGCCCAGAAAACTGGCAAAAACTCATGCTAGGGAAATTTGTTTTTTTTAATTTTGAACATTTTCCCATTTTTGTGATCATTTCCTTTTTTAGCAAACTCAATGGCCAACTCCTCATGATTAACTGTCGCTGGTCCACCGGTCAACGGTCAATGGCCACGCAGTTAACCGTTTTAAAATAAATTGCAGCTGGGTTGGCCCATATACCACATCGCATGGGCTCCGGCCAATATAACTACCACCAAAGACGCCAATTAGGAGCACTCACGGCAGATTCTCAACCTACCGCACTTCGTGAAGCATCTGGCTTACCGTTCATCTCCCATTCTTGTAATCAAGGGTACACATACAAGAAAAAGATAGTGATAGCCCTCCCATTAGCTACTTCATTTTCATTTATATGAATATTATAGTACCGGAAAATTCAATGATGTCTACACAGGAGTGTGGTCCGTTCGACAAACTTTGGTCATTGAATCAAATTAACCTTATTTACAAACTCACGGAATGGAATAGAGTTAGTGAATGAAACACAAAAATACTCTTCCGGAAATGTAAAAGCAATCCTAATGTCAGAAGGTTTGGTCAAGAGGATGTAGAAATCCTGCTTGAAGGTTCTTGACCGGTTCAGATTCATTTTTTCTCTTTTGTTATTATTTATTTGACCAGTTTCCTTTGATTTTGTTATCATTTTTTATTTCTTTTTAAAAAGTCTAGCTTTTTAGAAATATTTGGAATTTTAAAAAATCTTTGTGATTTCGGAAAATGATCAGAAATTTAAATAATTGTTCACTTTTTTTTGAAAATGTACGGCGATTTCAAAAAAGTTTTTTTCATAAATTTCTTACAATTTCAGGAAATGTTCCATTTCAAAATTTATTCACAAATTCAAAAAGGTTTGCATCTTAAAAAAAATGTTCCAGAAGTTTAAAAATAAATCGTGTTTTAATAAATGTACAACATTCCAAAACATTATTTGGAGTATTCACATTTTTTTTAGAAAAACGAACTTAAAAATTACTTTCAAAATTCAAAAAAATATTCATACTTTTTCAAATATTTTAATTTTTTAGTTTTTTTGAGAAAATTATTTTTTTATTGTACAAAAATCTAGAAAAATGGCCGCTGCAAGACCCGAGCCCCTATAGTGGTCGGCTGATACGTCTCCAACGTATCTATAATTTATGAAGTATTCATGCTGTTATTTTATCATTCTTGGATGTTTTACAATCATTTTATAGCAACTTTATATCATTTATTGGAACTAATCTATTGACCCAGTGCCCAGTGCCAGTTGCTGTTTTTTGCTTGTTTTTTACATCGCAGGAAATCAATATCAAACGGAGTCCAAACGCAATGAAACTCCATGGGGATTTTTTATGGGCCAGAAGACATCCATTGGACCAGAGCAGCACCTGGGGGTGCCCCGAGGGGGGCACAACCCACCAGGGCGAGCCAGGTCCCCCTGGCGCACCCAGGTGGGTTGTGCCCACCTTGGTGGCCTCCCGCACCCCCTCTTTGCACTATAAATTCCCAAATATTCCGAAGTCCTTCGGGGTTAACCTAGATCAGAAGTTCCGCCGCCGCAAGGCTCTATATCCACCGAAAACCAATCTAGCTCCGTTCTGGCACCCTGCCGGAGGGGGGAATCATCTCCGGTGGCCATCTTCATATCCCGGCGGCCACCACGATGAGGAGGGAGTAGTCCACCCTCGGGGCTGAGGGTTTGTACCAGTAGCTATGTGTTTAATCTCTCTCTCTCTCTCGTGATCTATATCATGGGCTTTGTTAATATAGTCGGATCATATGATGTTTCTCCCCTCTATACTCTTATTGTGATGAATTGAGTCTTTACCCTTTGAAGTTTTGTCTTGTCGCATTGAATATTCAGAGATGAGAACACATGATGTATGTCTTGCTGTATGAATACTTGAGGTGATAATGGGGTATCATATTGATTCACTTGATGTATGTTATGGCACTCAACTTGCGGATTCCCGAGATGACGTTGGGGTAATCCTTGCATAGGGGTTGATGCATTTTTTATTATCTTTTCTCCGATAAAAACTTTGGGGTCTCTTGGTAGTTCTTTGTGTGGATTGAGTATTATGAATATGAATTTGCTTTGTTGCTACTTTAGTACGAACTCTTGATTAGATCAATCGGAAAGAATAGCTTGCGTTATTTTAGTACGAACTCTAGGATAGATCGAACGGAAAGAATAGCTTTGAGGTGGTTTCGTACCCTACAAACAATTTCTATCTTTTGTTCTCCGCTAATAGGAACTCGGGAGTGATTCTTTATTGCACTTTCAGGGATAATCATATGATCCAACTATGTTAGCACTGTTGAGAAATTACACTAGTGAAAGTACGAACCCTAGGCAGGCCCGACCCTGAGGGGGGGGGGGGGGCAGGGGGGCGGCCGCCCCGGGCCCCCGACCTCAAGGGGCCCCAACCTGGGCATTCCTTGTATGGGCGTGGCCCAAAGTGGCTGCACTATTTTCTCAACGCACGCATACAGAATACACTAAAACCGCATCGTTTGTTTCCAAAAAATGAATTGTCCTCGTAACTGTGGCGCTTAATCTCCGGGATTTCTGTTCGTGGTGCCTTTTGGAAGCTGCTGCGGTCAGGCACTACGGCCGCGTTAAAGATCGAAGGTCTGGGAAAATTAGGATTTTGAGACAACCAGGTATGCATGTGCCATGTTTGATCTGTTTTTCTCCTAGATCAACCACTAATTAGGATACTGCGACAATCAGGTATGTATCCGCCATGTTTGATCTTGGAGGTTCTTCTCTGCTGATAGGTCGTAGACTTGGGTCTAAAGTGTAAAGTCATGTTCAAAATCCTTGGATTGGTTTCGATTCAGCTCTACCCATTAACTTCTATTTCATCAAATCGGTCTAGTTCAGGTGACTGGGGTTGTGCTTCTAGAAATGGTATGAACTTATAGAAGTGAGGGAAAATGATTTCGCCAAAAGAGAAGGTCTGTCTATCTGTAACTTGAACAAGAAAAAAATATGGAAAAACCTTAAGATAGCATACCATTATTCTTTACATGAATTTGAATCGATAGCTACCATGTTGCCTATTATTTGCTTCATCTAACACCCATGTGCGAGACCACACATGTTTGATTCGGTTGTATTGATGCCATCTTGTAGCATTGTGGGATGAATAACCTCACAAATATTGACATATTCATGTCTTGCGCCGTCATCGTTTTTTATCAGTTGGAATACACCGTGTTATTGATTGTTATAGATGAAAAAAATGTAGACATCATGTTTGTTGACATCTATTCGCTCATGCCATATTCCGCAAGTTAAGGGCCCCTTTTTCTAGCTCGCCCCGGGCCCCCGAAATCTTAGGACCGGCCCTGACCCTAGGCCTTGTTTTCAAGCATTGCAATACCGTTTTTGTGCCCGTTTACTAATTGCTACCTTGCTGTTTTTATTTATTCAGATTATAAAAATATATTTCTACCATCCATATTACACTTTCATCACCATCTCTTCATCGAACTAGTGCACCTATACAATTTGCCATTGTATTGGGTCTGTTGGGGACACAACTGATTTCTTGTATTTGGTTGCAGGGTCATTTGAGAGAGACCATCTTCATCCTACACCTCTCACGGATTGATAAACCTTAGGTCATCCACTTGAGAGAAAATTGCTACTGTCCTACAAAACTCTGCGCTTGGAGGCCCAACACGTGTCTACAAGAATAAAGTTGCGTAGTAGACATCAAGCTCTTTTCTGGCGCCGTTGCCGGGGAGGTGAGTGCTTGAAGGTATATCTTTAGATCTTGCAATTGAATCTTTTAGTTTCTTGTTTTATCACTAGTTTGGTTTATAAAAGAAAACTACATAAAAATGGAATTTAGGTTGCATCATATTATTGATCATCTTTATAATATATTTCTTGAAAATGATGGTTCGGAGAATTGTGCTCAATTGTTAGAAGAAGAAGTCAATAAAATGCTTGGCACAAAATATTTGAATGATGAGCATGATTGCAATGTTGTTAGCATGAATTCTTTGAATATCCAAAATGCTAATGATGATTGCACAAGTCATGATAAAAATGTTTCTTATAAGCATGTCACTTTTTTCGGAGTGAATTGGGAGTGCAATTGTGCACCAAAAATGGAAGATAGATTTTGTAAGAAGCATAAATATTTAGACACGAAAAAGTTGCAAGAGAGGCTAGATGATTGTGCTGAAAGATGTAATTTTTTTCGCCATCCTTGTGAACTTTGCAATGAATGTGGTCATTTAAATCTCCAATGCAAATTATTTCATGATCAAATCGTGTCCAAAAATTGTGATAACTTGATTACCCTTGAGCATCATAAAGAGCTTAGTCTTCTTTTGGGGTATGAAGAAATGAAACGTATAACTAAGGGTTTTCCAAACCCCGAGAGGTTTCTTGATTTTGATCTAGAAGAAATTTATATGTTTTGTGCGGTAAATTGCATTGAGAATCCTTATATTGCCAACTACTTAAAGACAAGAAAACAAATAGAATATGAAGAGTGTACTAATGAAAGGGGAAATATTTTCCAATACCCTCCTAGTGTTTATTATGGTGAATCAGGTAACGAGGAGGACCTTCCTATCCAACCAATCTCATCAATAAGAAGCTTGAAAAGATTAATTAAACCCACACATGATGTGGTGAAGAAGAAGAAAAGAAGAAAGAATAGAGGTAAAAAGGTATCTCTCCCAAATAATGTTGCTCCTATTATTTTTGTGCTCATGAAAATGAATCAAAAATAATTGTGGAAGATGATGCACTTGATGATGATTTTGTTATGCCTATTGCTTGCTGTGATGATTATGATTGGGAAGGTAATGATACTTATTATAATCTTGGAAATCTTTTTGGCACCAACTTGGCAAATTATGATGATAGCAATTGTTATACCGTTGGTGCTATTCATACTATTAATGATGAGAGTGATTATGCTTATGATATGCCAAGCCACAAGCTTGGGGATGCTATGCTTGATGAGAATGACATGTTTGAAGATTTATTTGCTGGAAATAATGCTTGTCCTAAGCTTGGGGATGCTTTTCTTAATGAATATGATCCTTTGATTCCTTCTACTTTTGATAAGAAAATTTATTATGATGATAGCATGCCTCCTATTTATGATGATTACATTGATAAAAGTGGGTTTGGAAGAGTGTCAACTCTAGGTAGTAGTGATCCCACTATTTTGCAGGGTGTTGAATCTTATTACAATATTGATGAAAGTGGATTTGGAGAGGTCATGACTTTATTTAGTGATACATCCACTATTTTGGAAGAGGTTTCAATTGATTATGACAATGAAGTTGCTATCTATGATGATTATTATGATGACATGTATGCCATAAAGAGTGATAAATCTTCTATGCTTGTGCATCATGAAAAGAGTGTTGTATGTGATGGTTATATTGTTGAATCCATTCATGATGTTTCTGAAATTATTATGAGAAAGGAACTTATGCTCTTACATATCTCAATAATATCAAGTTCCTTCTCTATGTGTTGATTGTTTTGAAGTTGCACTTGTTTTGCCTTCCTATGCTAGTTGATTCTTGCTCCCATAAGTTGCTTGCTCACAAAATCCCTATGCATAGGAAGTGGGTTAGACCTAAATGTGCTAGTCATATGCTTCATGATGGTCTCTTTATGTTTCAATTCTTATCTTTTATGCTAGCATCATTGAAATCATCATGCCTAGCTTAAAAGGCATTAAAGAAAAGCGCTTGTTGGGAGGCAACCCAACACTTTTGCCTATTGTTTTTGTGTGTTCACATGATTATGCTACTTTGTTGATCATGTTTTATAGCTTTTGTTTCAATAAAGTGCCAAGTAAAGCCTTTTGGATCATGTTGGGTGATAGTTGATTTGCCCCTGCTGAAAAACAGAAACTTTTGCGCTCACGAAAATAAGTCCCATTTTTAACAGAAGAATGATTTTGAGTTGATTCTTTTTGCAGAAGTTTAATATACAAATTGCTCACGTGGTTCGGTTTTGGTTTGAGTACAGATTACGACAGACTGTTCTGTTTTTGTCAGATTCTATTTTCAATGCATAGTTTGCTTGCTTTCTAGTTTTATGGATTATACTGCTCAATATAAATTGTGGAAATGATATGATACAGTAGGAATTGTGTGAGAACAATTATGAATCTTGTATTTGTCAGTACCAAAGTGAAATGGTTTGCTCTTTATCATACTAACCTATCTCACAAAGTTCTGTTAAGTTTTGTGTGATTGAAGTTTTCAAGTTTTGGGTGAGATATCGATATGAAGAGAATAAGGAGTGACAAGACCCTAAACTTGGGGATGCCCAAGGCACCCCAAGTTAATATCCAATAAAGATCCAAGCAACTAAGCTTGGGGATGCTCCGGAAGGCATCCCCTCTTTTGTCTCCAACATTATCAGTAACCTCACTTGGAGCTATGTCTTCATTCGTCACGTGATATGTGTTTTGCTTGGAGCGTCAATTTATTTTGTTAGGATTTGATTGCTGTTATTTAGAATAATGTTTTGCATCTTTATTTCCAATAAAAATTTCAAGGATAGCCTTTGCCATGCTAATCTTGCAAGTATACATGTTGCTGTTTGAAAACAGAAAGTTTATCGATGTTGCGAAAATTCCCGAGGAAAGTCAGAATGTGATAAAATGTTGAAACTTTTTGCATAATAAGCTCTGATAATTTTTCTAAAGTGTGGTAGAATTTCATAATGTTTGGAGTTAGGGAAGTATTGATACTCTTGCATTCTTTACAGACTGTATTGGTTTGGCAGATTGCTGTTATGTTTGCATATGTTTGCTTGTTTAATGATCCTATTTGAGGATAGGAGTATTAAATATGCAGAGGCATTTAGTATGCAATGTTGAATAATAATTTTAATGATTTTCTACAGTAGATAATGATAAGGTTTTTGCATTAGTTTATACTAACTTATCTCACGAGTTCTTGTTGAGTTTTGTGTGGATGAAGTTTTTTAAGATTTCGGGAAACCGTGATATAAAAAGAATTAAGGAGCAAAAAAGCTCAATCTTGGGGATGCCCAAGGCATCCCAAGATAATTTTTCAAGAAGTCTCAAGCATCTAAGATTGGGGATGGCCCGGTAGGCATCCCACCTTTCTTCGTCAACAATTATCGATTAGTATCGGTTGAGCCTAAGTTTTTACTTCTTCACATGAGTTGTGCTATTCTTGAAATGTCATTTTATTTTGTTTTACATGTTGTTTTAATAAAATACTTAGATTTAAAAGTTTTTAAATAAAATAGAGTCCTCAAATAGTTGCCAAGGAGTCTAAGTAAGCGGCATTCACATCCCGTCAACGAAGCTCTTGTCTTTGGAATTGCTCTTGTGCTTCACTTATATCCTATGAGTAAATTTTTGAATAAATTAAATTTCATGAAGTTGAAATCATATCATGCCTAGTGGTAGCCTCACATTGGGTTTATAAAGTGAAATATTTTGAGGCTTGACAATCACAATTTTGGTCATACAAGCAATTCACGAATAATTAGTATAAGGAAGAGAACTTTCACATGCAAATACACTATCATGGAAATCTTTTGTGATTGTGAGCCCCCATCAAAATATTATATGCCAAAATTGTTGACGTTGGACAAGGAAGACAACGTAGTGATTTATGTTTGCTCATATTCACATAGAAGTCATATTGTCATAGATCCTTCAACATGTGGTGCTTGCCCCCCATCTTTGCTAGCCAAAAATTCCGCACCAAGTAGAGATACTACTTGTGCATCCAAAAATCCTTAAACCCAAATCTTATTTTCAAGAGTCCACCATACCTACCTAAGGATTGAGCAAGATCCTTCAAGTAAGTTGTCATCGGTGCAATAAGGCAATAAAAATTACTTCTAAAAGTGTTAGATCATTTAGTGTAAGAGAAAATTGAGCGTTGTACAAACTTGGATGGCAAAGAATAAAAGCGTCAGACTGCATAATAAAGGTTGTCATCTTAAGGGGCAATATAACGTGGCGTTCTCTTGCACTAAGGGATTGAGCATACAAACAAATAAGCGAATGGCAACCTCTACTTCCCTCTGCGAAGGGCCTATCTTTTAATTTTCAATATTTATTTTTATGCAAAGAGTCAAAGTTATTCTCTCTATTCCTTTTTATTTTTCTCTTTTGGCAAGCATCATGTGGTGAGGAAAGATCTAGGCAGATATGTCCAGTTGAATATGGGTAGCATGAGTTATTATTGTTGGCATCACCCTTGAGGTGAATACGTTGGGAGGCAAAACAATAAGCCCCTATCTTTCTATGTGTCCGGTTGAAACGTTTTGCTCATGTGTATGCGGTGAGTGTTAGCAATCATCGAAGACTATATGATGGTTGAGTATGTGGGGCTCTTACTTAAACTCTGTTGAATAAGTTGATTTGCAATTGCTTGGTGACTAAGAACATAGGTTGTTGAGCTTCAAGAGAGTTCATTGTTTGAACCTTAACATGTGTATTGGTTGCCATTATGACATGAGAAGTTTTATGAGAAAGAATTGTTGTTATGATGCTAGGAAAAGTGATTGAAATTATCATTGATCAAACTTATGCACTTTTCTAGCATTCACACTTCATAAATTATTTCTTTTATCATTTACCTACTCGAGGACGAGTAGGAATTAAGCTTGGGGATGCTGATACGTCTCCAACGTATCTATAATTTATGAAGTATTCATGCTGTTATTTTATCATTCTTGGATGTTTTACAATCATTTTATAGCAACTTTATATCATTTTTTGGGACTAACCTATTGACCCAGTGCCCAGTGCCACTTGCTGTTTTTTGCTTGTTTTTTACATCGCAGGAAATCAATATCAAACGGAGTCCAAACGGAACGAAACTCCATGGGGATTTTTTATGGGCCAGAAGACATCCATTAGGCCAGAGGAGCACCTAGGGGGTGCCCTGAGGGGGGCACAACCTACCAGGACGCGCCAGCCCCCTGGCGCGCCCAGTGAAGGAAATATGCCCTAGAGGCAATAATAAAGTTGTTATTTATATTTCCTTATATCATGATAAATGTTTATTATTCATGCTAGAATTGTATTAACCGGAAACTTAGTACATGTGTGAATACATAGACAAACAGAGTGTCCCTAGTATGCCTCTACTAGACTAGCTCGTTAATCAAAGGTGGTTAAGTTTCCTAGCCATAGACATGTGTTGTCATTTGATGAACGGGATCACATCATTAGAGAATGATGTGATGGACAAGACCCATCTGTTAGCTTAGCACTATGATTGTTTAGTTTATTGCTATTGCTTTCTTCATGACTTATACATGTTCCTATGACTATGAGATTATACAACTCCCGAATACCGGAGGAACACTTAGTGTGCTATCAAACGTCACAACGTAACTGGGTGATTATAAAGATGCTCTACAGGTGTCTTCGATTGTGTTTGTTGAGTTGGCATAGATCGAGATTAGGATTTGTCACTCTGAGTGTCGGAGAGGTATAAAGATGCTCTACAGGTGTCTTCGATTGTGTTTGTTGAGTTGGCATAGATCGAGATTAGGATTTGTCACTCTGAGTGTCGGAGAGGTATCTCTGGGCCCTCTCGGTAATGCACATCACTATAAGCCTTGCAAGCAATGTGACTATATAATGAGTTAGTTGCGGGATGATGCATTACAAAACGAGTAAAGAGACTTGCCGGTAACGAGATTGAACTAGGTATGATGATACCGACGATCGAATCTCGGGCAAGTAACATACCGATGACAAAGGGAACAACGTATGTTGTTGTGCGGTTTGACCGATAAAGATCTTCGTAGAATATGTAAGAGCCAATATGAGCATCCAGGTTCCGCTATTTGTTATTGACCGGAGATGTGTCTCGGTCATGTCTACATAGTTCTCGAACCCGTAGGGTCCGCATGCTTAACGTTCGATGATGATTTGTATTATGAGTTTATGTGATGTGATGACCGAAGGTTGTTCGGAGTCCTGGATGAGATCACGTACGTGACGAGGAGTCTCGAAATGGTCGAGACATAAAGATTCATATATTGGAAGGTTACATTCGGACACCGGAATGGTTCGGGTCACTTCGGATAAGTTTCGGAGTACAGGGGGTTACTGGAACCCCCCCGGGAAGTTATTTGGCCTCATGGACCTAGTGGTGGAAGAGAGGAGGCAGGCCATGGAGTGGCGCGCGCCCCCTATCCCAAACCGAATTGGACTAGGGCTAGGGGGGCTGCCCCCACCTTTCCTTCTCTTCTCCTCCTCCTTCCCCCCTTCTCCTTGTGGGAGTAGGAAGGGGGGGCGAATCCTACTTGGAGTAGGACTCCCCCCTCTTGGGCGCGCCACCCATGGCCAGCCTCCTCCTCCCTCCCTCCTTTATATACGTGGGGAGGGGGGCACCCTAGAACACACAAGTTGATCTTTTAGCCGTGTGCGGTGCCCCCCTCCACAGTTTCACACGTTGGTCATATTGTCGTAGTGCTTAGGCGAAGCCCTGCGCCGGTAACTTCATCATCACCGTCACCACGCCATTGTGCTAACGAAACTCTCCCTCGGCCTTAGCTGGATCAAGAGTTTGAGGGACGTCGCCGAGCTGAACATGTGCAGATCGCGGAGGTGCCGTGCGTTCGGTACTTGATCGGTTGGATCGCGAAGACGTTCGACTACATCAACCGTGTTACTAATCGCTTCCGCTTTCGGTCTACGAGGGTACGTGGACACACTCTCCCCACTCATTGCTATGCTTCTCCTAGATAAATCTTGCGTGATCGTAGGATTTTTTTTAATTCTACGTTCCCCAACAATGGCATCCGAGTAAGGTCTATGCGTAGATGTCATATGCACGAGTAGAACACAATGAGTTGTGGGCGATAATAGTCATACTGCTTACCAGCATGTCATACTTTGATTCGGCGGTATTGTTGGATGAAGCGGCCTGGACCGACATTACATGACTGCGTTCATGAGACTGGCTCTACCGCCGTGATTCGCACACAGGTGGCTAGTGGGTGTCTGTTTCTCTAGCTTTAGTTGAATCGAGTTTGTCTATGCCCGGTCCTTGTTGAAGGTTAAAACAGCACACTTGACGAAAAATCGGTGTGATTTTGATGCGTAGGTAAGAACGGTTCTTGCTAGAAGCCCGTAGCAGCCACGTAAAACTTGCAACAACAAAGTAGAGGATGTCTAACTTGTTTTTGCAGGGCTTGCTGTGATGTGATATGGTCAAGACATGATGATATATAAATTGTTGTATGAGATGATCATGTTTTGTAGAAGTTATCGGCAACTGGCAGGAGCGTTATGGTTGTAGCTTTATTGTATGAAATGCAATTGCCATGTAATTGCTTTACTTTATCACAAAGTGGTAGCGATAGTCGTAGAAGCAATAGTTGGCAAGACGAAAACGATGCTATGATGGAGATCAAGGTGTCAAGCCGGTGACGATGGAGATCATGACGGTGCTTTGGAGATGGAGATCAAAGGCACAAGATGATGATGGCCATATCATGTCACATATTTTGATTGCATGTGATGTTTATCCTTTATGCATCTTATTTTGCTTAGTACGGTGGTAGCATTATAAGATGATCCCTCACTAAATTTCAAGGTATAAGTGTTCTCCCTGTGTATGCACCGTTGCTACAGTTCGTCGTGCCGAGACACCACGTGATGATTGGGTGTGATAAGCTCTACGTTCACATAAAACGGGTGCAAGCCAGTTTTGCACGTGCAAAATACTCGGGTTAAACTTGACGAGCCTAGCATATGCAGATTGGCATCGGAACACTGAGACCGAAAGCTCGAACGTGAATCATATAGTAGATATGATCAACATAGAGATGTTCACCATTTAAAACTACTCCATCTCACGTGATGATCGGACATGGTTTAGTTGATATGGATCACGTGATCATTTAGATGACTAGAGGGATGCCTATCTAAGTGGGAGTTCTTAAGTAATATGATTAATTGAACTTTAATTTATCATGAACTTCATCTTGATAGTATTTGCAAATTATGTTGTAGATCAATAGCTCGCGATGTAGCTCCCCGTTTATTTTTGATATGTTCCTAGAGAAAAATAAGTTGAAAGATGATAGTAGCAATGATGCGGACTTGGTCCGTGATCTGAAGATTTCCTCTTTGCTGCGCAGAAGAATTATGTCCTTGATGCACTGCTAGGTGACAGACCTATTGCAGGAGCAGATACAGACGTTATGAATGTTTGACAAGCTCAGTATGATGACTACTTGATAGTTTAGTGCTCCATGCTTTACGGCTTAGAACCGCGACTTCAAAATTGTTTTGAACACCACGGAGCATATAAGATGTTCTAAGAGCTGAAATTGGTATTTCAGACTCATGCCCGAGTCGAGAGGTATGAGACCTCTGACAAGTACTTTTCCTACAAGATGGAGGAGAAATAGCTCAACCAGTGAGCATGTGCTCAGAATGTCTGAGTACTACAATCACTTGAATCAAGTGGGAGTTAATCTTCCAGATAATATATTGATTGACAAAGTTCTCTAGTCACTATCACCAAGTTACTGGAACTTCGTGATGAACTATAATATGCAAGGGATAACAATTCCCGAGCTCTTCGCGATGCTAAAATTGGCGAAGGTAGAAATCAAGAAAGAGCATCAAGTGTTGATGGTTAAACAAAACCACTAGTTTCAAGAAAAGGGCAAAGGAAAAAAAGGGAACTTCAAGAAGAACGGCAAGCAAGTTGCTGCTCAAGTGAAGAAGCCCAAAGCTAAACCTAAGCCTGAAACTGAGTGCTTCTACTGCAAAGGGAATAATCACTCGAAGCGGAACTACCCCAAATAATTGGCGAATAAGAAGGATGGCAAAGTGAACAAAGATATATTTGATATACATGTTATTGATGTGTATTTTACTAGTGTTCATAGTAACCCCAGGGTATTTGATACCGGTTCAGTTGCTATGATTAGTAACTCGAAACAAGAGTTGCAAAATGAACAGTGACTAGTTAAGGGTGAGGTGACGATGTGTGTTGGAAGTGATTCCAAGGTTGATAAGATCACCATCGCACACTCCTTTTACCTTCGGGATTAGTGTTGAACTTGAAATAAATGTTATTTGATGTTTGCGTTGAGCATGAATATGATTATATCATGTTTATTGCAATACCGTTATTCGTTTAAAGTCAAAGAATAATTGTTGTTCTCTTTAAATGAATAAAACCTTATATGGTCATGCACTCAATGGTTTGTTGAATCTCGATTGTAATGACACACATATTCATAATATTGATGCCAAAAGATGCAAAGTTGATAATGATAGTGCAACATATTTGTGGCACTGCCGTTTAGGTCATATTGATGTAAAGCGCATGAAGAAACTCCATGCGGATGGATTTTTGGAATCACTTGATTATGAATCATCTGATACTTGCGAACCATGCCTCATGGGCAAGATGACTAAGACTCCGTTCTCCGGAACAATGGAGCGAGCAACTGACTTGTTGGAAATAATACATGCTGATGTATGCTGTCCGATGAGTGTTGAGGCTCGCGGCGGGTATCGTTATTTTCTGACCTTCACAGATGATTTGAGCAGATATGGGTATATCTACTTAATGAAACACAAGTCTGAAACATTTGAAAAGTTCAAAGAATTTCAGAGTGAAGTGGCAAATCATCGTAACAAGAAAATAAAGTTTCTCCGATATGATCACAGAGGCAAATATTTGAGTTACGAGTTTGATCTTCATTTGAAACAATGTGAAATAGTTTCACAACTCATGCCACCTGGAACACCACAGCGTAATGGTGTGTCCGAACGTCGTAACCGTACTTTATTGGATATGGTGCAATCTATGATGTCTCTTACCGATTTACCACTATCGTTTTGGGGTTATGCATAAGAGACAACTGCATTCACGTTAAATAGGGCACCATCTAAATCCGTTGAGATGACACTGTATGAACTATGGTTTGGCAAGAAACCTAAGCTGTCGTTTCTTAAAGTTTGGGGCTGCGATGCGTATGTGAAAAAGCTTCAACCTGATAAGCTCAACCCAAATCGGAGATATGCGTCTTCGTAGGATACCCAAAGGAAACTGTTGGGTACACCTTCTATCACAGATCCGAAGGCAATATATTTGTTGCTAAGAATGGATCCTTTTTAGAGAAGGAGTTTCGCTCGAAAGAAGTGAGTGGGAGGAAAGTAGAACTTGATGGGGTAGTTGTACCTTCTCTCGAGTTGGAGAGTAGTTCATCAAAGAAATCAGTTCCAGTGATGCCTTCAGATCAAGTTACTACCGAACCTCGTAGGTCAACCAGAGTACGTTCCGCACCAGAGTGGTACGGTAATCCTATTCTGGAAGTCATGTTACTAGACCATGATGAACCTGCGAACTATGAGGAAGTGATAATGAGCCCAGATTCCGCAAAATGGCTTGAGGCCATGAAATCTGAGATGGGATCCATGTATGAAGAACAAAGTGTGGACTTTGGTTGACTTGCCCGATGATCGGCAAGCCATTGAGAATAAATGGATCTTCAAGAGGAAGACGGACGCTGATAGTAGTGTTTCTATCTACAAAACTTGAATTGTCGCAAAAAGGTTTTTCGACAAGTTCAAGGTGTTGACTATGATGAGATTTTCTCACTCGTAGCGATGCTTAAGTCTGTCCGAATCATGTTAGCAATTGCCATATTTTATGAAATATGGCAAATGGATGTCAAAACTGCATTCCTTAATGGATTTCTTAAAGAAGAGTTGTATATGATGCAACAAGAAGGTTTTGTCAATCCTAAAGGTTCTAACAAAGTGTGCAAGCTCCAGCGATCCATCTATGGACTGGTGCAAGCATCTCGGAGTTGGAATATACGCTTTGATGAGTTGATCAAAGCATATAGTTTTATACAGACTTGCGGTGAAGCCTGTATTTACAAGAAAGTGAGTGGGAACACTACAACATTTCTGGGAAGTATATGTGAATGACATATTGTTGATCGGAAATAATGTAGAATTTTCTGGAAAGCATAAAGGAGTGTTTGAAAGGAGTTTTTCGAAGAAAGACCTCGGTGAAGCTGCTTACATATTGAGCATCAAGATCCATAGAGATAGATCAAGACGCTTGATAAGTTTTTTCAATGAGTACATACCTTGACAAGATTTTGAAGTAGTTCAAAATGTAACAGTCAAAGAAGGAGTTCTTTCTTGTGTTGCAAGGTGTGAAGTTGAGTAAAGACTCAAAACCCGACCACGGCAGAAAATAGAAAGAGAATGAAAAGTCATTCCCTATGCCTCAGTCATAGGTTCTATAAAGTATGATATGTCGTGTACGAGACCTCTTATGTACCTCACCATGAGTTTGGCAAGAGGCTACAATAGTGATCCAGGAGTGGATCACTGGACAGCGGTCAAAGTTATCCTTAGTGGAATAAGCATATGTTTCTCGGTTATGGAGGTGACGAAAAGTTTGTCGTAAAGGGTTACGTCGATACAAGCTTTAACACTGATCTAGATGACTCTAAGTCTCAATCTGGATACATATTGAAAGTGGGAGCAATTAGCTAGATTAGCTCCGTGCAGAGCATTGTAGACATAGAAATTTGGAAAATACATACGGATCTGAATGTGGCAAGCCCGTTGACTAAAACTTCTCTCACAAGCAAAAACATGATCACACCTTAGTACTCTTTGGGTGTTAATCACATGGCGATGTGAACTAGATTATTGACTCTAGTAAACCCTTTGGGTATTTGTCGTGGAATTGTCACGGCAGATGTCCTCGGGTTAGGACTTAGTCGTGGAGCCATCGCAATTGGGAAGCTTGAAGGGGTTAAGTGGGACAAGGAACACGAGGGTTTATACTGGTTCGGCCCCTTACGGTGAAGGTAAAAGCCTACGTCCAGTTGAGGTGGTATTAATCAGGTTTTCGATCACCAGGGAGCTAAACAGCTATGCCCGGCTTTCGATCAGATTGTTGTCGCCCCTAAACCGCTGCCGGGTCGTCCCTTTATATAGGGAGGTTGACACCCAGCGGCCCTTAGAGTCCCGGCCGGCTCATAAGAGTGTCCGGCTCGGACTCTAAACAATACTTGCCTTACACTACAAGTCTACTATAACAATAAAGATTGTACTACGGGCTTTAAGCCATCGCCGGGTCTCAGCCCATCTCTGGCCCATTATCTTGAAACTTAGCTCCGCGCTTCTGGCAATGACCCTTAGTGTAACCCGGCCCTCCTGGCGGGTGACTCCCAGGTCTATATCCTCAACATTAGGCCCCAGATTGACTTGAGCCGGCTCGTGTCAATCTTCAACTCTGCCGACAGAAAAATCTCCGGCTTACCGTTCGTGTGAAGGCCATAACCCGGAGTGACGTCATTCTCCGGACTCCGGATAATCCGCCGTGACGTCATCCTCCATTAAGTCCGTTTTTACTCCGCCAGATCCACAACGGATCTCTGCTTTTACTGTCTTTGCGAAAATCGAGGCGCCGTGAGGGGGAGATAACCACGCCGTGGTCTCCTTGAATCTCGCGCCCACTTATGACTTACCTTATAAATAGGCCGGCCCGGCACTCTCTTCTCACACTCTCCTTCTTCTTCCTCGCGCTGTCGTTCCTCTGCCCGAGCTTCTGCCGCCGCCGCCGCCGTCGCGCCCCTGATCTTCATCGACCCGGCCGCTGCATCACCCTGACCCGGACCAGATAACGGCGGCGACCTTCGCTCTTCCTCAACTCCGGTGAGTCTTCTCTGCCTTGCTAGAACAGATCTGTGGTAGGGTTCCTCCCGTTCTTCGTGTTCGTCACCTTTGCCCAGAGACTCGGCAGTCCTCGTCACCACTGTAGTCGGTTGATCTTTATCCTTGCGTAAAACCACTGCGGTAGACGTTCGGAACTCATTTCATCTGCAAGAAATCCTCTTTTTACTGCATAAGAACTGTGTTCAACCTCAAGAACTTCTCTTGCCTCTGTTTTTTAGGTCTAGAAAATTTTCTCTGCTCCGACTATTTTGATCCAAAAAAGTTACGGTAGTATGTGAAACCTGTTTACCACACTTAGTAAAAACGCAACCATTGAATCTCGGCGGCTTACATGTCCGGTTTAAAGAGAACCATGCTCTGTAAAATCCTCCGACTTAATTGCAATAAGCCGTAGATGACCAACTTAACCTGAAAGCCCCGACAGCTTAGATAACCCACCATATCAATATATATCATTAGTCCCCTTCATAAGCCGTCACTGTAGTTTGAATGATAATCCCCGGCTTATAATTAACCCGGACACTTTTCTCTTCCTCATAGACCACCAACCGTCACCATGCCTCCCAAGGCTCCCATCACTTGCAACTGGATGAAATCCAACGTCACCGAAGAGACCCTGGCCAACTTTGTTAAGTCCGGATATCTGCCCAAGAAGGAAGTGATGTCCTACCGTGCCCCTGACCCATCCGAAGAAAGACCTCAGCCGAGGGACGGGGAGGTAGTAATCTTTGCAGACCATATGAGCCGGGGCTTCGCACCGCCCGGCTCAAAATTCTTCCGGGACGTGCTGAACTTCTTTGACCTTCGGCCTCAGGATATAGGACCCAATTCCATATCCAACATCTGCAACTTCCAAGTTTTTTGTGAAGTATATCTTGGAGAAGAGCCGAGTCTGCTGCTCTTCAGAGAGCTGTTTTATTTGAACCGCCAAACCGAGTGCGCAAACGGTCCAAGTCTAGAGTTAGGCGGCATCTCCATCCAACGGCGCAGGGACTGTCTATTTCCTTACGCAGAACCGCCAAGTCACCCCAAGGACTGGAATATGACTTGGTTCTACTGCCAAGACACGTCCCCGGCTGATGAGAGCCCGCTGCCCGGCTTTCGCCCAACGCGCCTGGAGCCGACTCATCCGCTATCCGACAAGCTGACTGCCGCGGAACGCCAGCCTCTGCTTCCAACGATCAATAAGATCAAGGCCCTGCTAGGCAATGGTCTGAACGGAATAGACCTGGTCCGGGTCTGGATCTCATGGCGGGTGATCCCATTGAGCCGCCGCCCCGGCTTAATGTGTGAGTACACCGGGCGAAAGGATGACCCGCAGAGGCACAGTCGCAACGACCTTCCAGAAGACGTTGCCGAAGAAGAGACCAAGGCTCTATTAAACGAGAGCCTGGAAGACTGTGGAAAAACCGGGCTAGCCCCGTTCTGCAAGACCAATCCAGCCCCAGCGGTAAGCCACTGACTTTAACCTTTCCATTTTTTTTTACCTGTCATCTTACTAAGAACTCATTACTGTATTTCTCAGGCTGATGATAAATTCTGGCGGGTCAAGTATGACCATGAGGCGGCCAAGAAGGCCAAGAAGGCGAAGAAAGCCGCCAAGAGAGCCGCCCCTCGCAAAAAGGGAAACAGACCCACTGCTTCGGAGCTGCTGCAATTAAGCGATAGCTCCGAGTCAGAGGTAACCCTTAAACCTTTAAACTCTTGCCGTATTTATTGTTTGCTGCTGTCCACTTTACCATCATTTTGCTTATTGACAGGATGACACCGGCGCCAGTAACCCGGTGATTGAAGAGGTAACATTACTCCCCTCCGACTCGGAGCCTTTGCCACAGCTAAAAGTCCGAAGGGTAACCCGGAAAGTAAGCTTTTCTCATCCATTAGCTCATCAAGACCCTCAATTTCTTTTGAAGCAGCAGGTTCACGAAAGCCAGGGTCTCACCCGGGCCCGCAAGGACACCGACCTCTCCGCCGGGTTACCCGACGCGACAAGGAAACGTCGCACCGAGGTCTTTTCTCACTTGTACCCTTTTCATCCGTTGGCGGGTGTTATCCGTCAACCGCTTAATTCTTCTGACTCCAATTACCAGGAGACCTCCCCTTCTTCTGGTGACTCCATGCAGTCAAGTCTACCGGCCTTCAAAACTGCACCCGGGTAATAACAATCACCTTACATTACCTGTCTGTATTTACTCTTTGTATGCCTAACACTTCTGTCTTTTCAGTGCCCAGGCAAAGCTCACCAAAAGAGCAAAGAAGACCAGGTCAGCCGGAGTGCCGGACTTGCCTGAGCCGGAGACGACGGCTCAAGATCCGCCAGCCGCCTCCGAGGCTGCCATTCCCATGGATACGGCGCCTGAAGCCCCTACCCCGACCACCAAGACAACGACCGAAGCGTCAGCTAATCCGGAGGCCTCCGGCTCCACCCCACCGGCTAACGACCCGGACGTGGTAATTACCCGGACGGAGTATGTTGAGCCGGGGAGGCCGACCGCACTGGCCCAATGCTCCGCGAAGGGGGAGCTGCTGCGACCGCACCGGGCGAATCTGGATCTCTCCAGCTACACCGACTTAAGCATTGGAGAGCTCGTCTCAGGCTACATCAGCCAAGTTCACAAGAGCCGGGACGCCGAGATCGCCATGGTCAACCAGATCCAACAAAAATCTGAGGTAACCTTCTGCTGTCTTCTTATCTTCTACACAGTGATCCTTGTCATGCTAGCCCCCAAGTCTATGACTTATACTTGAATATGTTGTAGACTTAGATTCCGGCTTACTTAACTGAACCGGCAGTACATAGATAGATACGTTCAATATGCATTAGCCCCCAAGTGCCAAGTGTCTTTGCTTGGAAAGTGCTTGGGACTTATATAATGACTGTTAATAACCCGGAAATATATGCAGGCTGCTGGCAAGAAATTTGAGTCGGACCTTGCGGATCTCAAGAGCCGGTTAAAAACTCAAGAGATGGAGACCCGGAAGGCGAATGCCAAGTTTGTCTCCAGCATCGCCGCTCAGGAGAAATTGAAGACTGAATTCGACGCTGAGCGGAAGGCCTGGGCTGAGGAGAAAGCCGCACTGGTGACCCGGGCAGAACAGGCGGAGAAGGCCCTCACTGAGAAGACCGCTGAGCTCTCCGGTCTAAAGCACCAGGTTTCCCAAATGGTGGCTGCTATCTTCGGTAAGCCACCTCGCCGGCTTTCATCAAGTCTGTATATGTTATAATTCATCCTTGTCACCGATTTACCTGATCTTTATTTAAACAGGTCCCAGGAGTGCCAACCTGAACCAGAGCGTGGTCACCAAGTTAAAGGCCGTGTACACCCTGGTGGAACAACTCTACACCGGGTCACAGCGCGCCTTAGCTGTGGTGGCCCTATCCAATGAGGTGCCAACCCATCTGGCTGAAGTCCTGCGCCGGCTCGCAGTTTTGCCACAGCGAATCCAAGAGCTACGTCGAGCCTCCGCAAGATCCGGAGCAATTGCCGCGCTGAGCCGGGACAAAGCCTTCCTGCCGGAGCTAGACCCGGCAGACATCGCCCTGGGTTACCCCAGCCTGAAGGAAGACGGCTCCACCTTCGACCAGAAGGATTTCGCGGCATGCGTGAAGGCTGTACGCCCGGTGGCCACCATCATCGGGAACGACACCGACTTAACCAAGTATCAGCCGGGGTACAACGCGGAGAATCAGAGGATTCCAACCCCTCGCTATGAAGCTCTTAGTCTGATTCCTCCGGCTCGCCAACACACCTACGCCCCCGAGATTGACCCGGCCGGGTTAATTGACGAAGAAGCTCAGTTCGAAGCTCTCAGCGGCATCAACTGGAAGTCGTCGACCTTCGAAGCCTTGGGATCAGCCGGAGCAGAAGATGAGCCGGGGACTTCGACTCAGCAGGCGTCATAAACCGGCTAGCGGCTCACCAAACAACGCTCCACCCTTGAAACTTTGAAAGATTTTTGTAATAGAATAAGTGCAACAATTTATCTCTGCCGTGCCATCGTGCACGTAATGAATGCTGAAATCCTTTGAAGTCATTCTTTTGATGCTCCTCCGGGTCATAATTATCCTTCGTGCTTCTCAACCTTTAAAAAAGTACCTTCAAGCATCTGCATAGAAAGGTAAATCACAAGTCTCAAGACGGCTTACCGCCCTGAGAATCAGGTGTTTGAGATGGATAACCCGGAATACGAACCGAAAAGACTGGCCCTTAACTATACTCTGAACATAGCTGTGAAAACACACTTAACAGCCTGTAAGCATACTTCCGGTTTAAATAACCCGGGTAGCACGGTTGGTACCTTAACTCGAATTTACTTGTCTTGATGACATCCATGATGTTCAACTAACAAGATAAACCAAAATTAAGCCGGTAAGTGAGACCCGGCAGTACATACTTTGACATGATCAGAGTAGACTTGTGATAAAATATAAAAACTTAGGGGCCTCCGGTTCGAATACGACCAGAAACTCGGTCCAAAGGGGTTAAGCTAAGATTCGGATACGATCATATAGCCCCCAGTGGGTGTGGCGATGCCAATCAAGAGGGTGTCAACAGCTATGTTCTCTTTGGTTCGAATACGACCCATGTTTGAACAGGAAGCCCCCAAGTGATTCTGAAAATTGTTTAACGACGCTGATTCGAATACGATCCACGTCGGTTCTCAGAGGGGTTACACTATGATTAAAATATGACCAAAGGCAACCTCCCAATGAGCTCGGCACTTTGCCAATCAAATGGGTATCGACAGCTATGTTCTCTTTGGTTCGAATACGACCCATGTTTGAACAGGAAGCCCCCAAGTGATCTTACTGCTTACAGCTAGATTCGAAGATGATCATAAGCCGGATCTTCTGTAAGTCAGCAACACACATATTTGGAAGAGAGCAAAGGACAGAGGCCCTGCTTTATTGCTTTATCATAATATATACATGGCTGAGATAAATATATACACCACAAGAGCCGGTAGCTCAAGTGTAGTAAGGCCGAAGCTGAGCTATGTTCCACGGCCGACGGGTCTCCTCCTCAGATTTACGCGAGTCTTTATGCTCCCGGATATCAATGAGGTAATATGACCCGTTGTGCAAGTTCTTACTGACCACAAAAGGCCCTTCCCAAGGTGGGGATAACTTGTGTGCATCTGTTTGATCCTGGATGAGCCGGAGCACCAGGTCGCCTTCCTGAAAGACCCGGGACTTGACCCGGCGGCTATGATAACGGCGCAGGTCTTGTTGGTAAATCGCTGAACGGGCGGCTGCCACATCACGCTGTTCGTCCAACAAGTCCAGAGCATCTTGGCGCGCCTGTTCATTATCCGTCTCAACATAAGCCGCCACACGAGGTGAATCATGACGGATGTCGCTGGGGAGAACCGCTTCTGCTCCATAAACCATGAAGAAAGGCGTGAAGCCTGTAGACCTGTTAGGAGTAGTGTTGATGCTCCATAAGACGGAGGGCAATTCCTCCACCCAACAACCCGGCGTCCGTTGCAAAGGGACCAAAAGCCGGGGTTTGATGCCCTTCAGAATCTCCTGGTTAGCTCTCTCAGCTTGACCATTGGATTGGGGATGAGCCACTGAGGAAACATCAAGTCGGATATGCTCTTGTTGACAAAACTCTTCCATAGCACCCTTGGATAGATTGGTGCCATTGTCAGTTATGATGCTGTGCGGAAAGCCAAAGCGGGAAATCACCTTTTTCATAAATTGAACCGCCGTAACTGCATCGCACTTGCTAACTGGCTCAGCCTCCACCCACTTCGTGAATTTGTCAACTGCCACCAAGAGGTGGGTCTTCTTATCCTTGGACCGTTTAAAAGGCCCAACCATATCAAGCCCCCAGACCGCAAAGGGCCAGGTGATTGGAATCATCCTCAACTCCTAAGCCGGCACATGAGCCCGTCGTGAGAACCTTTGGCAGCCATCACATTTACTGACCAAGTCCTCTGCATCAGCGTGAGCCGTCAGCCAATAAAAACCATGACGGAAAGCCTTGGCCACAAGAGATTTTGAACCGGCATGATGGCCACAATCCCCTTCATGGATCTCGCGCAAGATCTCTTGACCTTCCTCAGGGGAGATACAACGCTGAAATGCCCCTGAAACACTGCGATGATACAACTCGCCATCGATAACAATCATTGACTTAGCCCGCCGGGTTATTTGCCTGGCCAGAATTTCATCTTCAGGCAATTCTCCCCGGGTTATATAAGCCAGATATGGCATTGTCCAGTCTGGTATGACATGAAGAGCTGCCACCAGTTGCGCCTCCGGGTCAGGGACGGCCAAATCTTCTTCTGTAGGCAACTTGACCGAAGGATTATACAGGACATCCAGGAAAGTGTTAGGCGGCACCGGCTTTCGCTGAGAGCCTAGCCGGCTTAACGCATCCGCCGCCTCGTTCCTCCGGCGATCAATATGCTCCACTTGGTACCCCTGGAAGTGCCCAGCAATGGCATCAACCTCGCGGCGATAAGCCGCCATTAGAGGATCCTTAGAATCCCAGGTGCCTGATACTTGTTGAGCCACCAAGTCTGAGTCACCAAAGCACCTCACCCGGCTTAAGCTCATCTCCTTAGCCACCCGAAGACCGTGGAGCAAAGCCTCGTATTCAGCCGCATTGTTAGTGCAAGGAAACATCAACCGTAGCACATAATGGAATTTGTCACCTTTAGGGGAAGCCAGGACAACACCAGCTCCCGAGCCCTCCAGCTGCCTGGACCCACCAAAGTGAATAGTCCAATAAGTGTTATCCGGCTTTTGCTCAGGTACTTGCGACTCTGTCCAATCATTGATGAAATCTACCAAGGCCTGAGACTTAACAGCAGTGTGTGGCACATATTTAAGGTCATGAGGTCCAAGTTCTATAGCCCACTTAGCAATTCTCCCTGTAGCCTCTCTGTTTTGGATAATATCACCGAGAGGGGCGGAACTGACCACAGTGATGGGATGACCCTGAAAATAATGCTTAAGCTTCCGGCTTGCCATAAACACCCCATATACGAGCTTCTGCCAATGCGGATACCGCTGCTTGGACTCAATGAGCACCTCACTGACATAATAAACCGGCCGCTGAACCGGATGCTCCTTACCCGCCTCCTTGCGCTCCACCACAATAGCCACGCTGACGGCTCGTGCGTTTGCCGCCACATACAGTAGCAAGGGCTCCTTATCAACCGGAGCAGCAAGGACGGGGGGCTCTGCCAGTTGCTTTTTTAAATCCTCAAAAGCGGTATTAGCTGCATCATTCCAGACAAAGTTGTCAGTTTTCTTCATCAACTGATATAAGGGCATAGCCTTCTCACCCAAGCGGCTTATGAACCGGCTTAAAGCAGCGATGCGACCTGCCAAACGCTGAACATCGTTTATACATGCCGGCTTAGCTAGAGAAGTGATAGCTTTGATCTTCTCCGGGTTAGCTTCAATTCCTCTGTCAGAAACCAAGAAGCCCAATAGCTTGCCCGCAGGAACACCAAAAACACATTTTGCCGGGTTAAGCATCATCTTGTAGACCCGGAGATTATCGAAGGTTTCCCTTAAGTCATCTATCAGGGTTTCCTCCTTGATGGACTTAACCACAATATCGTCCACGTAAGCGTGAACATTGCGCCCGATCTGTTTATGGAGACAATTCTGTACACAACGCTGGTAAGTCGCCTGCGCACACTTGAGCCCAAAGGGCATAGAGACATAGCAGAAGGCTCCAAAGGGAGTGATGAACGCCGTCTTCTCCTGGTCCTTAACTGCCATCTTAATCTGATGATACCCGGAATAGGCATCCAAGAAACTTAAGCGTGCACAACCTGCCGTAGCATCAATGATCTGATCAATACGGGGGAGAGCAAAAGGATCAGCCGGACACGCCTTGTTCAAGTCCGTGTAGTCCACACACATCCGCCAGGTGCCGTTCTTCTTAAGTACAAGCACCGGGTTAGCCAACCACTCTGGGTGAAAAACCTCAACAATGAACCCGGCCGCCAAAAGCCGGGCCACTTCTTCACCAATAGCCTTCCGCCTCTCTTCGTTAAACCGTCGAAGGAACTGTCTGACCGGCTTAAATTTTGGATCAACATTGAGAGTGTGCTCAGCGAGTTCTCTAGGTACACCTGGCATGTCAGAAGGTTTCCATGCGAAGATGTCCCTATTCTCACGGATGAACTCGATGAGCGCGCCTTCTTATTTCGGGTCCAGATTTGCACTGATGTTGAACTGCTGAGACGAGTCACCTGGAACAAAATCAACAAGTTTAGTCTCATCAGCTGATTTAAACTTCATTGCTGGTCATTCTCCGTGGTTGGCTTTTTCAGAGAGGTCATATCTGTTGGGTCAACATTGTCTTTATAAAATTTCAACTCTTCTGTGGCACAAACAGACTCTGCATAAGCCGCGTCACCTTCCTCACACTCCAGAGCCACTTTCCGGCTGCCGTGAACCGTAATGGTCCCGTTGTGACCCGGCATCTTGAGTTGTAAGTACACATAACACGGCCGTGCCATGAACTTGGCGTAAGCCGGCCGTCCAAATATGGCGTGGTAAGGACTTCTTATCTTGACCACCTCAAAGGTCAACTTCTCCACCCTGTAGTTGTTCTCATCACCGAAGGCCACTTCCAGTTCGATCTTGCCGACTGGATAAGCCGATTTACCGGGTACCACACCATGGAAGATAGTATTTGACTGGCTGAGGTTCTTATCAACTAGCCCCATACGACGGAAAGTCTCATAATAGAGGATGTTGATGCTGCTGCCTCCATCCATGAGTACCTTTGTGAACTTATAGCCTCCCACTTGAGGAGCCACCACTAAGGCCAGGTGGCCCGGGTTATCCACCCGGGGAGGGTGATCCTCCCTACTCCACACTATGGGCTGCTCCGACCACCGTAAGTAGCGTGGAACCGCCGGCTCAACAGCATTAACAGCCCTCCTGTGAAGCTTCTCGTCTCGTTTGCACAAACTAGTGGTGAACACGTGATACTGTCCACCGCTAAGCTGCTTCGGGTTGGTCTGATAGCCCCCCTGTTGCTGTTGATGACCCTGACCAGACTGTTGATTAAAGCCCCCTTGACCGTTCTGAGGACCGGAATTTGACCCGCCGCCCGGGCCATGAAAGCCGCCGGCGCCTGAGCCGCCACCCGGACCATTGTAGTTTTTAAAGGCCTTCATGATAGCACAATCCTTCCACAGATGAGTCGCTGGCTTCTCTCTAGAACCGTGTCTCGGACAAGGTTCATTCAACAGCTGTTCCAGAGAAGGTCCTGACCCGCCGCCTCGGGGAGGGGGCCTCCCCTTGCGTCGCTGGTTATTACCTTGAAAGTTGGTGTTGGCTACAAACTCTAGGCTGCCATCGGCCTTGCGCTTGCCTCCTCCTTGGTTCCCCGGGCTAAACTGAGGACCCTTGCCGTTGCCGTTCTTCTTTCCCTTCCCTACCCTTTCATCATCTGAAGGGGGATCCTTGGTACCATCGGAATCGGCGTACTTGACAAGAGCTGCCATCAGTGTACCCATATCAGTACAGTCACGCTTAAGCCGCCCGAGTTTCATCTTTAGGGGCACAAAGCGACAGTTTTGTTCCAACATTAAGACTGCAGAGCCGGCATCCATCTTATCCGATGAATGTATGATCTCCTTGACCCGGCGAACCCAATGGGTCGTGGATTCACCCTCCTGCTGCTTACAGTTAGTCAGATCCACGATTGACATAGATTGCCTGCAGGTATCTTTGAAGTTTTGAATGAACCGGGCTTTCAGCTCAGCCCAAGACCTGATGGAGTTCGGCGGTAACCCTTTCAACCACGTGCGGGCAGTTCCATCTAACATCATGGTGAAATATTTGGCCATGGCCGCCTCGCTGACTTCCAGCAATTCCATAGCCATCTCATAACTCTCGATCCAGGCTGCCGGCTGTAAGTCTGCTGTATAGTTAGGCACCTTCCTAGGTCCTTTGAAGTCCTTGGGTAGACGTTCATTACGGATAGCTGGCATCAAACACGGGACACCCCCGGTTCTAGTAGGGATACCCGCATCAACGGACATCGTTGGATAAGCCGGGGGGGTCTGGTAAGCCATCACTTGAGGCGCCTGCTCCGCCTCCTGGCGTGCTTGGTCTGCTACGTAGAAGGCTCCATTATGAGCCGGGCCATGACCAGGGGGCGGGTCATGGCGTCGGACATTACTTGAGCCGGTCGCCGAGACCATGTGCCGGCTGTAACTCGGGCTCTGCCCTAGACGAGGGGTTGAATGGATCCTATCCCGGCTGTAGGAGTACGCCTCTTGCTGCGCCAACGCTGTCTGGAGGAGTTCTCTGACCCGGCGGGTCTCAATAGCCGTCGGAGAGTCGGCATCAACGGGCAGAGCCGCCAACCGTGCCGCTGCGGCGACCATGTTCTCCAGCGGGTTATTATAATGGCCCGGGGGTATTGGCACATACTGAGGCGGGGCGGGGGGCCCCTGGGGAGGCCCCATCACTCGTGGTTGAATAAGGGGTCCAGATCCGGGTGCTACGACCCCCGGCGGGTGACTAGACCCTGCACCCGGTGTGTTGAAGAGGTTGCGCGGATCGTAAACCGGCGGGAGTCGAGATTGAGCCTTTTGATGCCTCCTTCTCATGACCTCATTGGCCGCGTTCTGATCCATCATGAGTTGGAAGGACTGCGCCTGAATCAGCTGAGTCCGGGCATCGAGAGCCGCCCGCTCCGCAGCCAGTCTGATCCCTTCCGCTGCAAGGTCCTCTTTAGCTTTTATCAGATCCAATTTTAGCTGTGCCACCGCCGCATCATGCTGAACTTGATCCGCCGGGTCGACCGTTGCGGTTAACATGGCCGTCATCTTATCCGTGAGATCCATCAGCACCTGAGCCGGGGAAGGCACCGGGTTTTCCGATCCGGAAGCGGGGTTCTGAACAGGCTGCGCACCAGCCATAAAAACTCCAACCTGACTTGGCGGCTCAAAAAGGTCCGGAATACTGCTGCCATCAGAATAACTCATGAGCCTGCCATCTTGAAGTTGGTACAACGAGTTTGACTCATCAGCGGCCGACTCGCCGTCAGAGCCGGCAGCCGCCTCATCCCCAGACCCAGATGGATCAGAGGGCCCTCCGTGGATGCATCCCACAAAAGCGTGCTTTAAGGCAGGCCGGGCCCGGGCGGGTCGTGCGCGCTGAGCCGTTTCGATGAGACCGGCGCGGAGATCCGGCTCGGGGCCCGGCTCTCCAATCTTGCCGATGAAGACATGAATTCCACCGAAGGGGACCCGGTACCCGTACTCCACTGAGCCGGCGTCGGGGCCCCAGTCCGCATCGTCGATGTAGAGCTTGCCGCAATGACTCTTGGTCATCCGGCCCACAGCGTATCCCTTGAGCCCTTCGAAGCTGCCCTTCAAGAACTCAAATCCACCGTGCGCCAGCCCCACGGTGGGCGCCAACTGTCGTGGAATTGTCACGGCAGATGTCCTCGGGTTAGGACTTAGTCGTGGAGCCATCGCAATTGGGAAGCTTGAAGGGGTTAAGTGGGACAAGGAACACGAGGGTTTATACTGGTTCGGCCCCTTACGGTGAAGGTAAAAGCCTACGTCCAGTTGAGGTGGTATTAATCAGGGTTTCGATCACCAGGGAGCTAAACAGCTATGCCCGGCTTTCGATCAGATTGTTGTCGCCCCTAAACCGCTGCCGGGTCGTCCCTTTATATAGGGAGGTTGACACCCAGCGGCCCTTAGAGTCCCGGCCGGCTCATAAGAGTGTCCGGCTCGGACTCTAAACAATACTTGCCTTACACTACAAGTCTACTATAACAATAAAGATTGTACTACGGGCTTTAAGCCATCGCCGGGTCTCAGCCCATCTCTGGCCCATTATCTTGAAACTTAGCTCCGGGCTTCTGGCAATGACCCTTAGTGTAACCCGGCCCTCCTGGCGGGTGACTCCCAGGTCTATATCCTCAACAGTATTGGTCACATGGCGATGTGAACTATAGAGTGTTAATTCACATGACGATGTGAACTATTGGTGTTAAATCACATGGCGGTGTGAACTAGATTATTGACTCTAGTGCAAGTGGGAAACTGAGGAAATATGCCCTAGAGGCAATAATAAAGATGTTATTTATATGTCCTTATATCATGGTAAATGTTTATTATTCATGCTAGAATTGTATTAACCAGAAATTTGATACATGTATGAATACATAGACAAAACAAAGTGTCCCTAGTATGCCTCTACTAGACTAGCTCGTTAATCAAAGATGGTCAAGTTTCCTCACCATAGACATGTGTTGTCACTTGATAAACAGGATCACATCATTAGGAGAATGATGTGATGGACAAGACCCACCCATTAGCTTAGCATTAATGATCCTTTAGTTTTATTGCTATTGCTTTCTTCATGACTTATACATGTTCCTCTGACTATGAGATTATGCAACTCCCGAATACCGGAGGAACACCTTGTGTGCTATCAAACGTCACAACGTAACTGGGTGATTATAAAGATGCTCTACAGGTGTCTCCGAAGGTGTTTGTTGGGTTGGCATAGACCGAGATTAGGATTTGTCACTCCGTGTATCGAAGAGGTATCTCTGGGCCCTCTCGGTAGTGCACATCACTATAAGCCTTGCAAGCAATGTGACTAATGAGTTTGTTACGGGATGATGCATTATGGAACGAGTAAAGAGACTTGCCGATAACGAGACTGAACTTGGTATGATGATACCGACGATCGAATCTCGGGCAAGTAACATACCGAGGACAAAGGGAATAACGTATGTTGTTATGTGGTTTGACCGATAAAGATCTTCATAGAATATGTAGGAGCCAATATGAGCATCCAGGTTCTGCTATTTGGTTATTGAACGGAGATGTGTCTCGGTCATGTCTACGTAGTTCTCGAACCCGTAGGGTCCGCACGCTTAACGTTCGATGACGATTTGTATTATGAGTTATGTGATTTGATGGCCGAAGTTTTTTCGGAGTCCCGGATGAGATCACGGACATGACGAGGAGTCTCGAAATAGTCGAGAGGTGTAGATTCATATATTGGAAGGCTATATTCGTGTAACGCCCACGATGCGGCTATATCTCCCACGTGTCGAGGCACGACTTAGAGGCATAACCGCATAGTGGTTTTGTCGCAAGAAGGGTCATCTTCACACAATCCCAT
Source organism: Aegilops tauschii subsp. strangulata (assembly GCF_002575655.3). NCBI lineage: Eukaryota > Viridiplantae > Streptophyta > Magnoliopsida > Poales > Poaceae > Aegilops > Aegilops tauschii. Next base: position 70,636,284 of record NC_053037.3, read on the forward strand.
GTAATGAACAAGAATGGGATAAAGAGTTGGCTTACAATCGCCACTTCACACAATACATAAATATCATCATACATCATCCAAAATACAATCATATAGACCGACTACGGTCAAAATCCAGATGAAAATAAGACAACCCCAAATGCTAGATCCCCGATCGTCCCAACTGGGCTCCACTACTGATCATCAGGAAAAGACACATAGTAACGACCACGTTCCTCGTCGAACTCCCACTTGAGATCGACGCCATCATCTGCACTGGCATCGTCGGCACCTGCAACTGTTTTGGTAGAATCTGTGAGTCACGGGGACTCAGCAATCTCACACCCGCGAGATCAAGACTATTTAAGCTTGTAGGAAAGGGTGGTGTAATGAGGTGGAGCTGCAGCGGCAAAAGCATATATGGTGGCTAACTTGCGCAAATGAGAGCGAGAAGAGAAGCAACGGAACGGACGTCATCTAGCAATGACCAAGAAGTGATCCTGAACACCTACTTACGTCATCCATAACTCAGACCGTGTTCACTTCCCGGACTCCGCCGAGAAGAGACCATCACGGCTACACACGCAGTTGATGTATTTTAATTGGGTCAAGTGACAAGTTATCTACAACCGGACATTAACAAATTCCCATCTGCCTCATAACCGCGGGCACGGCTTTCGAAAGATAATACCCTGCAGGGGTGTCCCAACTTAGCCCATCATAAGCTCTCACGGTCAACGAAGGATAAACCTTCTCCCGGAAAAACCCGATCAGTCTCGGAATCCCGGTTTACAAGACATCTCGACAATGGTAAAACAAGACCAGCAAAGCCGCCCGAATGTGCCGACAAATCCCGATAGGAGCTGCACATATCTCGTTCTCAGGGCACACCGGATGAACACTACGTACAGCTAAAACCAATCCTCGAGTTTCCCCAAGGTGGCGCTGCAAGTGGCTCTAGTTTGGACCAGCACTCAGAGGAACACTGGCCCGAGGGTTAAAATAAGATGACCCTCGGGCTCGCGAAAACCCGGGGGAAAAGGCTTTAGGTGGCAAATGGTAAAACCAAAGTTGGGCCTTGCTGGAGGAGTTTTATTCAAGGCGAACTGTCAAGGGGGTCCCATAAATCACCGGACCGTGTAAGGAACGCAAACTCAAGGAACATAATCCCGGTATACAGTAACTAGGGCGGCAAGAGTGGAACAAAACACCAGGCATAAGGCCGAGCCTTCCACCCTTTGCCAAATGTATATAGATGCATTAATTAAATAAGAGATATTGTGATATCCCAACATATCCATGTTCCGACATGGAACCAACTTCAACTTCACCTGCAACTAGCAACGCTATAAGAAGGGCTGAGCAAAAGCGGTAACATAGCCAAACAACGGTTTGCTAGGAAAGGATGGTTAGGGCTGACATGGCTAAAATGGGAGACATGATATAGCAAGTGATAGGTAGCGAGCATGGCAATAGAGCGAACAACTAGCATAGCAAAGATAGAAGTGATATCGTGGGGTGGTCAACTTGCCTGCAAGGTTCTCAGAGTTGTCGAAAGCTTGATCCTCGTAAGCGTACTCGACAGGTTCCTCGTTCACGAACTCGTCTCCCGGCTCTACCCAAGACAAGAAAACAAACAAACGGAACCACAATCAACAACGAGAAATGCGCAAGCAACATGATGCAAAACATGTATGATATGCAAGATATGATATGCGATGCATATGCGTGCTCCGGAAGGAAAATGATGAACATGGCAGTAACTTGGCAAACCAAGCATGCCACTGGAAAGATGAGATGATTTCGGTCGAAATCGATATAAAGATCACCGGAATCGGATGCACGGTTTGCAAATGGCAAGCAAAACAAGAATGACACTAAACTGCGATAAACAACAAGATAGCACTTAAAATGCAACAAGTAACAATGCTACAGCACCCCCAACATAGCAACAAAGCACATGGCAGTAATCTACAGGAGAATCTTGACAAAAGATGAACACTGAGCTACGGCTAGTTCACAACATATCAAGCTCAAACAAGCATGGCAAAAGTGCAAAAGATTACAGGTTCACAGACTTCAGTGAAAAACTGGACATGGCAGTAAACAGCATCAGGTAGCAATGTTCAGAGCACGAAATCAACATGCTACAGGAACTTAACATAGCAAAACAAGGCATGGTAGTGTTCTACTAAAAGCACATGACAAAAGTCCCTTACTGGCCATAAGCCAAAAAGGACCAGAAGATATGATGGCAAGCATGTAAACATAGCAAGTTTCGTTATCAGGTTTCAGACTTAGCAGAAAACAGAGCATGGCAGAAATATTAATATGTAGGCCTATTTGTGAGCTTGACGCACTCACTACAGAGAAATGCATGACAAACCAAGCATACCTACAGAAAGATGGCATGTTTATGAAGCTATCCATGGCAAGAACAATAGCATAGCCTGTATGGATCAACTACAATAAGCTTGGAAAAAATGAATATCATGTTAAGAATCTGCCAGAAATATTTTATAGCAAAAGTAGAGCAAGATTGAGTCATGCTATGGCACTCCATAATTGCAAACAATTGCGGGAATGGATCAATTACAACTATATCTACAAAACATCCTTATTGAACATCTCCAAAATATGCATGGATCTCTCTGTAGCATCAAGTTTACATGGCAACAAAATTACAGCAGACAAGGACTTAGATAAATCACTAAGTCCCTGAAATCAGAAATATTACGGGGCCTACTTTGCATGCTTGTGCTAGTCACCACAGAGATCACAAAAATACATGTACTACACCACTGGAAAGATGGCATGGCATATACTTCAAAACACATGTAGAGCTCATGCTCATAAGATGCACAGATTTAATGATACAAAAATGGCATATCTCCAAGTTCTGATAAGAACCAGAGAATAACAGCAACTAGCCCTCTTCCAACAGAGATTTGGGCATCAAGATGACCTCTAATGAACATGGTGCAATTGAACAAAATGAAGAGCATCACGAGACGAACAAATTGACATATTACACGCATGAATCGGAGCTACATGCAAGACGTTATAGAGCTACGAACATGGCAAGATGCTGAGAAATTTTGGGGACTTGGAGGATTTGAGGGGGTACGAGAAAAGTCAACGGGCTACCAGATCCGATCGAGGGAGCTTGGCCCGATGGAGTTCGCCGGCGGGAGGAGAGGAGAGGGAGGCCGCGGCGGCGAGGGGGGCCGGAGTGGCGCCGGAGGGAGGAGGAGGCGGCGGCCTCGGGGCCGCCGGCGGCGGCCGGTGCCGGCGAGGCGGCGGGGCCGGCCGGCGCGGCGGCGGCGGGGAGGAGGAGCGCGGGCGCGGTGCGGGCCGGCGGGCCCGCGGCGGGCCGGGCGGGCCGCGGCGGTGGGAGGCCGGAGGCGGCCACGTGGCGGCGGCGCAGGCGGGCGGATGTTTTCCGGCGTGGACGCTTTCGTCCGGCGGCGCGCGCAGGAGCGGGTTAGGGTTTCGTCTGCGATTCCGTTTTTCGGGATGCCCACATATAAATAGGTAGAGGGAGCTAGGAGGCTCCAAATGAGGTGCGGTTTTCGCCCACACGATCGTGATCGAACGACCTAGAGCATGGAAGAGAGTTTGGTGGGTTTTGGGCTGGTATTTGAGGGGGGGTTTGCTGGACACTCAAATGGACTTTGCGGATGCCCGGTTAACCGTTGGAGTACCAAACGACCTCCGAATGGAACAAAACTTGACCGGTAGTCACCGGGTGGTATAATAAGGCCACTTGACAAGTCTCGGTCCATTCCGAGAAAGTTTGACACACGCACACGAAAGAAAACAAGAGGGGTGCACCGGAGGAGATAGGAGCGCCGGATTGGAAAACGGACAACGGGGAAAATGCTCGGATGCGTGAGACAAACACGTATGCAAATGCAATGCACATGATGACATGATATGAAAATGCATGACATGACAAAATACAAAACGAAAGACAAAACCCGACAACGGAGGGAATATCATAACACATAGCCGGAAATGGCAAGAGTCGGAGTTACAAATATGGCAAGTTACATGCGGGGTGTTACAATTCGGACATCGGAATGGTTCCGAGTGATTCAGGTATTTTTCGGAGTACCGGAGAGTTACGAGAATTCGTCGGGGGAAGTTAATGGGCCTTATTGGGCTTTAGTGGAGAGAGGGGAGAAGGGCCACGAGGTGGCGCGCGCCTTCCCCCTGCCCAAAGCGAATTGGACAAGGGGTGGGGGCGCCCCCCCTTTCCTTCTCCCTCTCCCTCATTTCCTTCTTTCCCACTCCGAAAAGGAAAGGGAATCCTATTAGGACTTGGGAGTCCTAGTAGGACTCCCTACACTTGGCGCGCCCCTATGAGGGACAACCTATCTCCCTCCCTCTTTTATATACGTGAGCAAGGGGCACCCCAAAGGCACTCCAAGATTTGTCTTAGCCGTGTGCGGTGCCCCCCTCCACAGTTACACACCTCGGTCATATTGTCGTAGTGCTTAGGCGAAGCCCTGCGCCGGTAACTTCATCATCACCGTCGCCATGCCGTCGTGCTGACGGAACTCTCCCTCGTCCTCAAGTGGATTAAGATCTCGAGGGACGTCATCGTGCTGAACGTGTGCTGAACACAGAGGTGTCGTCGTTCGGTGCTTGGATCGGTTGGATCGCAAAGACGTTCGACTACATCAACCGCGTTACTAAACGCTTCCGCTTTCGGTCTACGAGGGTACGTGGACACACTCTCCCCGCTCGTTGCTATGTTTCTCCTAGATAGATCTTGCGTGATCGTAGGATTTTTTTGAAATACTACATTCCCCAATACTATATCATGGGCTTTGTTAATATAGTCGGATCATATGACGTTTCTCCCCTCTATACTCTTATTGTGATGAATTGAGTCTTTACCCTTTGAAGTTTTGTCTTGTCGGATTGAATATTCAGAGATGAGAACACATGATGTATGTCTTGCGGTATGAATACTTGAGGTGATAATGGGGTATCATATTGATTCACTTGATGTATGTTATGGCACTCAACTTGCGGATTCCCGATGTGACGTTGGGGTAATCTTTGCATAGGGGTTGATGCATGTTTTTATTATCTTTTCTCCAATAGAAACTTTGGGGTCTCTTTGTAGTTCTTTATGTGGATTGAGTATTATGAATATGAATTTGCTTTGTTGCTACTTTAGTACGAACTCTTGATTAGATCGATCGGAAAGAATAGCTTGCGTTATTTTAGTACGAACTCTAGTATAGATCGAACGGAAAGAATAGCTTTGAGGTGGTTTCGTACCCTACAAACAATTTCTATCTTTTGTTCTCCGCTAATAGGAACTCGGGTGTGATTCTTTATTGCACTTTGAGGGATAATCATATGATCCAACTATGTTAGCACTGTTGAGAAATTGCACTAGTGAAAGTACGGACCCTAGGCCTTGTTTTTAAGCATTGCAATACCGTTTTTGTGCCGTTTACTAATTGCTACCTTGCTGTTTTTATTTATTCAGATTATAAAAATATATTTCTACCATCCATATTGCACTTTTATCACCATCTCTTCGCCGAACTAGTGCACCTACATAATTTGCCATTGTATTGGGTGTGTTGGGGACACAAGAGATTTCTTGTATTTGGTTGCAGGGTCGTTTGGGAGAGACCATCTTCATCCTACACCTCTCACAGATTAATAAACCTTAGGTCATCCACTTGAGGGAAAATTGCTACTGTCCTACAAAACTCTGCGCTTGGAGGCCCAACACATGTCTACAAGAATAAAGTTGCATAGTAGACATCATCGGCCTGCTGAAATCCACTCGCGGCGCCACTGCGCTGGCCCAGTCGTGGCCTCACCTGTGCGTTGGATCCCTATTCAATGCAAAAGGGGTCATATAGGAGTCTTCTCAAATTCCGTATAAAAAGGGGCACTCAAACAACTATTACTATTGTAAAGAAAACACCGGTTGTGATGTTAAAATATTGTTGAAATATTCCTCTAAAGAATGGCTGGAATATTTTTTGGGTGAAGATATACTAATAGACTAATAGTGCAATAGGTGCACCCCAACCCTTTTCTATGACAATTGACCTAGCCGACACCATCACAACCCTCTCCTCCCTCACTCCTCATGTCTCACCGCTACCAGAGGTCATTGTCGGCGTACTTGACCGGTGGCTCACTTTTTCCAACTAATGGGAAAGAGACTGCCACTAAAAGACTATTCAGACAAAAAGATGGGCTATCAAAAAGGTAGAGGAGATAGGATATGGTCGATAGTTGGAGTCGGCAGCTCTCCTAGGATTCCCTCGTCTTGGGAAGAGGATCAACTTCAACCCTTTGAGTGCACTGTAGCAAAAGGAAGGAAAATGCATGGACCGACCCCATTGTCTTCATCCCGTAGGAACTAGAAGATCACCCCAAGGACGCCCTCAATGGCCAGGGGTCACGGACCGATCATAGACCCTGTTCAATAAGTGAAACACATTAGTCGTCCGCTCTCCGGTTGGGCGGTAAGGGCCGGAGAAGGGAAATCACTCATTCTTAAAACCAACATTCTTAAGCTTAAGATCAAAGAGTCAGGCGGAAAAAAGTGAGAGCTCCCTATTACTGGAACCATAAGAATCCTTAGAACATGATTCCAATTTAACACCTTTTGTTTTGAGATCTTGAGAAGCTCCACTTAGGTGCCAAAGGACGGTGGTGGCGGGGTTCAACCTCCTTTTAAGGGCAGCCAATCACCTGGTGGCGGAAGGGGGTGATAGGCAGGGCCCATGGCGACTCCGATCATAGTGATGGCTCATGTCACTGACGTTTTGCCTCGCTGGATTACAAGTGTGGTGTGGGTCGGCCCAATACCACGGCTCACCTTGTCTCGCTTAATGCTACAGTAGCATAGGTATGATTTCTGGGGCTTTTGTACAAAAGTACACGGATTCAAAAATTGTTTTCGTGAATATAAAAAATGTTTGTGAATTCAAAAAGTCTGTAAAAATTGAAAAAATATTCATGAATCTGAAAGTTTGTGAATACAAAAATGTTCACAAATAGAAAAACTGTTCATGAATTCATAAATTGTTCCCGAATAAAAAAAAGTGAATTGAAAAATTGCTCGTGATCTACAAAATGTTCATGAATTTAAAACATTTATCGTGTTAAAAAATTGTCCAGGAACTAAAAACAGTCCGTGAATTCAAATTTGTTCGTGAGTCCAAAAAATGGTCGTGAATTCAAAAAATAGCTCTAGGATTTGAAAAAAAAATGTTAGTTAAATTTAAAATTATTCGCTCATATGAAAAAGTTCATGAATTAAAAATATCATGAGTTAGAAAGCAGAAATGGAGAAGGAAAAAGAAAAAGAACAGAAATGGATGAAAGGAAGATGCTAAAAACTGATAGAAAACCAAAAAAAGTAGGGAAGAAAACAATTTTCGTCCCTGTTCAGCAAAGGTCGGACAGTTTTCCTCAATTTGGTCGCACCATCCAATTATGCACGAACCCAACCGTGCCTCAGTGTCTAGCAGCACTACCCCACCACCCAGCCGACCCGGGATGGATCGCTGGATGCCCCCTTTTTTCTCTCTTTCTCTGGTTTAGGTGTGCTTTAATGGGCTGGCCCATACGTGCGATCGACGCGTTAACACTTGTAGAGAGCGATATATATCATTTGTGTGGCGGATTTGGGTTGCGACAATCAGCTCCCGGACAAGTGGTGGCAAGGCTCTCCCCTGCATCCACATTTCCACCCGGCGCATCATCCTTGTTGTGGCCTCTGGCATGGCAGGTGTGGTAACCATCTTCTGGTGGCGCAGGTTGTGGCTGGCCGTTGCGTCGACTTATGTTCTTGACTCAGCGTACGGCTCCTAATAGTTGGGTTGCTTGCCCACTATGTGCACGCTTTCCATTTTATGTGGTTGTGTCCACGTTTAGATTGTGTGCACTTGCATCATTTTCGTTGGCTCAACAACTGCTTTGGTGTGGATCATTATTGGTCCTCTTTCTCTCTTTTTTTTTTGAAAACCCCCATACATTAATTAATTAATAATGTTATTACAATCGTTCGTTACAAAATTCGCCACACAGGGTGGGACGCTATTAAGAAGAATCCCATCAGATTTACTTATAAAGCTAAACTTCGCAATTTCATGAGCCACCTTATTAGCGTTCCGATTAATTTTCGTAATTTTAAAATTCTTAAGCATCTTCGATATACTCAAGGCTTCTTTCTTCAGATCAACGAGCGAGGACCTGTCAAGATTCTCATTTGCAAGGAAAGAACGGACAAAAGCACAATCAGTCTCCAAAATAATAGACTGGTGAAGAGTAATACCTATATAAAGGCCTGCCAGGCAAGCACGCAGCTCGGCTTCATTCACGCTGTAGCACTGACCCAGAAAGTCCCACGAAGATATAATAACTTCGCCAGGTGAGTTCCTCACAACCACCCCCACACTGGCCGCATTAATACTCTCCACATAGCTGGCATCGACATTGATCTTGATATAATCTTCTGGTGGAGGTTTCCATCCCACCTGTTGTTGTGATGTTGCGAAAACTGGTGTAGCACCTCCCTTTTTTCTTTACCTTTGTTACTAGGAACAACCTCGACAGTGTCATGATAGGACGTAAAAGAAGACCAATAGTTTACCACAAAAATTGCAGAAGCAGCAATTGATTCCTGCCCTTTTCCAAAAATTAAATCATTTCTCAGATGCCATGCTCGCCAGAAAAGAAACAAAACTTGCTCTTGCTGTTGCAGGCTCAAATGATCCAACAGAATCAATAGCCAATCTGGCCCCGAGAATTTGAACCACTCTTCATCAGGAATATTCCATGATTCTCTCAAGGCGAGTCGCAGAGCACGAGCCTTAGAACAAGTAACGAGGGCATGAAAAGTGCTTTCATCTTCTACTCCACAAATAGAGCACATAACTGAAGTAATCTGATGGTGCTTAACTCTATTGGTCTGGACCGCCAAGCTATTGGTTGCTGCTCTCCAGGCAAAAATCCTTATCTTCTGAGGGATATTAGCCTTCCAAATTAAATCCCAGAGCCTTCTTTCTCCACATGGATCTCCACTAGATTGACCCAATTTATCTTGACTATCCTTCAACTTAATCGCTAAATTGTACGCACTTTTAACAGAAAATATACCGTTCTTCTCATAGTGCCACGCAATAAAATCCCCATCCCCATAAGCATGTACGAATCTTAAGAATCTCCTCTGCGTCATGGGGATAGAAAAGGTACTTAATCAAATTTTCATCCCATACCTTTCTCCCGCTCAAGAACAAATCAGAGACCCATCTCAATCTAGTATTATGCCTTTCAGCTGAGATTTTAAGTCCAGTGCTCCTGGATAACCAATTATCCCTCCAAATATTAATACTAGATCCATCACCCACCCGCCAAAAGACGCCATTTTTAAGTAATTCCAGACCATGCATAATACCTTGCCAAGTGAGTGATGCAGACTGAGGAAACACTGTATCAAGAATATGTCCCTGAGGATAATACTTTGCCTTCATCAGCTTAGCACACAACGAATCCGGATAAACCAATAACCTCCACGCTTGTTTGGCTAAGAGGGCTTGGTTGAATAATCTGAGATCCCGGAATCCCATACCTCCCTTACCTTTAGACCTTGTTAATTTGTCCCATGCTAACCAATGTGTTTTTCTTCGATCTTCCTCATCTCCCCACCAAAAATTCCTGATAATCTGGGTTAACTCCTCACAAAGGGAAGCCAGGAACTTAAAAATACCCATAGCATACACAGGTAGAGCTTGAATAACTGATTTTATTAAGTCCTCTTTCACCCCAGAAGAAGCGTATTTCTCTATCCAGTCAGAGAGCCTTTTCAAAACCTTTTCTTTAGTAGATTGAAACTTACCAGCTTTCATTCTTCCCTCAGGAACCGGAAGTCCAAGATATTTATCTTCGAAACCATCGACCGTAATTTTTAAGATTACCATTATAGCCACTTGGTTCTCCAGACTACACTTTTTCCCAAACATCATGGAACACTTATCAGGACTTAATAACTACCTAGTCCCTTTCTCGTACTCCGTCAAAATATTTTTAATGGCAACTGCTTGATCAATGGAGCCTTTGAAAAATAACATACTGTCGTCCGCAAACAGTAAGCGAGAAATACCTGGGGCTTGTCTATTCAAATGGAACTCCTGAAGAGCTCCCATGGTAGAAGCATCTTTAAGCAGTAAAGAAAGTGCCTTGGCAACAAATAGGAACAAATACGCGGATAAAGGATCTCCCTGCCTGAGCCCCCGAGTAGGTGAAAATGTCTCCAACAATTGTCCGTTGAAGCGCACCGCAAATTTCACTGATGTAACACATGCCATAATCCAATTTATCCACGTCGGTGCAAAACCCAAAGCCCCATCATACATTGTAAGAAACGCCAGTCCACCCGATCAAAGGCTTTCGCCAAGTCCAACTTATATGCGCAAAATTTCCCTCTGAAATCTTTCAGCGTACTTAACGAATGCATACATTCAAAAGCTATGAGAGCATTGTCAGAAATTAACCTTCCCGGAAGAAATGCACTTTGAGTAGGTGAAATCATACCATCAAGGAGCGGTTGCAGTCTGTTAACAAGGCATTTGGAAATAATCTTATAGATAACACTGCACAAACTGAACGGCCTGAACTCTTTAATAGACTGAGGATTCTTAACTTTTGGGATGAGAACAATAGTTGTGTTATTCTCTCTTTTTTAATCCATCTAGGATATAGCATCGGTCTTGTATGATCTTTGTGTGTGTGTATTGTGTTGGTTGTGTACATCCTAATCATGTCGAGGCTAGGTGTGTGTACATTATGTGTTGTGTCACTTTGATGCTATATTATGAGCAAATAAAAAAACCTTATTGAAAAAAAAATGTTTTGCTGGTCGTGGCAAACCGGAAAATTTTAATGATGCTCTTCATGCATAAACCCTTAAGCAACCGTGCATGCTCTACAACCAATGGGGGGAGAGAATTTATCCTTGGACTCGATAGTTGGTTCTATTTTTTCAAATAGATACTGATGTATTTTAAAAGTTCACTCAAAATAAAAATCACCCTAAATATAGTAAAAATTAAATAGAGGTAGCTAGAGCACCAAACGACCACTATCGACTGTTGGAAATATGCCCTAGAGGCAATAATAAAATGGTTATTATTGTATTTCCTTGTTCATGATAATTGTCTATTGTTCATGCTATAATTGTATTAACTGGGAACCGTAATACATGTGTGAATACATAGACCACAACATGTCCCTAGTAAGCCTCTAGTTGACTAGCTCGTTGATCAATAGATGGTTATGGTTTCCTGACCATGGACATTGGATGTCATTGATAACGGGATCACATCATTAGGAGAATGATGTGATGGACAAGACCCAATCCTAAGCATAGCACAAGATCGTGTAGTTCGTTTGCTAAGAGCTTTTCTAATGTCAAGTATCATTTCCTTAGACCATGAGATTGTGCAACTCCCGGATACCGTAGGAATGCTTTGGGTGCACCAAACGTCACAACGTAACTGGGTGGCTATAAAGGTGCACTACAGGTATCTCCGAAAGTATCTGTTGAGTTGGCATGAATCGAGACTGGGATTTGTCACTCTGTATGACGGGGAGGTATCTCTGGGCCCACTCGGTAATGCATCATCATAATGAGCTCAGTGTGACTAAGGAGTTAGTCACGGGATCATGCATTACGGAACGAGTAAAGAGACTTGCCGGTAATGAGATTGAACAAGGTATAGGGATACCGACGATCGAATCTCGGGCAAGTAACATACCGATAGACAAAGGGAATTGTATACGGGATTGATTGAATCCCCGTCATTGTGGTTCATCCGATGAGATCATCGTGGAACATGTGGGAGCCAATATGGGTATCCAGATCCCGCTATTGGTTATTGAGAAGCCGGAGAGGTGTCTCGGTCATGTCTGCATGGTTCCCGAACCCGTAGGGTCTACACACTTAAGGTTCGGTGACGCTAGAGTTGTTATGGGAAATAGTATGTGGTTATCGAAGGTTGTTCGGAGTCCCGGATGAGATCCCGGACGTGACGAGGAACTCCGGAATGGTCCGGAGGTGAAGATCGATATATTGGACGAAGGGTATTGGAGTCCGGAATTGTTCTGGGAGTACCGGGTGACGACCAGCGTGACCGAAAGGTGTTTCGGAGGCCCCGACAAGCGTTGGGGGCCTTATGGGCCAAGGGAAGGGGGCACACCAGCCCACTAAGGGGTTGTGCGCCCCTCCCAACCCCTCTCACGTAACCTGGAGAGGTGGGGGCGCCTCCCCTAGGGCAGCCACCCCTCCCGGCTTGGGGGGCAAGTTTCCTAGGGGTGGGGGCGCCCAAACCCATCTAGGGTTTCCCCTGTGGCCGCCTCCCCTCCCTTAGGGGACCCTAGGGCGCCTCCGCCACCCCCTTCCCCCTATATATAGTGATGGAGAGAGAGGGCAGCTGCACCCCTTCCCTGGCGTAGCCCCTCCCTCCTCCAATTCTTCCTTCTCCTCCATAGAGCTTGGCGAAGCCCTTCAGGAATACCACAAGCTCCACCACCACGCCGTCATGCTGCCGGAGTTATCCCTCAACTTCTCCTCTCCCCTTGCTGGATCAAGAAGGAGGAGACGTCCCCGGGCTGTACGTGTGTTGAACGCGGAGGCGCCGTCCGTTTGTCGCTAGATCGGATCTTCCGCGATTCGAATCGCCGCGAGTACGACTCCATGAACCGCGTTCTTGTAACGCTTCCGCTTAGCGATCTTCAAGGGTATGAAGATGCACTCCCTCTCTCTCGTTGCTAGCATCTCCTATATTGATCTTGGTGACACGTAGGAAAATTTTGAATTAATGCTACGTTCCCCAACAGTGGCATCATGAGCTAGGTCTATTAGATTCTATGCACGAGTAGAACACAAAGTAGTTGTGGGCGATGATTTGTTCAATTTGCTTGCCGTTACTAGTCTTATCTTGATTCGGCGGCATTGTGGGATGAAGCGGCCCGGACCGACCTTACACGTACACTTACGTGAGACAGGTTCCACCGACTGACATGCACTTGATGCATAAGGTGGCTAGCGGGTGTCTGTCTCTCCCACTTTAGTCGGATTGGATTCGATGAAGAGGGTCCTTATGAAGGGTAAATAGAAATTGGCATATCACCGTTGTGGCTTTTGCGTAGGTAAGAAACGTTCTTGCTAGAAACCCATAGCAGCCACGTAAAACATGCAACAACAATTAGAGGACGTCTAACTTGTTCTTGCAGGGTATGCTATGTGATGTGATATGGCCAAAAGGATGTGACGAATTATATATATGTGATGTATGAGATTGATCATGTCTTGTAATAGGAATCACCACTTGCATGTCGATGAGGATGACAACCGGCAGGAGCCATAGGAGCTGTCTTAATTTATTGTATGACCTGCGTGTCAATGAAAAACGCCATGTAATTACTTTACTTTATTGCTAACCGTTAGCCATAGTAGTAGAAGTAATAGTTGGCGAGACAACTTCATGAAGACACGATGATGGAGATCGTGATGATGGAGATCATGGTGTCATGCCGGTGACGAAGGTGATCATGCCGCGCCTCGAAGATGGAGATCAAAAGGCGCAAGATGATATTGGCCATATCATGTCACTTTATGATTTGCATGTGATGTTTTTCATGTTTACATCTTATTTGCTTAGAACGACGATAGCATAAATAAGATGATCCCTCGCTAAAATTTCAAGAAAGTGTTCCCCCTAACTGTGCACCGTTGCGAAGGTTCGTTGTTTCGAAGCACCACGTGATGATCGGGTGTGATAGATTCTAACGTTCGCATACAACGGGTGTAAGCCAAATTTACACATGCGAAACACTTAGGTTGACTTGACGAGCCTAGCATGTACAGACATGGCCTCGGAACACAAGAGACCGAAAGGTCGAACATGAGTCGTATAGTAGATATGATCAACATGAAGATGTTCACCGATGATGACTAGTCCGTCTCACGTGATGATCGGACACGGCCTAGTTGACTCGGATCATGTATCACTTAGATGACTAGAGGGATGTCTATCTAAGTGGGAGTTCATTAAATAATCAGATGAACTTAATTATCATGAACATAGTCAAAAGGTCTTTACAAATTATGTCGTAGCTTACGCTTTAGTTCTACTGTTTAAGATATGTTCCTAGAGAAAATTTAGTTGAAAGTTGATAGTAGAAATTATGCGGACTGGGTCCATCAACTGAGGATTATCCTCATTGCTGCGCAGAAGGCTTATGTCCTTAACGCACCGCTCGGTGTGCTGAACCTCGAGCGTCGTCTGTAGATGTTGCGAAACATCTGACATACACGTTTTGATGACTACGTGATAGTTCAGTGCGTAATGCTAACGGTTTACAATTGTGGCACCAAAGATGGTTTTGAAACGTCGCAGAACATATGAGATGTTCCAAAGACTGAAATTGGGATTTCAGACTAGTGCCCACGTCAAGAGGTATGAGACCTCTGACAAGTTTCTTAAGCCTGCAAACTAAGGGAGAAAAGCTCAATCGTTGAGCATGTGCTCAGATTGTCTGAGTACTACAATCGCTTGAATCGAGTGAGAGTTAATCCTCCAGATGAGATAGTGATGGTTCTCCATAGTCACTGCCACCAAGCTATTAGAGCTTCGTGATGAACTATAACATATCAGGGATAGACATGATGATCCTTGAGCAACTCGCGATGTTTGACACCGCGAAAGTAGAAATCGAGTAGGAGCATCAATTGTTGATGGTTAGTAAAACCACTAGTTTCAAGAAGGGCAAGGGAAAGAAGGGATACTTCATGAAACGGCAAATCAGTTGCTGCTCTAGTGAAGAAACCAAGGTTGAACCCAAACCCGAGACTAAGTGCTTCTGTAATGAGGGGAACGGTCACTGAAGCAGAACTACCCTAGATACTTGGTAGATGAGAAGGCTGGCAAGGTCGACAGAAGTATTTTGAATATACGTTATATTATTGTGTACTTTACTAGTACTCCTAGTAGCACCAGGGAAATAAATACCGGTTCGGTTGCTAAGTGTTAGTAACTCGAAATAAAAGGCTGCGGAGACTAGCTAAAGGTGAGATGACGATATGTGTTGGAAGTGTTTCCAAGGTTGATGTGATCAAACATCGCACGCTCCCTCTACCATCGGGATTGGTGTTAAACCTAAATAATTGTTATTTGGTGTTTGCGTTGAGCATAGACATGATTGGATTATGTTTATCGCAATACGGTTAGTCATTTAAGGAGAATAATGGTTACTCTGTTTATTTGAATAATACCTTCAATGGTCTTGCACCTAAAATGAATGGTTTATTGAATCTCGATCGTAGTGATACACATGTTCATGCCAAAAGATATAAGATAGTAATGATAGTACCACATACTTGTGGCACTGCCATTTGAGTCATATTGGTATAAAACGCATGAAGAAGCTCCATGTTGATGGATCTTTGGACTCGCTCGTTTTTGAAAATATTGAGACATGCGAACCATGTCTATTGTAGATACGCATGAAGAAACTCCATACAGATGGATCGTTTGGACTCACTTGATTTTGAATCACTTGAGACATGCAAATCATACCACATGGGCAATATGACTGAAAGGCCTTGTTTTCAGTAAGATGGAACAAGAAGGCAACTTGTTGGAAGTAATACATTTTTATGTGTGTAGTCCAATGAGTGCTGAGGCACGCGGTGAATATCGTTATGTTCTTACTTCACAGATGATTTGAGTAGATGCTAAGTATATTTACTTGATGAAACACAAGTCTGAATTATTGAAAGGTTTAAGTAATTTCAGAGTGAAGTTGAAGATCGTCGTGACAAGAGAATAAAATGTCTATGATATGATCATAGAGATGAATATCTGAGCTACGAGTTTGGCACACAATTAAGACATTGTGGAAATTGTTTCACAACTAATACCGCCTGGAACACCATAGTGTGATGGTGTGTCCGAACATCATAACTGCACCCTATTGGATATGGTGCATACCATGATGTCTCTTATCGAATTACCACTATCGTTTATGGGTTAGGCATTAGAGACAACCGCATTCACTTTAAATAAGGCACCACACAATTCCGTTGAGACGACACCGTATGAACTATGGTTTAGAAAAACCTAAGCTATCGTTTCTTAAAAGTTTGGGGCTGCGACGCTTATGTGAAAAAGTTTCAGGCTGATAAGCTCGAACCCAAAGCGGATAAATGCACCTTCATAGAATACCCAAAACAGTTGGGTATACCTCCTATTTCAGGTCCGGAAGCAAAAGTGATTGTTTTTAGAAACGGGTCCTTTCTCGAGGAAAAGTTTCTCTCGAAAGAATTGAGTGGGAGGATGGTGGAGACTTGATGAGGTTATTGAACCGTCACTTCAACTAGTGTGTAGCAGGGCACATGAAGTTGTTCCTGTGACACCTACACCAATTGAAGTGGGAGCTTATGATAGTGATCATGAAACTTCGGATCAAGTCACTACCAAACCTCTTAGGTCGACAAGGATGCGTACTACTTCAGAGTGGTACGTAATCCTGTCTTGGAAGTCATGTTGCTAGACAACAATGAACCTACGAGCTATGGAGAAGCGATGGTGGGCCCGGATTCCGACGAATGGCTCTAGGCCATAAAATCCGAGAGAGGATCCATGTATAAAAACAAAGTATAGACTTTGGAAGAACTACTTGATGGTCGTAAGGCTGTTGGGTGCACATGGATTTTAAAAGGAAGACGGACAATGATGGTAAGTGTCACCATTAAGAAAGCTCGACTTGTCGTTAAGATGTTTTCCGACAAGTTCAAGGAGTTGACTGCGATGAGACTTTCTCACTCGTAGCGATGCTAAGAGTCCGTTGGAATTATATTAGCAGTTACTGCATTATTTATGAAACCTTGCAGATAGGATGTCAAAACATTGTTTCCTCGACGATTTTCTTGAGGAAAGGTTGTATGTGATACAACTAGAAGGTCTTGTCAATCCTGAAAGATGCTAACAAGTATGCAAAGCTCCAGCAATCCTTCTAAGGACTGGAGTAAGCATCTCGGAGTTGGAATGTACGCTTTGATGAGATGATCAAAGATTTTGGGTTTATACAAGTTTATGAGAAACTTGAATTCCAAAGAAGTGAGTGGGAGCACTATAGAATTTCTGATGAGTATATGTTGTTGACATATTGTTGATCAGAGATGATGTAGAATTTCTGGAAAGCATACAGGGTTATTTGAAAAGTGTTTTTTAATGGAAAACCTGGATTAAGCTATTTGAACATTGAGCATCAAGATCTATAAGGATAGATCAAAAACGCTTAATAGTACTTTCAAATGAATACATACCGTGACAAGTTTTTGAAGGAGTTCAAAATAGACCAGCAAAGAAGGAGTTCTTGGCTGTGTTACAAGGTGTGAGTATTGAGTAAGACTCAAGACCTGACCACGGCAGAAGAGAGATAAATGACGAAGGTCGTCCCCTATGCTTTAGACGTAGGCTCTACAGTATGCTATGTGTACCGCACCTGAAGTGTGCCTTGCCATGAGTCAGTCAAGGGGTACAAGAGTGATCCAGGAATGGATCACATGACAGCGGTCGAACTTATCGTTAGTAACTAGTGGACTAAGGAATTTTCTCGATTATGGAGGTGGTAAAAGAGTTCGTCGTAAAGGGTTACGTCGATGCACACTTTGACACTAATCCGGATGACTCTGAGTAGTAAACCGGATTCGTATAGTAGAGCAGTTATTTGGAATAGCTCCAAGTAGCGCGTCGTAGCTGCATCTACAAGATGCATAGAGATTTGTAAAGCACACACGGATCTGAAAGGTTCAGACCCGTTGACTAATAACCTCTCTCACAAGCGAGATATGAACAAACCCCATGGGTGTTGGATTCATTACAATCACATAGTGATGTGAACTAGATTATTGACTCTAGTGCAAGTGGGAGACTGTTGGAAATATGCCCTAGAGGCAATAATAAAATGGTTACTATTGTATTTCCTTGTTCATGATAATTGTCTATTGTTCATGCTATAATTGTATTAACTGGGAACCGTAATACATGTGTGAATACATAGACCACAACATGTCCCTAGTAAGCCTCTAGTTGACTAGCTCGTTGATCAATAGATGGTTATGGTTTCCTGACCATGGACATTGGATGTCATTGATAACGGGATCACATCATTAGGAGAATGATGTGATGGACAAGACCCAATCCTAAGCATAGCACAAGATCGTGTAGTTCATTTGCTAAGAGCTTTTCTAATGTCAAGTATCATTTCCTTAGACCATGAGATTGTGCAACTCCCGGATACCGTAGGAATGCTTTGGGTGTACCAAAGGTCACAACGTAACTGGGTGGCTATAAAGGTGCACTACAGGTATTGCCGAAAGTATCTGTTGAGTTGGCACGAATCGAGACTGGGATTTGTCACTCTGTATGACGGAGAGGTATCTCTGGGCCCACTCGGTAATGCATCATCATAATGAGCTCAGTGTGACTAAGGAGTTAGTCACGGGATCATGCGTTACGGAACGAGTAAAGAGACTTGCCGGTAACGAGATTGAACAAGGTATAGGGATACCGACGATCGAATCTCGGGCAAGTAACATACCGATAGACAAAGGGAATTGTATACGGGATTGATTGAGTCCCCGACATTGTGGTTCATCCGATGAGATCATCGTGGAACATGTGGGAGCCAATATGGGTATCCAGATCCCGCTATTGGTTATTGGCCGGAGAGGTGTCTCGGTCATGTCTGCATGGTTCCCGAACCCGTAGGGTCTACACACTTAAGGTTCGGTGACGCTAGAGTTATTATGGGAAATAGTATGTGGTTATCGAAGGTTGTTCGGAGTCCCAGATGAGATCCCGGGCGTGACGAGGAACTCCGTAATGGTTCGGAGGTGAAGATCGATATATTGGACGAAGGGCATTGGAGTCCGGAATTGTTCTGGGAGTACCGGGTGACGACCAGCGTGACCGAAAGGTGTTTCGGAGGCCCCAACAAGCATTGGGGGGCCTTATGGGCCAAGGGAAGGGGGCACACCAGCCCACTAAGGGGTTGTGCGCCCCTCCCAACCCCTCTCACGTAACCTGGAGAGGTGGGGGCGCCTCCCCTAGGGCAGCCACCCCTCCCGGCTTGGGGGGCAAGTTTCCTAGGGGTGGGGGCGCCCAAACCCATCTAGGGTTTCCCCTGTGGCCGCCGCCCCTCCCCTAGGGGACCCTAGGGAGCCTCCTCCACCCCCCTTCCCCCTATATATAGTGAGGGAGAGAGAGGACAGCCGCACCCCTTCCCTGGCGCAGCCCCTCCCTCCTCCAATTCTTCCTTCTCCTCCATAGAGCTTGGCGAAGCCCTGCAGGACTACCACAAGCTCCACCACCACGCCGTCGTGCTGCCGGAGTTATCCCTCAACTTCTCCTCTCCCCTTGCTAGATCAATAAGGAGGAGACGTCCCCGGGCTGTTCGTGTTTTGAACGCGGAGGCGCCGTCCGTTCGGCGCTAGATCGGATCTTCCGCGATTTGAATCGCCGCGAGTACGACTCCATGAACCGCGTTCTTGTAACGCTTCCGCTTAGCGATCTTCAAGGGTACGAAGATGCACTCCCTCTCTCTCATTGCTAGCATCTCCTAGATTGATCTTGGTGACACGTAGGAAAACTTTGAATTATTGCTACATTCCCCAACATCGACAACGCGTTGATGTCGTCGCTCACATACCGGAGATGGCCTCACCTTGTCAATGACAACCGGAAAGTTTTCGTGCATGTGCCCCTAAGGAAGAGTGCCCTGGAGCCGCATTTGTTGTTGTCGAACCCTTGAATTGATCTGAAGTCCCTAACACCAAATCTCGTTGTCACGCACGTACGACGAGTCCTAACCTCACCATCCCAAGGATATGATAGGAATCTATGCTGGAGCTCCGCATACTACGTCCTGCGGATCGAAGCCCAAAACACCAGCTCAAAGTAGAAGTGTCACCCCTATGAGGACAAAAAAACTAAAAAAACTGTTGGTATCATATAATATGCATCTCTATTTCGTGATAGATAAACCATCTGTATCTTTTTTCTTTTGCTTTCTCTATAGATATTCCATATAATGGACTCCCTCTATATACTCACAAGTGATTAATTATCACATGAATTGTTAAGGATCTAAGAAGTCCAACATTATTGATTCCTTCAGACATGTCAATTGGAAATACACCCATAGTGACTCGGTGAATATCTCGGCTTCAAAACTTGCAGTTCTCCCCGTCAACCCTCCATGACTAAAACAACTCACTTTTTGCCCATGAATAGTTTGTGTCAATGGATTCATTTGATCAAAAACTTGAGATAACATATGTGTGCCAAACAAGGTCTCATAAGTGGTAGCGGCCTACAATAGTTGGTTCTTTACTTTGCGGGTGTACGATAATTGGCTCTTGCCCCCTTTCTCTCCCTAGACACTCTCTTTCTCCACTGTATATCGTTGTCGTCCGCGCCCTGGCTCCATCCCTCTTCTCCTTTGAGAGCTTCGATTCTCAGAGTAGAGATGGGAGCGGCAGAGTGACCGGACTTGTGATGTAGCCCTTCCCAAGAAGAAGGGTCGGGTTACATTTACTTCTCATATCCGAGGTCTTTTATGTAAACTTTATGAGCCTATATGTATTTTTCCTTTTATCATGGGTTATTTTTTTGATAAACCCCTCCAATATATTAATTAATTTAAAATATTCATACAATCATCTATTACAACTTTAGCCACACAGGACGGAACACTATTAAGAAGCACACCATCAGACCTATTATCAAAGCCAAACTTTACAATCTCGTGCGCCACCCTATTAGCCCTTCTATTAATCTTGGATATCTTGCAATTTATCATCAACTTGGATAAACTCAATGCTTCTACCTTTAGATCAACTAGAGAAGACCTGTCTAGAAGATCATTTCGAAGAAAAGAAGCCACGAAAGAACAATCCGTTTCTAAAATGATGGGCTTGTGGAGAGTAATACCAATGTACACCCCGCAAGGGTCGCTCTAAGTTCCGCTTCATCCGTGCTACTGCACACCCCAATATAATCCGAGGACAAAATGATAACTTCTCCAGTATGGTTCCTGGCCACCACCCCCACACTCGCGGCACTTATGGCCTCCACATAACTTGCATCAACATTAATCTTCATGAACTCCGTAGTAGGAGCCTGCCAAGTCACAAGATTCTCTGGCACATCATTAGTAAAATTTAAACCATCCACCCTCTCTTTACCTTTGTTGCTAATCTCCATCTTCACATTGGGATGACGCGAAGAGAAGGACGCCCAATAATTTTGAATGAAACTCATAGAGGCGGAAATTGTTTCCTTTCCCTTACCAAAAATCAAATCATTCCTCGGGTGCCATGCCCTTCAAAACACCAATATAATTTGCTCACGCACCGGTGGCCTTACTTGATCCAATAAGATAAGTAACCAATCTGACCCAGAAAAATTGAAAAACTCTCCACCTGGTAAATTCCAGACCTCCCTTACTTCCAAACGGAGCGCACGAGCCTTGGGACAGCTCACCAGTGCATGAAACACACATTCATCTTCAACACCACAAATCCAGCACAAGTCAATGGTAGTTTGGTGATGTTTAACTCTGTTAACTTGAACCGCCAAACTGTGTAGCAGCACGCCATGCAAAAATTCTGATTTTCTGAGGAACCCGAGCCTTCCAAATAATATTCCATAGCCCCCTTTTCCCCATTTACAACACCACTTGAACTCCCTGACTCAATCATAGAGTCCTTAAGGTTCAACGTCAGTCTATACGCACTTTTGACCGAGAACAACCCATTTTTCTTGTAGTGTCAAGCAATGAAATCTCCCTCACCCAAAGTCAGAATACACAACTTCAAAATTTCCTCAGCATCATGTGGATAAAATAGATGCGTAATAAGATTCTCGTCCAATCTTTTTGAGCCACTGATGAATAATTCAGACACACATTTGAGTCTGGTTTTGTTCTTTTTTGCATAAATTTGAAGACCCGAATCTCTAGGAAGCCAATTGTCCCTCCATATATCTATATTTGCACCATCGCGAACTCTACAAATGACACCCTTTTTCAGCAGATCAAGTCCATGCATAATACCTTGCCAAGTAGTCGATGTCACATGAGGGAATGCAGTGTCCAGCAAATGCCCATGAGGATAATACTTTGCTTTCATCACCTTTGGACATAACTGAGTCTAGAAAAACCAATAGTCGCCAAGCCTGTTTCGCTAAAAGCGCTTGATTAAATAATCTCAAATGTCTAAAGCCTACCTCCTTCACCTTTGGATCTTGTCATCTTATCCCACGCCAGCCAATGAGTTTTCTTCCTATTCTCTTATCACCCCACCAAAAGTTTCTAATGATCTGGGATAACTCTTCACAGAGAGAAACAGGAAATTTAAAAATACCAACAGCATAGACTGGAAGAGCTTGTATGACTGACTTAATCTGTAGTTCCTTCACTCCGCTAGAAGCATATTTTTTCTATCCAGTCTGAAACCTGCTTAAGCGCTTTATCTTTTGTAGACTGAAATTTGTTGGCCTTCATTCGCCCTTCCGGCACAGGTAAACCAAGATATTTATCCTCAAAACCATTAGAAGTGATTTTGAGAACCACCAAGATAGACACTTGATCTTTCGGACTACACTTTTTACCAAATAAAATGGAACATTTATTCGGGCTTAACAATGGACCCGTCCCCTCCTCATAAGTTGCTAGAATCCAGTTAATGGCCGGAGCTTGCTCCAAAGAACCCTTAAAAATAGGAGGCTATCATCAGCAAATAATAAATGTGAGATACCTAGAGCATGTCTGTTCAGCCAAAAATCCTGAATAGCCCCATTCGCCGTAGCATCATGAAGTAACAACGAAAGGGCCTCAACCACAAACAGGAACAGGTACGGAGACAGAGGATCTCCTTGCATGAGACCACATGAAGGTTGGAAAGAATCTAACATTTGGCCATTAAACCGCACAGAAAATTTCACTGACGTAACACAGATCATAATCCACTTAACCATATGCACAAAGCATACTTTCCAAGAACATCTAGTCCACATGATCCTATGCCTTGGCTAGGCCCAGCTTGTACACACAGTATTCACCCCGGCTATCTCTTAGCGTACTCAATGAATGCATACATTTAAAGGCTATGAGAGCATTATCAGAAATTAGTCTTCTAGGAATGAACACACTTTGGGTAGGAGAAATCATACCGTCCAACAGAGGTCTCAGTCTGTTGACAAGACACTTGGAGATAATTTTATATATGACATTGCATAGACTGATTGGCCGAAATTTTTATCGACTCGGGATTCTTCACTTTAGGAATAAGCACAATAGTTGTATTATTTATCCCCTCTTGCATACATCCCGAAGTAAAAAACTTTCTGAACTGCACGAACAATATCTTCCTTTAGAAAAACCCAATTCCTCTGAAAAAATCCAGCTGGAAATCCATCTGGCCCTGGAGCCTTCAACGGACCAATTTGAAAAAGAGCATCACTAATCTCTTGTTCAAAAAAAGGCTTATAAAGATCCTCATTCATCTCATCATTCACCAAAGGTTTCACAAGCGAGATAATATGATAAGGATTTACCGTCTTGTCACAAGAGTAAAGATTCTTAAAAAATGAGTTTGTGATACCTTTAATCTCCTCTACATCATGAGAGAGGGATCCGTCGCTCCTTTTAAAAGCAGAGATATTCTTCTTCTTAGCTCTCCACGTGGCCTTTCTCTGAAAGAATTTTGTGTTCCTATCACCCCATTTCATTTTGTCCAAACACGATCTCTGCTTCCACATGATTTCTTCCTTTATCAAGTGCTCATCCATCCGCCAGGATTTTCTTCCTCTCCATAATAGCAGTATGCTCATTTCTTTTAAAGAGCACATTTAATCTTTTTCACGCCGTTCCAAGCTTTTTAGGCAAATATCCAATATGTTCCTTACTCCACCCATGAAGGGACTTCATAAGATTGTCCAAATTATTTTCCATATCTCCCTGGTCACTAACATGCGTAACAATTTGATCTTTTAGCGCCACAGCCTCTCTCTCCCAGTACACTTCATATTTCAGATGTTTAATAAACGTCCCGGGACGAGGAACACCCATCAACCATATAAGAAGAGGACAATGATCTGACCTTGAGTTGATAATATGCGAGACCGTGGAATTAGGGAACATAGAAGACCATTGAGGACAAGCCACCGCACGGTCAAGACACACTTTCACATTTTGTTACCTTCCTGCTTGTTATTACAAGTCCAAGAAACTCCCGAAAATCCCAAATCAAATAAATTGCATTCAGATAAAACCTCATGAAAATTTTCCATAAGTTTGTCCAACCGCTGGTTACGAGAAAAATGCTCATTCTGCCACATAGCTTCGTTAAAATCACCAACTATAAACCAAGGTCCGACCCAAGCAGTTTAATTCGCCTTAACAATTCCCACATTACATACCTTTGGCTCGCCTTTGGTTCAGCATAGACAAAGGTACTTACTGGCATCTTCTTTGCAAATGTACATATCAATAAAACATTCACCATATTTATTCAGCTGCAGAGTGTAAAGGTCATCCCAGAAAACCGCTACACCACCACCTTTTCGTGGAACAGAAAAAGCAAACACATTTTTCATACCCAAGTGATAGCGCAAACTCACGACATACTCTTTATTTTTTTCTTGTTTCAGAAAGAAAGATAACGTTGGGTCGGTGTGTCTTTGAGAGGCACACCAGTTCTTGGACTGTCTGAGGTTGACCCAAACCTCGGCAGTTCTAGCTAATTATTTTCATGGCTCCCGACGAGCGACATCATGCTCGCCCGTCAGTTGACCGGCAACCCCAGGGTCGGTTGCTTCCTTGGTACTGTCCCCTACATCTTTTCAATCCCCTACAGACTCTCTTCTTTTGTCCTGATCCACCTCCACTCCCCCATCTACTTCTTCAGTATGAATAGTAGACCCATCTATGCCTACTACAGTACCAACTCTCTCAACACTAGTCATGGCCATGGGCAGCCCGGCCCGAAAAAGCCTTACCCGGCCCAGCCCGACGCTGCTCCCGGGCCGGGATTTTGGGCCTGAATGCCGGACCGGGCCCGGGCCCGTCGTTTTCGCGTTTTCTCCAAGGGGCCCGACCCGTGGCCCGAGGCCCGGCGGGCTTTTACGCATGCGGGCTGAGCTTGGGCCCAAAAACCATGCCCGATGGCCGGGCCGGGCCTGGGTTTTTTGCGTCGGGCTTGGCTAGGCCCGGCCCGAAGCCCGAGGTATGGCCAGGTATACTCAACACACACTCTTTTACAATTCACACTCACATCCATAGCACCCCTAACCTCTAAACTTTCAGTACTAGTGCTATTCATGCTTAACACGAGGTCTTGGTCATCAGGAGAGCACCGCTTGCTGCCTGCCGTGCTCTCAAGCATGGCAGAAAAAATCATCTTGCAACTGGAGAGCTCGCTACCGCTGTTTGGTGGAGTGGGGATACCAAAAACCACATGTTTAGCACATGCAGATTGCACCATGTCCTTCTCGTCCTGCTCTTGTCGATGAAGCCTCTTCCATCGCTGGACTCCTGCAATAGCCAGAGCACGTTGTTGTATGGCAACAGCAGCAGCACCCTCGCGGCCATCATGAATAATAGCCATCGCCTGGTCCATAGGCTGCACATCTAGCATCTGCGACTGGGGCTGCTTCTGCATAGGCACCACAGCAGCATCCCGCGCCCCTAAGTGTATAGCGGCAACAGCAACAGGAGACCCAAGAGCACCCAGGTTAGTGTGGACGTGCTCTCCAGGTCCCTTGTCCATCAACTTTTATCATGGGTTGTTGGAATAGTTGTAATGTAATGTTTGTCAATCAACGAACCAGCTCGGCATTGCTCTAGGATTGTATGATTCCCATATGATTGATTTTGATAGAAATCCAATTCTCATGAATTTTCCATAGAACTAATGATATAGATATTATCGTACACGGTTTTTTTTTTCACCGTCCTTTGTTTCTTCACTCTCTGCCTCCAAAGAAGCCCTCGCCACTAGAATGCAGTATTCAAATATTTTCCGTGTTTGCTATTGGTAGGTTTTCTGAAACCAAAAATTGTAAGATGATTTCATGGAGAAGGGAAGGCGCTTGTGGAGCTTCGAGGACCCAAAGGCAATGCTGCCTGATGCAGCGTCCTCAAGAAGGCCTCGTAAGGAACGAGCAAGAGACAACACCGCTTTGCCGCAGCATCTCGGGGGAAGGTGAGGCGAAGGCTTTTTATTTATCGCTTCGCGTGCGGCCATGCAGGTGATCCCGGGTGTATGAGATGGGGGTTTAGAGGGGTGGCCTGGGCGGCGATGGCACGGCGAAGGCAGCGCCCGCTGGACTCCAGTGACGGCAGTAGGGCTATTCGGTCTTTGCAGGAGGAGGAGAGGGGTGCCCGGCCTTTGGTTTTCAATCCAACGGCTGGGACAAAATCGAATTATACTAAAATCTACTTCATCCACTGACATATAATCGGTCCCGATCTTTATTCCTTATTCAAGACAAACACAATGTGACATTCAAGCATGTTGGCTGGCGTACACGTGAATCCGCACTCTTCAGCCTTCAATCGTTACAGCTTCTCTTTTTTTTTCTTTTAAGAAGTTCACTCGTTGCAGGAAGGAAAGGCTAGACGGGTAGGAACGGCGGGATGCTCTGCTCGTTCCTGAAGTAGTCGCCGGGATCCACCTTCCCCTTCACCGTCGCCAGCCGGTGGAAGTTCCCCATGAAGTACTTCTCCCCCCAAACCCTCCCGCTCTCGTACGTCGTCACGCCGTCGTCGCCCACCGCGTTCTGCCCGATGTCCAGGTCGCGGTAGTTCACGAACGCCTCCCTCGGGTTGCTGCTCACCAGCGGCTCCATGAACCCGTACAGCCCGTTGATCCACCCGTTGGCCGCCTCCGCCGCGCCGCCGTCCGCCCACCAGAAGGCCACGTACTGGATGTTGTAGAGCACGCCGCTGCGGTGCGGGTACGGCGTGAAGG
Source organism: Aegilops tauschii subsp. strangulata (assembly GCF_002575655.3). Classification (NCBI taxonomy): domain Eukaryota; kingdom Viridiplantae; phylum Streptophyta; class Magnoliopsida; order Poales; family Poaceae; genus Aegilops; species Aegilops tauschii. The sequence goes on from NC_053037.3 coordinate 70,663,354, forward strand.
AGTCCGGGACGACGCTGCCGACCACGCCGCCGTGCGGCTCCATGATCATCATCAGGGCGCCGTTCCGGGAGAGGTGCTCCCGGTAGATGCTCTCCCACCCCGCCTTGCCCACGGCGCACCGCACGTAGTCCGACTTGTTCTTCACGTAGGTGCCCAGGTTGTTGGTGCGGTTCAGCATCCCCTCCAGGGGGACGTTGATGTCGGAGCTGCTCAGGGTGATGAACGCCATGGCGCGCGCCCAGCTCATCTCCCTGCAGTCGCCCGCCCTCGTGCCCAGCTCCGGGAAGAAGGCGTCCATCTTGCCCACCAGCCGCGAGCAGCTGCCGAGGAAGAGGGTCTGGAAGACGGTCCTGTTGCCCTGCGCCACGGCGCGGATGGTCAGGTCCGGGATGAACGGCCTCAGCGCGAACGTCTCCCATTTCGCGAGCACGGCGGCGGTGCTCTCGTCGAAGGCCCTGTCGGTTTTGGCCACCGTCACCGTCCGAGGGACGACGGAGAGCTTCAGCTTCCACGACACCACCACGCCGAAGCTCTCGCCGCCTCCGCCCCGGATGGCCCAGAACAGATCCTCCCCCATGGCCGCCCTGTCGAGGAGGTCGCCGTCGGCGTTGACGACCCTGGCGTCGAGGACGTTGTCCGCGCCGGTGCCGAACTTGCGCATCATCAGGCCGATGCCGCCTCCGCTCAGGAACCCTCCGACGCCGACCGTCGGGCACGCGCCGCCAGGGAACGCCAGCGTGGGGCTGGCCATGCCGACGGCGTAGTAGAGCTCCCCCAGCGTGGCGCCGGAGTCCACCCACGCGGAGGCCTCCCCGGGACGGACGCGCACGGCGCGCAGCCTCGCGAGGTCCAGCACCGCGAACACCTCGGCGCGGACGGACCGGTACGAGAGGCCCTCGTAGTCGTGCCCGCCGCTGCGCACGCGGAGGCGCACGCCGTGGCGGCGGCCGCACCGCACAGCGTCCTGGACGTGGGCGACGTCGGACGCCGTGACGATGCACGCCGGCCGCACCGTGGCGTTGGTCGCGAACCTGGCGTTCTGGACGGACGCCGTCAGTACGGACATGAAGCCGCTCGAGCTCTGCGTGTACAGGAGCTCGCCCGGTATCTTCTCCGACAGGCATCCAAGGAAGTTCTCCTCGGAGGAGGCTAGCGAAGGGAGGAAGGCATCGCAGCAGAAGCACACGAGGAGCAGCAGTGACGACAGAACCGTCGTCGACACGGCCATGGACGGACTGACCTGATGGATGAATTTGCTCAGTGCAGTGGAGACTGCTAATGGCAGCCAAGCTTATTAGGGTTGTGGAGCTTGGCTAATGCTGCTTATAATGAGCTTGATGATGATTTGACTTTGCTAATGATGCTTAGTATGGTTGACCTGCCGACTTGACTTGATCTTCGTCTCCTCGCCGCGCGCACGTTCGCAATGTAAGTTGATCATGTCAACTGTGAGTATTAATGACGGCCTTCATCCCGAGACGTGGTGGATGCTAAACGAACAACTAGTTGTAGTACTTAAGCTACTCGATCGATTGATTTGATTCCTACAAGTACATTGTGTGGCCAATGTCAACTAGTTAACGAATCACTCCACTCCACTGATTCAACTAGACACACGAAACATGAACGTTTTGTGCGAACAGGAGCGAAGGCTTTCTTTTTGAAGCTAACACAACTCCAACGCGAATCACCCAAACGGACGTCAACAAATGTCCACAGATACTCCCTCTGTAAACTAATATAAAAGCGTTTAGATCACTAAAGTAGTTATCTAAACACTCTTATATTAGTTTACGGAGGGAGTACATTCGAAATGTCCGTGGACAGGGATAGGTAAGGGGAGGTCATTCAACCGCAGGCGCCGAATGTCTGCTCCCAATTTTTTAGTTGTAGCTTTTTTTTCGAGAAAATTTTCGATCTATTCATATTTTAAGAAAAAGGATTTTCCCCGCTTTGTATTCCAAAGCAACCAATCGATACATCCAAGGATAGGTGTTGTGGCGGAAGCAGCACAATCACACCCAAAAGAAACGAAAGAGAAACAACAAGAGAAAAGAATGCCGACAACGGCGGATCGACGGAAACGAAGAAGCTTCACGACCACTGCGCCCACCGAAGATCTCCCACCAAGCTCCAAGGCTCCGAAGCACCGATACCAATCAGCACCTCCAAGAAGGACCGCGATGATGACGACGCTGCTGCCAAGGGTTTCCCCCGATACACGACGAGGCGAGAGGAAGGGTCGCCCCCGACGCCCTCCAGGAAGGTCCGGCGGCACCCACCGGCGTCGCCGCGTCGGTGTCGGACAGGCCGACAGGGGTTTCCCCCGATCCCAACCTTCACCTCGGGTGCTCTAGAGCCTGCCACCAAACCGACCACCATCTTGCGCCACCATGGTCAAGAAGCCTCCACGTCGTCTCACCACGGCACCACGAAGTGAGGTCTGCACAACAAGGGATATGAGCTGGGACTAGAGGCCGCAGCACCGTCTGCACGCGGGAAGACACAACCTCCACCGTCAACGACGGTAGCCGACCGGACACAATAGCAGGAGCATACCAGGCCCGTGGGCCCACAGGCCCGGCCGGGAACTCCATGCCCGTAAAGCTCCCGCCATCGCGCTGCGGCAGGCACGCCGTCGGCATTGATGTCTACTACGCAAACTTCTTCTTGTAGACGTTGTTGGGCCTCCAAGTGCAGAGGTTTGTAGGACGGTAGCAAATTTTCCTCAAATGGATGACCTAAGGTTTATCAATCCGTGGGAGGCGTAGGATGAAGATGGTCTCTCTCAAACAACCCTGCAACCAAATAACAAAGAGTCTCTTGTGTCCCCAACACACCCAATACAATGGTAAATTGTATAGGTGCACTAGTTCGACGAAGAGATGGTGATACAAGTGCAATATGGATGGTAGATATAGGTTTTTGTAATCTGAAAATATAAAAACAGCAAGGTAACTAATGATAAAAGTGAGCGTAAACGGTATTGCAATGATAGGAAACAAGGCCTAGGGTTCATACTTTCACTAGTGTAAGTTCTCTCAACAATAATAACATAATTGGATCATATAACTATCCCTCAACATGCAACAAAGAGTCACTCCAAAGTCACTAATAGCGGAGAACAAACGAAGAGATTATGGTAGGGTACGAGACCACATCACAATTATTCTTTCCGATCAATCCATTGGGCTATTCCTATAAGTGTCACAAACAGCCCTAGAGTTCGTAGTAAAATAACACCTTAAGACACACATCAACCAAAACCCTAATGTCACCTAGATACTCCAATGTCACCTCAAGTATCCGTGGGTATGATTATACGATATGCATCACACAATCTCAGATTCATCAATTCAACCAACACAAAGTACTTCAAAGAGTGCCCCGAAGTTTCTGCCGGAGAGTCAAGACGAAAACGTGTGCCAACCCCTATGCATAGGTTCATGGGCGGAACCCGCAAGTTGATCACCAAAACATACATCAAGTGGATCACGTGATATCCCATTGTCACCACAGATAAGCACGGCAAGACATACATCAAGTGTTCTCGAATCCTTAAAGACTCAATCCGATAAGATTACTTCAAAAGGAAAACTCAATCCATTACAAGAGAGTAGAGGGGGAGAAACATCATAAGATCCAACTAAAATAGCAAAGCTCGCGATACATCAAGATCGTACCATCTCAAGAACACGAGAGAGAGAGAGATCAAACACATAGCTACTGGTACATACCCTCAGCCCCGAGGGTGAACTACTCCCTCCTCGTCATGGAGAGCGCCGGGATGATAAAGATGGCCACCGGTGAGGGTTCCCCCCTCCGGCAGGGTTGCGGAACAGGGTTCCGATTGGTCTTTGGTGGCTACAGAGGCTTGCGGCGGCGGAACTCCCGATCTATTCTGTTCCCCGATCGTTTTAGGGTATATGGATATATATAGGCGGAAGAAATACGTCAGGGGAGCCACGAGGGACCCACGAGGGTGGAGGGCGCGCCCAGGGGGGTGGGCGTGCCCCCTGCCTCGTGCCTCCCTCGTTGCTTTCCTGACGTGCACTCCAAGTCTCCCGGGTTGCTTTCCTTCCAAAAATAACTTCTCCAGAAGGTTTCATTCCGTTTCGACTCCGTTTGATATTCCTTTTCTTCGAAACACTGAAACAAGGGGAAAAACAGGAACTGGCACTGGGCTCTGGGTCAATAGGTTAGTCCCAAAAATAATATAAAAGTGCATAGTAAAGCCCATAAAACATCCAAGATGGATAATATAATAGCATGAATACTTCATAAATTATAGATACGTTGGAGACGTATCAGCATCCCCAAGCTTAATTCCTGCTCGTCCTCGAGTAGGTAAATGATAAAAGAAAGAATTTATGAAGTGGGAATGCTAGCGGGTGCACAAGTTTGATCAATGATAATTTCAATCACCTTTTCTAGCATCATTATATGTCATAACAGTAGCTCATATCATAAAACTTTGCATGATCAAGTAACAAACTATTCACATGTTAAAGTATAGATCATAAACTTTCTTGAAAACTAACAAACCGTGTTATTAGTCATCAAACAATTACAATTCATCTTATTTTCAGGAAGAGTCTATGTCAGAGCTTTGATTTAGCAAACTCCACATACTCAACTATCATTTAGTCTTCCATGATTGCTACCACTCAAAGCATATTTTTAGAACAAATAGTATTGATCGAACACAGAGAAAGATAGGGGCTTAATATTTCGCCTCCCAACCTTTTACCTCAAGGGTAATGTCAACAGTAATAATTCATGATCAAATATATTTGAATGGCCATATATGCTTAGATCTTTCCATCATATGATGCTTGCCAACTAAAGAGTAGGTTGGAATGAGAAGGAATATTACTGACTCTTGCATAAAAGTAAAAGATAGGCCCTTCGCAGAGGGAAGCAGGGATTTGCAGAGGTGCCAGAGCTCGAAGCAAAAATAGAGATGAAAATAATTTTGAGAGGTATGCTTTCATTGTCAACATAACGACCAAGAGTTCCCAATATCTTCCATACTACATACATTATAGGCGGTTCCCAAACAGAAAGGTAAAGATTTTTACTCCCCCTCCACCAACAATCATCAATCCATGTCTTGCCCGAAACAACGGGTGCCTCCAACTAACATCAATCCTGGGGGAGTTTTGTTTGCAATTATTTTTGATTTGATTTCGATCTTTTGATCATGGGACTAGGCATCCCAGTTACCAGCCATTTTCTCGTGAATGATGAGCGGAGTCCACTCATCGTGAGAATAACCCACCTTGCATGGAAGATACTGCTAGCCCCTAGTCGCTACATGAGCGATTCGGGCATACAAAACAGATTATTATTTGAAGGTTTAGAGTTTGGCACATGCAAATTTACTTGGAACGGCAGGTAAATACCGCATATAGGTAGATATGGTGGACACTCATGGAAGAAACTTGGTTCAAGGAATTTGGATGCACAAGCAGTATTCCCGCTTAGTACAGATATTTTGGCTAGCAAAGGATTCTAAATAGCAAGCACCACATGTTAGAGGATCCAAAACAATATAACTTATACAAATATACCCAAGCATAACTCATTATGTTGTCTTCCTTGTCCAACTTCAACTAATTTGCTCAGGTTTGAAAATAATTAATGGGGCTCACAATCATAGAAGATGTCCAAGATAGTATATTTATATGTGAAATCTCCCTTCCTTCAATATTCTTTCATGAATTGTTCAAGTGACCAATACAATGTTTGCTAACCTTCAAAAAGTTTACCACCTCTACTTCTTATATGTGAAGTCATTACTCCCCATAGGATAGGCATATGAAACATATATAATTTCATATTTATGACATTCAAATCATTCAACCATTTACTCATAGGATATAAGTGAAGAACATGAGTAAATGACAAACTACTCCAAAAAGATATAAGTGAAGATCAATGAGTAGTTAAATAATTATGTAGCTATGTGAAGACTCTCTCTCATTTAAGAATTTCAGATCTTGGTATTTTATTCAAACAGCAAGCAAAGCTAAAGAAAATAAAATGACGCTCCAAGCAAAACACATATCATGTGGTGAATAAAAATATAGCTCCAAGTAAAGTTATCGATGAACGAAGACGAAAGAGGGGATGCCTTCCGGGGCATCCCCAAGTTTAGGCTCTTGGTTATCCTTGAATATTACCTTGGGGTGCCTTGGGCATCCCCAAGCTTAGGCTCTTGCCACTCCTTATTCCATAGTCCATCGAATCTTTACCCAAAACTTGAAAAGTTCACAACACAAAACTTAACAGAAGATCTCGTGAGCTCTGTTAGCGAAAGAAAACAAAACACCACTTCATGGTAATGTAATGAACTAATTCTTTATTTATATTGGTGTTAAACCTACTGTATTCCAACTTCTCTATGGTTTATAAACTATTTTACTAGCCATAGAGTCATCAAAATAAGCAAACAACACACGAAAAACAGAATCTGTCAAAAACAGAACAGTCTGTAGTAATCTATAACTAACGCAAACTTCTGGAACTTCAAAAATTCTAAAATAAATTGGTGGACCTGAGGAATTTGTCTAGTAACATCTGCAAAAATAATCAACTAAATATCACTCTCCAGTAAAAAGTTGAAGCTAATTTCGTGAGCGCTAAAGTTTCTGTTTTTTACAGCATGATCATAAAGACTTCACCCAAGTCTTCCCAAAGGTTCTACTTGGCACAAACACTAATTAAAACATAAAACCACATCTAAACAGAAGCTAGATGGATTATTTATTCCTAAACAGAACCAAAAAGCAAGAAACTAAAATAAAATTGGGTTGCCTCCCAACAAGTGCTAACGTTTAACGCCCCTAGCTAGGCATGATGATTTCAATGATGCTCACATAAAAGATAAGAATTGAAACATAAAGAGAGCATCATGAAGAATATGACTAGCACATTTAAGTCTAACCCACTTCCTATGCATAGGGATTTTGTGAGCAAACAACTTATGGGAACAATAATCAACTAGCATAGGAAGGCAAAACAAGCATAACTTCAAAACTTTAAGCACATAGAGAGGAAACTTGATATTATTGCAATTCCTACAAGAATATATTCCTCCCTCATAATAATTGTCAGTAGCATCATGAATGAATTCAACAATATAACCATCACATAAAGCATTCTTTTCATGATCTACCAGCATAGAATTTTTATTACTCTCCACATAAGCAAATTTCTTCTCATGAATAGTAGTGGGAGCAAACTCAACAAAATAACTATCATGGGATTGAAAATTGAAATCAAGATGACAAGTTTCATGGTTATCATTATTCTTTATAGCATACATGTCATCACAATAATCATCATAGATAGGAGGCATGCTTTTATCATAATAAATTTGCTCATCAAAACTTGGGGGACAAAAAATATCATCTTCATCAAACATAGCTTCCCCAAGCTTGTGGCTTTGCATATTATTAGCATCATGGGTATTCAAGGAATTCATACTAACAACATTGCAATCATGCTCATCATTCAAAAATTTAGTGCCAAACATTTTAATGCATTCTTCTTCTAACACTTTGGCACAATTTTCCTTCCCATCATACTCACGAAACATATTAAAAAGATGAAGCGTATGAGGCAAACTCAATTCCATTTGTTTGTAATTTTCTTTTATAAACTAAACTAGTGATAAAACAAGAAACAAAAAGATTTGATTGCAAGATATAAAGATATATCTTCAAGCACTCACCTCCCCGGCAAAGGCGCCAGAAACTGCTTGATGTCTACTACGCAACCTTCTTCTTGTAGACGTTGTTGGGCCTCCAAGTGCAGAGGTTTGTAGGACGGTAGCAAATTTTCCTCAAGTGGATGACCTAAGGTTTATCAATCCGTGGGAGGCGTAGGATGAAGATGGTCTCTCTCAAACAACCCTGCAACCAAATAACAAAGAGTCTCTTATGTCCCCAACACACCCAATACAATGGTAAATTGTATAGGTGCACTAGTTCGACGAAGAGATGGTGATACAAGTGCAATATGGATGGTAGATATAGGTTTTTGTAATCTGAAAATATAAAAACAGCAAGGTAACTAATGATAAAAGTGAGCGTAAACGGTATTGCAATGATAGGAAACAAGGCCTAGGGTTCATACTTTCACTAGTGTAAGTTCTCTCAACAATAATAACATAATTGGATCATATAACTATCCCTCAACATGCAACAAAGAGTCACTCCAAAGTCACTAATAGCGGAGAACAAACGAAGAGATTATGGTAGGGTACGAGACCACATCACAGTTATTCTTTCCGATCAATCCATTGGGCTATTCCTATAAGTGTCACAAACAGCCCTAGAGTTCGTAGTAAAATAACACCTTAAGACACACATCAACCAAAACCCTAATGTCACCAAGATACTCCAATGTCACCTCAAGTATCCGTAGGTATGATTATACGATATGCATCACACAATCTCAGATTCATCAATTCAACCAACACAAAGTACTTCAAAGAGTGCCCCAAAGTTTCTACCGGAGAGTCAAGACGAAAACGTGTGCCAACCCCTATGCATAGGTTCATGGGCGGAACCCGCAAGTTGATCACCAAAACATACATTAAGTGGATCACGTGATATCCCATTGTCACCACAGATAAGCACGGCAAGACATACATCAAGTGTTCTCAAATCCTTAAAGACTCAATCCGATAAGATTACTTCAAAGGAAAAACTCAATCCATTACAAGAGAGTAGAGGGGGAGAAACATCATAAGATCCAACTAAAATAGCAAAGCTCGCGATACATCAAGATCGTAACATCTCAAGAACACGAGAGAGAGATCAAACACATAGCTACTGGTACATACCCTCAGCCCCGAGGGTGAACTACTCCCTCCTCGTCATGGAGAGCACCGGGATGATGAAGATGGCCACCGGTGAGGGTTCCCCCCTCCGGCAGGGTGCCGGAACAGGGTCCCGATTGGTTTTTGGTGGCTACAGAGGCTTGCGGCGGCGGAACTCCCGATCTATTCTGTTCCCCGATCGTTTTAGGGTATATGGATATATATATGCGGAAGAAATACGTCAGGGGAGCCACGAGGGGCCCACGAGGGTGGAGGGCGCGCCCAGGGGGTGGGCGCGCCCCTGCCTCGTGCCTCCCTCGTTGCTTTCCTGACGTGCACTCAAAGTCTCCCGGGTTGCTTTCCTTCCAAAAATAACTTCTTCAGAAGGTTTCATTCCGTTTCGACTCCGTTTGATATTCCTTTTCTTCGAAACACTGAAACAAGGGAAAAAACAGGAACTGGCACTGGGCTCTGGGTCAATAGGTTAGTCCCAAAATTAATATAAAAGTGCATAGTAAAGCCCATAAAACATCCAAGATGGATAATATAATAGCATGAATACTTCATAAATTATAGATACGTTGGAGACGTATTAGGCATCGCCGCCCCCCGTCCGAGCTGCTCCTCCTCCTCACCACACAGACGACGATGAAGCTGTAGGAGATATGCCCTAGAGGCAATAATAAATGATATTATTTATCTCCGAGTTCATAATTATGTTTATGTTCCATGCTATAACTGCAATGATTCTCGAGTCTGCAATATCCACGAGGCTCGGAGGAAGACTCAAATGCACGTGTGGAATAATAAACGGTAAGAAGTATTCCTAGTCTGGCCTCTAAGACTAGCTCAAGTGTTGCATGATGATTCTGTTTCCCTGGTCATGGGCATGTCTATGCCAGCAACTTTGAGGGCACAATATTAAGAGAACATTTGTGTTGAATCGACCCGGATTGATGTTATGCTATGAGATTCATTCGTCACAAGTTTATTGGTACATAACACAGAGATGGTTAACGTTTGCATGATTCCTTAGACCATGAGAGTATCGAGTTTCTTCATGCTTGCTTCATGAACTTTGGGGTTTGTTAAACGTCATCCGTAAATGGGTGGCTATTACGGCGGCTTACGGGTTCATGGAAAAGTGTGTCAAGTAACTTGATAGCTCAAGATTGGGATTTGCTCCTCCGACGATGGAGAGATATCTCTGGGCCCTCTCGGTGTTACGGTATCCATCATCGTCTGGCCAGACACTTTGTGATTTGATCACGGGGATGCCGGAACACGATAACGAGAAAAGAGAACAATACCGGTAACGAGGTAACTAGCATAGTGGACAAGTTGTTGATCCACGAGAATGCCAACATGTCTCACCTCGGGTATTTGTAACATATCGCGAAGCAACAGGAATAGCACACGGCAACTGGAGGTTCACTCGAATATTTATTCGTGTGGGTATAGGGGTCAATATGGGTGTCCACGGCTCCGATGTTGATCATTGATCGGAAGGGGTTCCGGGTCATGTCTATACTTCACCGAACCTATAGGGTCACACGCTTAAGGGTCATCTATCTTCTGAATACTAGACAGGGAGTCTGAGAGAAAATCACCGAAAAAGTTTCGGACACCGAAAAGTTTCGGACAGCGGAATCGTACCGTAGAGAGAGGTCATCGGATAAGTTTCGATGATACCGAAAAGTTGTTTCGGGATACACCATTAAGTCAAATTGGTTTCGGCACATGCCTGATAATTCTTGGAGGATGCCAGAATCATTCTGGAAGCTTTTTGGAATTTTCTGAGATAAAAACCGGAAATGTTCCGGAGCTGGCGGAGCCACTTCAGATGCGTTTCGCAGATGAAAATCACTAAAACCGGAATTGTTTCGGAACGCGTTGAAAATCATTTTAGTGGGTACTGGAAATGTTCTTAGCCCACATAAATATTTTCAGTTCGATCAGACGCTGAAAAATGCCGTCGTGAATAGTGAAAATCAGCTTTATGGTTACTTTATGGAAAGCCACCTTTTGGGGCTTTGCTCCAAAGATCTTGGGGATGACATGGATGGATAGGAGCCATTTTTTGGGCCCCTCATGGGGGTGTGGCCGGCCACATGGGGTATCCCCCCTTGGGGACCCTCTTGTTCCTTGGTTTCACTCCTAGGTCCTTGTGGAAGGACTTCATTCATGTGCATTTTGGGTTTTTTGTGAAACTACCCTACCCCCTTGGGATTTCCTATAAATAGAGGTGGAGGGGCAGCCCTCCACACTCATCCCTTGCTCTCATACACATGCCATGCATTATCTGGCTTCTTCTCTCCCTCCCACGAAAAGAGTTTCGTAGAGCCGTAAGGCTGTCTGGGTTCCGGCAGGAACTAGTTCTGGACGGCGAAGCCCTGCCGGATAGATGACACCGTATGTGTGCAACTCTGTAGAGAGATCGTAGTTTCGGTCTTAGTTCGTGAGTGCCTCCCGAAGGGCTGTCCGTGTGACCGTCCGAGTTTCGAAGGTCCTCCTGAAGGGTTGTCCGAGTGACCGTTCGAGTTTCGAAGGTCCTCCCGAAGGGCTGTCCGCGACACCGTCCGGGGGGCTGTTCGACCGCCTCCCAGAGGGCTGTCTGAGGAGTAGATGAGGGTATACATCCTCGCGGTTGGGAGGTTGTAAATCCTAGCTGCGGGGATCTACACCGCCGATCGTCATCGACTCTACTTCCCGCTGCGCTACGAGTCGGTAACGAAAAGGATCAAACCATGTATGCAGTCTCCATAGTGGTCCTGGGCTGGTGCGTAGGTCGGAATTTTATTTTTTTTCTGTCGCGTTCCCCTTCAGTGGCATCAAGAGCCGTGCTATGCGTAGATGCAGGTTTCGATCTAGAATACATGGAGATGTATGGGTATTGCATAATATAATTAGGTAGTAGATGAGATCTATTGCTGAAAATTATTTATGCGGGTGACAGATGAAATCTGTTACCCGAGGTTCTTGTTGCTTCCCTAGAATTTGCGTTTGCTCAATCTCGAGACAGCATGGTGGAATTTGACAAAGTTCTGGCAATCCGTGATCCTGATTGATCATGGAAGTGCTATCAGTTCTTTGGGTTCTGTCGTAGTCAAAAGAAAGATGAAATTCGCAGATGAAAGGGCATTGCAGATATGATCTGCACGGGGGTCATGCGTATGACGAATTTTAGTATGGGGCTCGAGATTTAATTATCCCGTGTTTCATACACCCCGAGATGTTAATCTAGCAACTTGAATAATCATACTTGATGATAAAACGTTGGTCGCTGCGGTTTAAGTCAAAACCTTAGAAGCCACGTAAAATAAATTTTGCATAAACCGATTAGAGGCGTCTAACTTGGTTTTGCAGGATGTGCATATGATGTGGTATAGCAGTGCTCATACTAATTCGATTATGTATGAGATGACTATATGATGTAATTTGATTAACATGACCTGCGTGTCATGATTCGGCATGATGGTTGGAGCCATATGATTGCACTTTAATGACCTGCGTGTCAACCTTGTTGTAATGCATTATTTTGTTAGCTATAGAGATAGCAATATTATCTGGTGCATCGACAAGGTGGTGGCAATCTTCTCGAAGGTGAACACCGACGCGAATGCCGAAGACGAAGAAATGAAATACTTCTTCGTCAGAAAGGGCTATACCATATCATGCTATTATGAATTGCCTGAGATGTTTATCCCTTATGATGCACCCTTCTTGATTGCGCGGTAGTCGCTTTTATTAGGGTGATCTCTCACTTAAAATACCAAGTAGTTAGTGTTCTCCCAAGTGTAGCACCGTCACGGCACCTATCTTTTCGGGGTGCGCCGTGTCACACGGGTACGAACGATTAGAGAAGTGTGAGGCGGGTGAGTTGAGACCTCGCAACGAGATCACTTGGTTGTCTTGACGTTCAGGCATGACCGTCATGAGCTCGGAACACACGCATCGAAAGATGAACAAGAGTCACATAGAGATGTGATTGGCAAGTTGGCCTACCGGTTGAGATTTTTCGTCATCAGTGGTGTTACACCCATGGCGAACAATTGAAATGTGGGTCTTGTATCACTCACAATCAATTTTGAGAGATATTGATTTGAGTGGGAGCGCACTGTTGAATTAACATGTTTAATTCTTAGTGCAATTAATTATGAACATTGTCTAAGTGTTATATGCAAAATAGTTGTAGAATAATGGCTCGTGTTTCCACCTTCCCTGTTAAAATTGAATAGCTGTTAAATATCTGGTTAAAACTTTACGATTGGTACCGTAATATGAGGATTGTTCTCAAAAGTGCCGAGAAGGACTTTGTCCTATCGCATGCTTTCCGTATCCTCCCGCTAATGCTATGGATCATGTGACTCTCGTCCTTTGATCCAAAAGCTAGAATTCTGTTACGGTCAAGTGGAATATGTTTGCTTCCATGAAACCCAAACTTCGAAAGTTGGGATAGTTATATGATATTCATGGAACTGAAAATTATTTTGAGATACAAACAAAGCAATGTTTGTTTGCAAGTATTAGTAAAAGTGTTTACTATGCATTTGACTGTTGGGAAAGGGATCCAGAAGAACGCCTGTCATATAATGAAAGGTGAATAAAACAACAACTTAAAGAGAAAGGAAGTGTCCAAAGGGTGTTAGTATGACTTACACGCCTAGGAAGTCCGGGGCTAATGCCGGGTGCTTCTTCTGAGAGTAGGAGAAATACTAAAAGTTAAACTGCTAGAAGTATAAAGGCAAAAGGAAAGAAGACTGGAATATCCAGCTCATGTATGAATGTCATGCAAGTTTTTGATGTATAGAAGGCTGGTCAAAGATATAGTTCTTGCGAATTATGGTTAAACATGTTAATCACTAATTCTTGGGTATTGTGAGTTCATCACAAAAATGCCCGCTCGATTGCATTCTGTTGCAACTCGATGTAAGAACTACTATGGCCTGAAAGACTAGCTAGAAATGAGGTTAAGGTATACACAGGGAACATAGTAAATGTTACTATACCTTCCATCGGTGTATTGCCGTCTGTATTTATTTTCATAATTCATTTAGAGTTTTACAAACTCTATCCCATTGCATAAGGCATCTTGCAAGAAGGTTGTTCATAAGAGAACTTTTTATGTTCGATGTTATGAATAACACAAGGGCCATACTTTCATTATGAATGAGATGTATGTTATGAATATTGATAATAATACAATACCTCTGGGTTTACTTTCATAATTCATTTTAGAGTTTCATACACTCTAGCCCATTGCACAATGTTTGTTGCAAAAGAGTTGTTCATAAAAACAACAATTGTTGTTAAGTATTATGAATAAACATAAGGGCCATACTTCCATCATCGATGGGACGTATGTTATGAATATTGAGGGTAATATGATACATCCATAACACTGACGCTAAATGTCGCAAGACTAAAAGAATACCACACAAGTGTGGCACTACATTTGGTCACATTGGAGAAACCCGCATGGAAAATTCCATTATGATGGATTTTGAAGTCTTTTTGATTTTGAATCATCTGACACTTGCAACTTTCCTCCGAAAAGTGAAGTGACTAAAATACCGTTCACAGGCCATAAGGAACGAACAACAAACTTATTAGTGATCATACATTTGATGTGTGTAGTCCGATAAGTGTTGTTAGTGGTGGATTTATTTATCTTCAGAAATGACTCAAGTAGATATATGGATATTTACTTGATGAGACGTAAGTCTGGATCTTTTGAAATCATTCGAAAGGTTCTCAAAAATGAAGTAGAAGTTATTGTAACAAGAAAATTATGTTTCTGCAATTTGATTGCACAAAGGAATATTTGAGTTACATGTTTAGCGAATGTCTGATGAGTTGTGAAAGGGGTTTCATAAACTTGCACCTCCCGGAACACCACTGCAAGTGGAAAGTCCGTGGAGATGTAATCAAACCATTTATGACATGGTAAGGTCAAAGATGACATAAATAAATTTGCCATTATCCCTTTTAAAGTGATGCTTTAGAGACTGCGGCTTTTACACTGAAAAGAGCTACATCGGGTCTGTTGAAATGAAGCCATGGTATGGTACGCCCAACCATGTTATATCTTTTCTTAACATTTGGAATATGGGGCTTGTGTAAAAGGTTACAAACCTATTCCAAATCAGACAAGTGCTACTTTGTAGCTTATACCAAAATGTTGGGTATTCCTCCCTCACTATACCGAGGCAAATAGTTTTGCCGCGAAACGGTGTGCTTTTAAAGAGAATGGTTCTTTCTAAAAGGTGAGTGGGAGAATAGTGCAACTCGATGAGATAAACAGTATCTTCATCAAATCAAAGGAAAGAGACCTTGGAAGAAATTCCAGAGTTTCCTACTGCGACTGATACAGAAGTCTCTACAATAAAATGTATGAACTTCGGTCGAACTTGCAGCTGAACCACGTAGGCAAGGCTCGTGCAAACCTCTCAGGTGCGCAAACGAGATATTGTTGTTAGACAACATTATACCTACGATACACAAGGAAGCATTGATGGGCCCTGACTCCGGAATTGGCTAAATGCCAATACAACCCGAGTTAGTTTCCATATAAGTGATTCAAGATTAAAACCTTGATACACCTTTCGGAAGACTTAGAGTCTAACGAATATTTATGGAACTTAAAACTGATACGGATAAAATGTTTTATCCATAAAGTTCGACTTGTTGAAATAATACGATGAGGTTGTTTTCATCGTAGCGATGCTTAAAGTCGATTCGGGTTGAACTAGCAATTAATACATATTTCAATCATGAGATATGAAACATGGATGATAAAAGGATTTCCATCTGATGGAAATGAAAGCTAGGACTTGTATATGATACAGTCCAAAGTAATTTGTCGATCCAGAGGATGCTAGTAGGTATGCAAACTTCAGAGTTCCAGCAATGGACAGAAGAGAGCAAAATGGAGTTGGAATCTTCGTGTTTTGATGAAATGGTCAAAGGGGTTTTGACTTCATCAATGGGTAACGAAGATGCTTGTAATTCAAGAAAGTAAGTGGTAGCGTAATAATATTTCTAAAAACCTTATGTGCTTGGCACATTGGTAATTGGAAATAAATTTCTTGACACAAATTAGGACTTCATTTGAAAATAGTTTTTCGATGAAGTGCTTAGGCTAAATAGCCTCAATATTAGGCATGATGATCTATGGAGATAGATTTACCTAATGGGGCTAAGCAATGAATACATATTGACAAGATGCTAAAACCTTTTAGCATTTAAAACGCCAAGGAGTGATTCTTGCCAAAGTCACATGGAAAGAGTTTTTGCAAGACTCGGTGTCCCAAAACACTGATGAGTAAAATACATGATGCAGATTCCACACACTTTTGTGTTTGGATTAATCATGTATTCCATGGTATGTAAAACAACCAGATATGTCCGATACTCCCAAGGTGTTGCGAGTATGGATACCAAAGTGATCAAATTACTGATCATGGGACAACAGTGAAAGATGTCACAGAGTACTAGAGTAAGTACTGATGACATGGTTTTCTCGCAAGCAGAGATCATGAAGAGTTCATTGTAAAATGTTACATCGATAGAGTCTTCATCTTTTGTCCATGCGATTTTCGATTTAAATTAAGGGTTTTGTGTAACACACAATGTGGTGGCACAGTTAGTTGGAATTTGTTCAAACTAGTTACTGTGGCGAATTCTATAACAAGGGCTAAGTATGTTGACGCTTTAGAAGCGACAAAGAAGATGTTGAATCATATAGTTCATTCATGAACTTAGTATAGTTCC
Organism: Aegilops tauschii subsp. strangulata; assembly: GCF_002575655.3. Lineage (NCBI taxonomy): Eukaryota > Viridiplantae > Streptophyta > Magnoliopsida > Poales > Poaceae > Aegilops > Aegilops tauschii. Next base: position 70,679,957 of record NC_053037.3, read on the forward strand.
AACATGGCTTTTGACAATGGGACACTACTGCAGGTAGTTGCTCCATAACTCAGTCTGAGGAATCCAGGTTCGACCTGTGATTCACATACATACAAAGCCAAGTCCACACAAAATATGAATTTTGTGAAAACGTGAAAACGCGAGGACATGCAAAGATACACACGGAACTGAAGTCGTCAGATCCGTTGGACATCAGGCTATACCACAAGCGAAGCATATTTACACCGGTGTGCCACAGGTGTGAAGTGCATTAGCATAAGCTAGATTATTGACTCTAGTGCAAGTGGGAGTCTGTAGGAGATATGCCCTAGAGGCAATAATAAATGATATTATTTATCTCCGAGTTCATAATTATGTTTATGTTCCATGCTATAACTGCAATGATTCTCGAGTCTGCAATATCCACGAGGCTCGGAGGAAGACTCAAATGCACGTGTGGAATAATAAACGGTAAGAAGTATTCCTAGTCTGGCCTCTAAGACTAGCTCAAGTGTTGCATGATGATTCTGTTTTCCTGGTCATGGGCATGTCTATGCCAGCAACTTTGAGGGCACAATATTAAGAGAACATTTGTGTTGAATCGACCCGGATTGATGTTATGCTATGAGATTCATTCGTCACAAGTTTATTGGTACATAACACAGAGATGGTTAACGTTTGCATGATTCCTTAGACCATGAGAGTATCGAGTTTCTTCATGCTTGCTTCATGAACTTTGGGGTTTGTTAAACGTCATCCGTAAATGGGTGGCTATTACGGCGGCTTACGGGTTCATGGAAAAGTGTGTCAAGTAACTTGATAGCTCAAGATTGGGATTTGCTCCTCCGACGATGGAGAGATATCTCTGGGCCCTCTCGGTGTTACGGTATCCATCATCGTCTGGCCAGACACTTTGTGATTTGATCACGGGGATGCCGGAACACGATAACGAGAAAAGAGAACAATACCGGTAACGAGGTAACTAGCATAGTGGACAAGTTGTTGATCCACGAGAATGCCAACATGTCTCACCTCGGGTATTTGTAACATATCGCGAAGCAACAGGAATAGCACACGGCAACTGGAGGTTCACTCGAATATTTATTCGTGTGGGTATAGGGGTCAATATGGGTGTCCACGGCTCCGATGTTGATCATTGATCGGAAGGGGTTCCGGGTCATGTCTATACTTCACCGAACCTATAGGGTCACACGCTTAAGGGTCATCTATCTGCTGAATACTAGACAGGGAGTCTGAGAGAAAATCACCGAAAAAGTTTCGGACACCGAAAAGTTTCGGACAGCGGAATCGTACCGTAGAGAGAGGTCATCGGATAAGTTTCGATGATACCGAAAAGTTGTTTCGGGATACACCATTAAGTCAAATTGGTTTCGGCACATGCCTGATAATTCTTGGAGGATGCCAGAATCATTCTGGAAGCTTTTTGGAATTTTCTGAGATAAAAACCGGAAATGTTCCGGAGCTGCCGGAGCCACTTCAGATGCGTTTCGCAGATGAAAATCACTAAAACCAGAATTGTTTCGGAACGCGTTGAAAATCATTTTAGTGGGTACTGGAAATGTTCTTAGCCCACATAAATATTTTCAGTTCGATCAGACGCTGAAAAATGTCGTCGTGAATAGTGAAAATCAGCTTTATGGTTACTTTATGGAAAGCCACCTTTTGGGGCTTTGCTCCAAAGATCTTGGGGATGACATGGATGGATAGGAGCCATTTTTTGGGCCCCTCATGGGGGTGTGGCCGGCCACATGGGGTATTCCCCCTTGGGGACCCTCTTGTTCCTTGGTTTCACTCCTAGGTCCTTGTGGAAGGACTTCATTCATGTGCATTTTGGGTTTTTTGTGAAACTACCCTACCCCCTTGGGATTTCCTATAAATAGAGGTGGAGGGGCAGCCCTCCACACTCATCCCTTGCTCTCATACACATGCCATGCATTATCTGGCTTCTTCTCTCCCTCCCACGAAAAGAGTTTCGTAGAGCCGTAAGGTTGTCTGGGTTCCGGCAGGAACTAGTTCTGGACGGTGAAGCCCTGCCGGATAGATGACACCGTATGTGTGCAACTCTGTAGAGAGATCGTAGTTTCGGTCTTAGTTCGTGAGTGCCTCCCGAAGGGCTGTCCGTGTGACCGTCCGAGTTTCGAAGTTCCTCCCGAAGGGTTGTCCGAGTGACCGTTCGAGTTTCGAAGGTCCTCCCGAAGGGCTGTCCGCGACACCGTCCGGGGGGCTGTTCGACCGCCTCCCGGAGGGCTGTCTGAGGAGTAGATGAGGGTATACATCCTCGCGGTTGGGAGGTTGTAAATCCTAGCTGCGGGGATCTGCACCGCCGATCGTCATCGACTCTACTTCCCGCTGCGCTACGAGTCAGTAACGAAAAGGATCAAACCATGTATGCAGTCTCCATAGTGGTCCTGGGCTGGTGCGTAGGTCGGAATTTTATTTTTTTTCTGTCGCGTTCCCCTTCAGTGGCATCAAGAGCCGTGCTATGCGTAGATGCAGGTTTCGATCTAGAATACATGGAGATGTATGGGTATTGCATAATATAATTAGGTAGTAGATGAGATCTATTGCTGAAAATTATTTATGCGGGTGACAGATGAAATCTGTTACCCGAGGTTCTTGTTGCTTCCCTAGAATTTGCGTTTGCTCAATCTCGAGACAGCATGGTGGAATTTGACAAAGTTCTGGCAATCCGTGATCCTGATTGATCATGGAAGTGCTATCAGTTCTTTGGGTTCTGTCGTAGTCAAAAGAAAGATGAAATTCGCAGATGAAAGGGCATTGCAGATATGATCTGCACGGGGGTCATGCGTATGACGAATTTTAGTATGGGGCTCGAGATTTAATTATCCCGTGTTTCATACACCCCGAGATGTTAATCTAGCAACTTGAATAATCATACTTGATGATAAAACGTTGGTCGCTGCGGTTTAAGTCAAAACCTTAGAAGCCACGTAAAATAAATTTTGCATAAACCGATTAGAGGCGTCTAACTTGGTTTTGCAGGATGTGCATATGATGTGGTATAGCAGTGCTCATACTAATTCGATTATGTATGAGATGACTATATGATGTAATTTGATTAACATGACCTGCGTGTCATGATTCGGCATGATGGTTGGAGCCATATGATTGCACTTTAATGACCTGCGTGTCAACCTTGTTGTAATGCATTATTTTGTTAGCTATAGAGATAGCAATATTATCTGGTGCATCGACAAGGTGGTGGCAATCTTCTCGAAGGTGAACACCGACGCGAATGCCGAAGACGAAGAAATGAAATACTTCTTCGTCAGAAAGGGCTATACCATATCATGCTATTATGAATTGCCTGAGATGTTTATCCCTTATGATGCACCCTTCTTGATTGCGCGGTAGTCGCTTTTATTAGGGTGATCTCTCACTTAAAATACCAAGTAGTTAGTGTTCTCCCAAGTGTAGCACCGTCACGGCACCTATCTTTTCGGGGTGCGCCGTGTCACACGGGTACGAACGATTAGAGAAGTGTGAGGCGGGTGAGTTGAGACCTCGCAGCGAGATCACTTGGTTGTCTTGACGTTCAGGCATGACCGTCATGAGCTCGGAACACACGCATCGAAAGATGAACAAGAGTCACATAGAGATGTGATTGGCAAGTTGGCCTGCCGGTTGAGATTTTTCGTCATCAGTGGTGTTACACCAATGGCGAACAATTGAAATGTGGGTCTTGTATCACTCACAATCAATTTTGAGAGATATTGATTTGAGTGGGAGCGCACTGTTGAATTAACATGTTTAATTCTTAGTGCAATTAATTATGAACATTGTCTAAGTGTTATATGCAAAATAGTTGTAGAATAATGGCTCGTGTTTCCACCTTCCCTGTTAAAATTGAATAGCTGTTAAATATCTGGTTAAAACTTTACGATTGGTACCGTAATATGAGGATTGTTCTCAAAAGTGCCGAGAAGGACTTTGTCCTATCGCATGCTTTCCGTATCCTCCCGCTAATGCTATGGATCATGTGACTCTCGTCCTTTGATCCAAAAGCTAGAATTCTGTTACGGTCAAGTGGAATATGTTTGCTTCCATGAAACCCAAACTTCGAAAGTTGGGATAGTTATATGATATTCATGGAACTGAAAATTATTTTGAGATACAAACAAAGCAATGTTTGTTTGCAAGTATTAGTAAAAGTGTTTACTATGCATTTGACTGTTGGGAAAGGGATCCAGAAGAACGCCTGTCATATAATGAAAGGTGAATAAAACAACAACTTAAAGAGAAAGGAAGTGTCCAAAGGGTGTTAGTATGACTTACACGCCTAGGAAGTCCGGGGCTAATGCCGGGTGCTTCTTCTGAGAGTAGGAGAAATACTAAAAGTTAAACTGCTAGAAGTATAAAGGCAAAAGGAAAGAAGACTGGAATATCCAGCTCATGTATGAATGTCATGCAAGTTTATGATGTATAGAAGGCTGGTCAAAGATATAGTTCTTGCGAATTATGGTTAAACATGTTAATCACTAATTCTTGGGTATTGTGAGTTCATCACAAAAATGCCCGCTCGATTGCATTCTGTTGCTACTCGATGTAAGAACTACTATGGCCTGAAAGACTAGCTAGAAATGAGGTTAAGGTATACACAGGGAACATAGTAAATGTTACTATACCTTCCATCGGTGTATTGCCGTCTGTATTTATTTTCATAATTCATTTAGAGTTTTACAAACTCTATCCCATTGCATAAGGCATCTTGCAAGAAGGTTGTTCATAAGAGAACTTTTTATGTTCGATGTTATGAATAACACAAGGGCCATACTTTCATTATGAATGAGATGTATGTTATGAATATTGATAATAATACAATACCTCTGGGTTTACTTTCATAATTCATTTTAGAGTTTCATACACTCTAGCCCATTGCACAATGTTTTTTGCAAAAGAGTTGTTCATAAAAACAACAATTGTTGTTAAGTATTATGAATAAACATAAGGGCCATACTTCCATCATCGATGGGACGTATGTTATGAATATTGAGGGTAATATGATACATCCATAACACTGACGCTAAATGTCGCAAGACTAAAAGAATACCACACAAGTGTGGCACTACATTTGGTCACATTGGAGAAACCCGCATGGAAAATTCCATTATGATGGATTTTGAAGTCTTTTTGATTTTGAATCATCTGACACTTGCAACTTTCCTCCGAAAAGTGAAGTGACTAAAATACCGTTCACAGGCCATAAGGAACGAACAACAAACTTATTAGTGATCATACATTTGATGTGTGTAGTCCGATAAGTGTTGTTAGTGGTGGATTTATTTATCTTCAGAAATGACTCAAGTAGATATATGGATATTTACTTGATGAGACGTAAGTCTGGATCTTTTGAAATCATTCGAAAGGTTCTCAAAAATGAAGTAGAAGTTATTGTAACAAGAAAATTATGTTTCTGCAATTTGATTGCACAAAGGAATATTTGAGTTACATGTTTAGCGAATGTCTGATGAGTTGTGAAAGGGGTTTCATAAACTTGCACCTCCCGGAACACCACTGCAAGTGGAAAGTCCGTGGAGATGTAATCAAACCATTTATGACATGGTAAGGTCAAAGATGACATAAATAAATTTGCCATTATCCCTTTTAAAGTGATGCTTTAGAGACTGCGGCTTTTACACTGAAAAGAGCTACATCGGGTCTGTTGAAATGAAGCCATGGTATGGTACGCCCAACCATGTTATATCTTTTCTTAACATTTGGAATATGGGGCTTGTGTAAAAGGTTACAAACCTATTCCAAATCAGACAAGTGCTACTTTGTAGCTTATACCAAAATGTTGGGTATTCCTCCCTCACTATACCGAGGCAAATAGTTTTGCCGCGAAACGGTGTGCTTTTAAAGAGAATGGTTCTTTCTAAAAGGTGAGTGGGAGAATAGTGCAACTCGATGAGATAAACAGTATCTTCATCAAATCAAAGGAAAGAGACCTTGGAAGAAATTCCAGAGTTTCCTACTGCGACTGATACAGAAGTCTCTACAATAAAATGTATGAACTTCGGTCGAACTTGCAGCTGAACCACGTAGGCAAGGCTCGTGCAAACCTCTCAGGTGCGCAAACGAGATATTGTTGTTAGACAACATTATACCTACGATACACAAGGAAGCATTGATGGGCCCTGACTCCGGAATTGGCTAAATGCCAATACAACCCGAGTTAGTTTCCATATAAGTGATTCAAGATTAAAACCTTGATACACCTTTCGGGAGACTTAGAGTCTAACGAATATTTATGGAACTTAAAACTGATACGGATAAAATGTTTTATCCATAAAGTTCGACTTGTTGAAATAATACGATGAGGTTGTTTTCATCGTAGCGATGCTTAAAGTCGATTCGGGTTGAACTAGCAATTAATACATATTTCAATCATGAGATATGAAACATGGATGATAAAAGGATTTCCATCTGATGGAAATGAAAGCTAGGACTTGTATATGATACAGTCCAAAGTAATTTGTCGATCCAGAGGATGCTAGTAGGTATGCAAACTTCAGAGTTCCAGCAATGGACAGAAGAGAGCAAAATGGAGTTGGAATCTTCGTGTTTTGATGAAATGGTCAAAGGGGTTTTGACTTCATCAATGGGTAACGAAGATGCTTGTAATTCAAGAAAGTAAGTGGTAGCGTAATAATATTTCTAAAAACCTTATGTGCTTGGCACATTGGTAATTGGAAATAAATTTCTTGACACAAATTAGGACTTTATTTGAAAATAGTTTTTCGATGAAGTGCTTAGGCTAAATAGCCTCAATATTAGGCATGATGATCTATGGAGATAGATTTACCTAATGGGGCTAAGCAATGAATACATATTGACAAGATGCTAAAACCTTTTAGCATTTAAAACGCCAAGGAGTGATTCTTGCCAAAGTCACATGGAAAGAGTTTTTGCAAGACTCGGTGTCCCAAAACACTGATGAGTAAAATACATGATGCAGATTCCACACACTTTTGTGTTTGGATTAATCATGTATTCCATGGTATGTAAAACAACCAGATATGTCCGATACTCCCAAGGTGTTGCGAGTATGGATACCAAAGTGATCAAATTACTGATCATGGGACAACAGTGAAAGATGTCACAGAGTACTAGAGTAAGTACTGATGACATGGTTTTCTCGCAAGCAGAGATCATGAAGAGTTCGTTGTAAAATGTTACATCGATAGAGTCTTCATCTTTTCTCCATGCGATTTTCGATTTAAATTAAGGGTTTTGTGTAACACACAATGTGGTGGCACAGTTAGTTGGAATTTGTTCAAACTAGTTACTGTGGCGAATTCTATAACAAGGGCTAAGTATGTTGACGCTTTAGAAGCGACAAAGAAGATGTTGAATCATATAGTTCATTCATGAACTTAGTATAGTTCCAACATGGCTTTTGACAATGGGACACTACTGCAGGTAGTTGCTCCATAACTCAGTCTGAGGAATCCAGGTTCGACCTGTGATTCACATACATACAAAGCCAAGTCCACACAAAATATGAATTTTGTGAAAACGTGAAAACGCGAGGACATGCAAAGATACACACGGAACTGAAGTCGTCAGATCCGTTGGACATCAGGCTATACCACAAGCGAAGCATATTTACACCGGTGTGCCACAGGTGTGAAGTGCATTAGCATAAGCTAGATTATTGACTCTAGTGCAAGTGGGAGTCTGTAGGAGATATGCCCTAGAGGCAATAATAAATGATATTATTTATCTCCGAGTTCATAATTATGTTTATGTTCCATGCTATAACTGCAATGATTCTCGAGTCTGCAATATCCACGAGGCTCGGAGGAAGACTCAAATGCACGTGTGGAATAATAAACGGTAAGAAGTATTCCTAGTCTGGCCTCTAAGACTAGCTCAAGTGTTGCATGATGATTCTGTTTTCCTGGTCATGGGCATGTCTATGCCAGCAACTTTGAGGGCACAATATTAAGAGAACATTTGTGTTGAATCGACCCGGATTGATGTTATGCTATGAGATTCATTCGTCACAAGTTTATTGGTACATAACACAGAGATGGTTAACGTTTGCATGATTCCTTAGACCATGAGAGTATCGAGTTTCTTCATGCTTGCTTCATGAACTTTGGGGTTTGTTAAACGTCATCCGTAAATGGGTGGCTATTACGGCGGCTTACGGGTTCATGGAAAAGTGTGTCAAGTAACTTGATAGCTCAAGATTGGGATTTGCTCCTCCGACGATGGAGAGATATCTCTGGGCCCTCTCGGTGTTACGGTATTCATCATCGTCTGGCCAGACACTTTGTGATTTGATCACGGGGATGCCGGAACACGATAACGAGAAAAGAGAACAATACCGGTAACGAGGTAACTAGCATAGTGGACAAGTTGTTGATCCACGAGAATGCCAACATGTCTCACCTCGGGTATTTGTAACATATCGCGAAGCAACAGGAATAGCACACGGCAACTGGAGGTTCACTCGAATATTTATTCGTGTGGGTATAGGGGTCAATATGGGTGTCCACGGCTCCGATGTTGATCATTGATCGGAAGGGGTTCCGGGTCATGTCTATACTTCACCGAACCTATAGGGTCACACGCTTAAGGGTCATCTATCTGCTGAATACTAGACAGGGAGTCTGAGAGAAAATCACCGAAAAAGTTTCGGACACCGAAAAGTTTCGGACAGCGGAATCGTACCGTAGAGAGAGGTCATCGGATAAGTTTCGATGATACCGAAAAGTTGTTTCGGGATACACCATTTAGTCAAATTGGTTTCGGCACATGCCTGATAATTCTTGGAGGATGCCAGAATCATTCTGGAAGCTTTTTGGAATTTTCTGAGATAAAAACCGGAAATGTTCCGGAGCTGCCGGAGCCACTTCAGATGCGTTTCGCAGATGAAAATCACTAAAACCGGAATTGTTTCGGAACGCGTTGAAAATCATTTTAGTGGGTACTGGAAATGTTCTTAGCCCACATAAATATTTTCAGTTCGATCAGACGCTGAAAAATGTCGTCGTGAATAGTGAAAATCAGCTTTATGGTTACTTTATGGAAAGCCACCTTTTGGGGCTTTGCTCCAAAGATCTTGGGGATGACATGGATGGATAGGAGCCATTTTTTGGGCCCCTCATGGGGGTGTGGCCGGCCACATGGGGTATCCCCCCTTGGGGACCCTCTTGTTCCTTGGTTTCACTCCTAGGTCCTTGTGGAAGGACTTCATTCATGTGCATTTTGGGTTTTTTGTGAAACTACCCTACCCCCTTGGGATTTCCTATAAATAGAGGTGGAGGGGCAGCCCTCCACACTCATCCCTTGCTCTCATACACATGCCATGCATTATCTGGCTTCTTCTCTCCCTCCCACGAAAAGAGTTTCGTAGAGCCGTAAGGCTGTCTGGGTTCCGGCAGGAACTAGTTCTGGACGGCGAAGCCCTGCCGGATAGATGACACCGTATGTGTGCAACTCTGTAGAGAGATCGTAGTTTCGGTCTTAGTTCATGAGTGCCTCCCGAAGGGCTGTCCGTGTGACCGTCCGAGTTTCGAAGGTCCTCCCGAAGGGCTGTCCGAGTGACCGTTCGAGTTTCGAAGGTCCTCCCGAAGGGCTGTCCGCGACACCGTCCGGGGGGCTGTTCGACCGCCTCCCGGAGGGCTGTCTGAGGAGTAGATGAGGGTATACATCCTCGCGGTTGGGAGGTTGTAAATCCTAGCTGCGGGGATCTGCACCGCCGATCGTCATCGACTCTACTTCCCGCTGCGCTATGAGTCGGTAACGAAAAGGATCAAACCATGTATGCAGTCTCCATAGTGGTCTTGGGCTGGTGCGTAGGTCGGAAATTTTTTGTTTTCTGTCGCGTTCCCCTTCAGAAGCCATGCCGAGGACCGGCCCGCTAGGACCCAGATGGGGCCGGGAGGGCCCAGATTTGGGCCGGGGGCGTGCCGCCGGCCACCGCACGCCACCACGCCGCCCTGCTGCCAAGGGCAGCACTGCCACCGTGCCTATCGCCGGCGATCACCGCCGGGTCGTCGGGCCGCCGCCCAGCCGAGCATCACCGCCGCCGTCACCAACCCCGGGAAGGAGACGAACGCGCGGGTACATAAGGGCCCGCCGCCGCCGGCAGCACCCGGGCCAGCGCCGGGGCACCCGCCGGCGGCGGGGGGGAGATCTCACGGGGGTGGGGGCGAGGGAAGGGGATGGGCGCGCCGCCCCGGCCACCTCCCGAGGAGGCGGCGCAGGGGCAGGAACGGGAGGGGGAGGGGGAAGAGGGGGCGGGGAGGGCCGGGGCGTGCACGCCGGCGGCCTGGCGGCGGCGGGAGGGGGCTAGGGCGCCGGCGGCGGCGGAACCCTAGCGGGAGGGAGCGGGGGACGGAGTGACTTTGTCACGTGTCAACTTGTTAAACTGGCACACGACTTCGGCTTTTTCGATCTATTCATATTCAATCATGGCAGTACAACGAATACCAGAAATAATAAAAATTACATTCAGATCCGTAGACCACCTAGTGACGATTACAAGCACTGAAGCGAGCCGAAGGCGCGCCCCCGTCATCGCCCCTCCATCGCCGGAGTCGGCACAACTTGTTGTAGTAGACAGTCGGAAAGTCGTCGTACTAAGGCCTCGTAAGTCGACCATCGCACCAGAACAGCAACCGCCGCAGATGAAAAATAACGTAGATCAGAAGGATCCAACTCGAAGACACACGAACGTAGACGAACAACGACGAGATCCGAGCAAATCCATCAAAGATGGATCCGACGAAGACACACCTCGACACGTCCACCAACAGTGCTAGACGCACCGCCGGAACAGGGTCTAGGCGGGAAGACCTTTATTCCATCTTCAGGGAGCCGTCGCCGTCTCGTCTTCCTGAGTAGGACACAAACCCTAGCAAAATTTTAAAAAAAAAACGACTAAAAACGAAGCCCTCCCGCCGGCCCTTGCCGAGATCCACCGCGCCCCCATGGCCCTAGGGCCACCGAAGAGGAGCGGATCTGCGGCGGCACCGGCGGGAGGCAGAAATCCTAGCTCTTTTTGCGGAGGAGGAAGAGGCAGCGGCTAGGGAAGGCTCCCACTTAGTTGTACTAGTTAAGCTACTCGACTGATTTGATTCCTATAGTGCATCGTGTGGTCAATGTCAACTAGTTAACGCATCACTCCACTGATTCAACTACACACAAAACATGAGCGTTTGTGGGAAAAGGAGCGAAGAATTTCTTTTTGAACCTAAGGCAACTCCAACGCGAATCACCCAAACGGACCTCATTAAATGTTCACGAATATGTTTGGGCATGTCCGCGAACAGGGATAGGAGGAGATCATTCAACCGCGGGCGTCAAACGTATGCTTCTAGTTTTTTATTTTCTATATGCATGTACTATTCAAAACAATCATGAAAGATAAACAACAAATTCTTAAGCAACTGGAAGGTAAATATTACAATGCAACAATAATTTAAATAAAAATCAGTTTTGTTAAAGCACATCTAGATGTGCTCTAAGTATTACACATCTAAATTCTATATCATTGATTTTACACGAAGATTCATGCAAGCATTTTCTTGTCTTTTTTCTTTTTCAATAAAAATCTTACGATTCAAACATAAAGTTTTGAAATAAAATAGATCATTTTACAGCTACTTATGAGTTCCTCTAAGTTGAATTTGATAATGCATTTGGATAAGATCCTCAAATGTCGTAGGATTCTGCTCTGGAAGCGGATAGGAACACCCACGTTTTAAAAATCCAGAGTGGCGACCTCAATCATCCTCAATCTTGTTGTGCATGATCACAAGCGTCATCACCTTCCACAATGTTTTTAGATCTCATAGTTTAGCAGGTGCAAAACAGGCTTGCAGCACTCCAATGCCCTCTCGGCATCCTTTCTAGCGGCTTATCTTTGGGCAAAGTGACTTTTTTGTTACCCCTTAGTTCGGAAATGGTCTTGACGAAAGTCGGCAACGATGGGTAGATACCATCACAAAGAAATACCACATGTTGTAATTATAACCACCCCACACACAACCTTGTAAACAATGAAAACTGTTATACAAATCGATGTCATTGTGAGATCCAGGCACCCCAAAGACGAGTCCTAAATCCAAGTCCAAAGGTCATGTGGTGCAATTGCCTCAAGAATGGTGGACTTTTTATCAGTTGAATGGAATCTACAGGCTCTTAAAAATATATCAACTAGTTCACACGCCCCAATGAAATATATGCCCATTGTCCCATAAGGAAACCGCCGAGCAGCAATGGTATCTCAAAGAACACGCTGATTAAATTCATGAATATTTGGCAAGCGTGCTCTTGGGTGTAATACCATGTGGTTGTGGTTGGACAATAGAGATAAAATGAATACCAGAGAAAACGCGAAACACCAGAGAAGTATTTTTTAGAATTTTAGAAGGGGGGAGGGGGTCATGAAGAAACGGAAAGCTCCGGCTGAAGGCATTACCGCACCAGGCAGGTCATCTGAGTAACTATTTGAGCATATGATCATCCAAGTTTTGATCGATTGAAACAAAACATGCTATAATACTCATCACAAGCCCAGTATGCAAAACAAAAACAAAAACAAAAAAGGCCTCTTGGCCTTTGGCATGATGTATGCATTACACTATGTTTTCTCACATTAGCGTCTCTGTGACCAAGAAAAACCGGAACATTTTCACTAAATTTGCAGTCACTTGGGTCCAGCCTTCCCATAAGAGTCGCGCAGGGTTACAGTCCTGTTGAACACAAGCTTCTCGGGCGTCGAGTCCGTGTCCACAGCGAAGTAGCCTGTAATTACATTCAAGCACGGTGGTCAGTTGCATCAAGCGATGTAGAGAGGAATGCCAACAGTATACAGAGAGGTTCAGAGATTACCAAGTCGCTCAAACTGGAACTTGTCGCCCAGAACCGCGGTGGCCAGTGAAGGTACAGCATAGGCGTCCTTTACTACCTCCTTTGAGTGCGGGTTAAGATCACCCAGCCAGTCTTCCAATTCGGCGGGATTCTAAGAGAGCGAGAAACACATTCACAAGAAAGTGACTTTCCAGTCCTACACACATCAGTAATGACAGCAAGCACAGCCAGCAAAACTTTACCTCAGATAGGAATAATTTCTCAAATAATCTTATTTCAACCTTTAACGGATCAACTCCAGGTGCTGGCTGGGCAACCCAGTGCAGAACACCCTGAACAGATTAGAAACCAAGTCAACATCCAGATTTTTATTTTTTTTGTGTGTGTGTGTGTGTCTCAACTCCCTAAGTAGATTTGTGAAGATTCAAAACACCAGTTACCTTAGGTTTAGAGGTCTTTGAAGGGTCATACTCGGCTCGAATTTCAACAATATCATCTGGATTATCACCATAAATAACCTCTGTGCATTTTATCGGGAATGCATACCTAGTAATCAAATAGACATGTATCACTATGCAGATATGGAGTAGGTGAACAACAATAGTCACGTAATTTCAGCTCAACTTTCTTAACAAAAGAACAATAGTTCCAAATCAATTACCTCAGCAGGGCAGATTTACCAGGAGCCAGTCCATAGTAATCTTTGGAGTCCTTCACGCGAAAATCAGTTTTTTCAATGTAGATGATTTTTGAGAAAGGAACCTGTATAAAGGTAGCATATAAGAAATTATTTAGCATGGACACAAAAGTAAAACATAAAGCAAAGACACGGTAAACCTATATCATTTACATAGCAACAAAAACTATTCTTCTCATCATATACTGAACATGAGAGGCACCTTGTAGTAGGACGAAGCTTCATCAGCAGGAGCATCAGGCCACTTTTTTCCATCAAGGTCTATGACTTTTCCATCTTCCAAGTTAGTTATTACAACCTAATAATTTAGTAAAGGGTGAGTGTGTTAGGAACTTCTAGAGGCTGAAGACGTGAAGTGAATTGCAGCAGGAACCGAGTGCCAAACCTTTAGAGGATGCAAAACAACCATGGTTCGAGAAGCTGTTTTATTCAGTTCTTCTCTGATATGATATTCAAGACGGTCAACACGAATTAAGCTATTGTCACTGCATATAGAAAGAAGCGCAAATCAGTAGCAGAAACAGAGATTTAATGCTTGAGCACATAGACCAAAGCACGGTTCATGTGAGCCTTTGTTAACAATAATTCATGCATTTACCTTCTCGTTATCCCAATTCCACGGATAAATGAATTGATCGCATTTGCTGATACTCCCCGTCGCCTCAGTCCTGCCAAAGTCAACAAGCGAGGATCATCCCACCCATCTACCCACTTCTCTGTCACAAGCCGGTTCAACTGCAACAGAACAAGGAAATGGATATCAATAAGTAGTACATATCAAATACATTTATCTTCTCTTTTCTAACATACCTTTCTTTTGGACATCATAGTATGTGATATGTTTAGCCTCGAATACTCCCAAACATGTGGCTGGTACAAGCCTAAGGCAACAAGTAGCCAGTAGTATGACGGGCGGCGTATGTCGAACTCAAGAGTGCACAACTAACAAATAACCACAATCAGTCAAGTTACAGTTCAACCGAGGCAAAGCTATTTCAAGAAAGGAACTTACAGAATGTGTAATGTTTTCAAGTGAATCCACCATGCAATGAGCATAGTCATAGCTTGGATAGATACACCATTTGTCACCAGCATGCGGATGAGGAGTGAACTGTATGGGCATCAAAGATAGAGTTTTGTATGCATGAGATGGACATTCAAATTCATCAAGTGAGTTGCAATGTTGCATCGCTTACTTTTATTCTATATGCTATTAAATCAGACATGTTCTTGTTATCATTCTGCATGTCCTGCTTCATTCGGAGAGTTGCTGCACCCTCAGCAATCAACCCACGTCGCATGTCTTCAAATAACTGCAGAGATTCTTCAATGGGCCTATCCCTCCATGGACTATTCATCTTCTTTTCCCTGTATTCCTTGATTTGTTCTGCAGTCTGGCAAGCATACACTAGTCACTATCTACACACTCTCCTTTCTAATAAACTATTGCACCATGATAAAGAAAGGAGAAGAGCAAACAAACCTGGTGATCCACATAGGCTAGCCCTTTCCGTATTAACTCAACTGCATGCTCATATAAAGCTTGGAAATAATCACTTGTATATGTAACTTTATAGGGCTCCCATCCCATCCACTTGACTATCTCCTGAATGTGGTCTATATATTCTTTCTTTTCAGCTTCTGGATTTGTGTCATCAAACCTGTAATTCAAATAGACAGCAGTCCATTTTGACATGAATGAGAATGCAAAAACTAAAGGAGCAAGAATTCTTTGTAAGCATTTATGTACCAAGCAAAACTAATTAGAACTCAGGATCAAAAACAGATATAATTAATCAGATGTAGTACGTATAATATAAGACAATAAGCATAAATTCAAAGACCATTTCCAGTATTTATTCAATGGCATGGTCAAGGCAAAAAATGTGAACATAAAACAAATAGTTGGCACAAAATTGACCTTAGAGCAACATTAACAGGCCAAAAAAGTATATAAAAATGACAAGCAGGAGAAAACTGTTCCAAATGGAAATTCATATATTATTACCTGAGATAACAGTGACCATTTCGCTCTTTAGCCAATCCAAAATCAATAAACATAGCCTGAATGAGATGAAGCATGTCAGCATGCATAATCTTATTATCTTCATGTTTCAGGGAAGTAGCATATATGGGAATGTGTTTCATTAAACCTTAGCATGACCGATATGAAGATATCCATTAGGTTCTGGCGGGAAACGGGTCATCACTTTTCCACCAGTTGCCTTAAGATGTTTCTCTAATATCTCCTTCGTGTTATGCGCCCTCCATATGTTCCCATCGCTGAAGAATATTTCTGTATGAACCTAGCTCGTGCAAAGAAATCAAGACCACTTAAGTTAACTTCTCACAACACCCAAAGCTCCAACAGATAGTCAATCAAGGTGCTTACGAGAAGGATAACTACTTGGGAAGTGCACAACTGAGATGCATAATAACAACAGAAATTTAATCAATTTATCTCACAATCTACGGTACCTTATTGTTTTCCGCTGGCTGGGGAAATATTGTATAAGGATTCAGTTCCTCCTCAGATGGTGGTGCAGCAGTGGCTACTGCAACCTTTTTCTCCTGCAGTTCACAGATACCATAACTAAGTAATTCGGTAATCAAATCGTCATATTTTAAAACCAAAGGATCCCCTTCAGCTCACCAACCTCAACTTTTGCTGGTTTTTCCTTCTTCTTTTTCACTGGTTTTACATTGTCAGCTTCCGTCTTCGGACCTAGTATCTCAGCAAGCTTCTTCTCAATCTCCTCCTGTAAGAGCAAAAAAAGAAGTGGTTCAACATAAAGGCATGGCAATACAACCAGACACTCAGGTATTTAATCAGGATCATTTTGCACCTTTGTTGCCTTAGCATCGCCCCAGGGGTGCCGCTTCCTGACCTGTCCGCATAGGCCACCAACTGGGAGAAGGAAATGCAGGATCAAGGACCAGTTCTCTTCCCTCTAGTACTAAGTCAGAAAATTCAGTAATATGAAAGTGAACTGGAAGCCAAACCATTTATGTGATACCGCTGCTCCAATATAGCTTCCATGTTTTCCTTTAGAACCTCAGCAACAGTTGACTGAATCTCTTCAATAGAAACAACCACACCTGCAGTCACAGATTGTGTTACAATAAATTGGAAGGATTGGCCCAGAAAAAGGTGCCCCTTCCATGTCTGATCACAAAAAATGTGCACCAATTCAATATTCTTTTATCATCCAAACAACCACATTCTAAAATCACACTGGTAGAAAATTGTAGTGTACAGTCAGTGAATGTGCATGCATGATTTATAATTTGCAGAAGCATACAACTATATTCTGATTACGAAAACATACCTACACCACAGGCTTCTTCAAACTTCCCAATATCCAAAGATTCAGGACCGGTATTAGTAAGAAACGACAGAGCAGCATCTAGCTGTGCAGGGTTCTTAATCTGAAGTGACAAAGAAAGAAATACTTCAGATCCACGGCATAAGGAGAAACAAGCACTGAAACAGAACTAATTCTTCGACTGAGCTCCCGGAGAAGAACACATAATGCAGACTGTGGTGAAACTGGATTGAAGCATGAATAGGCCGCAGATATATATACCTTCGTCGAAACGATGTAGCTAATGAGGGCAGGACGATGGACGAGTGCATTGTTTGGGTATTTCGTGGCAACCTGTTTCATTCACGAACAAGTGGACCAACATGAGTCACACGCATAAAAATTTCTTAATGCAGCAGGGGAAATTGGTGCGGGTGCTTACTGCATACAGAAGATTCCCAACGGACTTGTCGCATCCGGTTATACCAGCCTGTTCATGTGCAGATCTACAGTTAAAAGGGGCAAAAAATGCTAGGGCTTCCCAGTGGCGCCGATTTGGTCAGGTAAACTGACGCAACTTGCATCGCGGGAAAGCAGAAATCAAACCCTAGCCGCAGGGGCCACGCAAACCAGCGCTCGCCGAAATCGACAGACTACTGCGCGAGCAAGGACAGAAGGCGCTGTTTACCTCGGCTAAGACGGCGGCTAGGTTGGCGGTGACCTTGCTGTTGACCAGCGCGTTCTCCGCCGTGCGCTGGTCGAGGCCGAGCGCCAGCAGCGTCTCCAGCCGCAGCGGGGCCGGGTCCTTCTCCCCGTCGACCATCTCCGCCGCCGGCGCCGGCTCCGGGGTCGAGTGTGTGTCCGTGCGCGTGCTGGGGTTCAGGCGTCTCCGGGCAGGGAAGGGCTGCGAGCGAGAGGTGTGGGGATTGGGGGAAAGTGTGCGTGGCGTTGGGGGGTTCTGCCGCAAGCCCGCGCATAAACCCTCCGGCCCACGCTGCAAGTGGGCTCCCGCGCGTGGGTTGTGTGAGGCGACGATGTGCGTGGCAGCCACGGTATGTGTGCGCGGCCCGGGGCTTCGGAATGCGGCTTGCGTGCCACGGAACTTGTTCTCTGTGGATTGGATACAGAGCATCGTTTGCTTTGAGACGTGTCAGGGCTATCGCTTTCCGGCGGCCGGATAAACACCTCAAACGTCAACGTCATGTGCGTAAATCTTAGGTCCAATAACAGCATTTGCTCCCCTGAAAAAAAAACAGCATTTGCTTCTAGCAAGACTACTCCCTCCATCTGAATTTGTAAGTCTTATTAGGTCCAATAACATCAATATTTTCATATTTTAACTATTAAGTATATTACTACAGATGTTGATAATTTATTCTACAATCTTGGTTAAAGGTATAGGTGTATGACTTTCACGAAAGTTGATGCGCCTTATGTTCAGGAAAGGAGGGAGTATATGTTATCTCAAAAAACCTAGCGATCACACGCCTCGGCGCGGAAGGGTATCTCAATCGTGAATCTACGCATGTCCACCAATCTCCAGACAAATACAACACAAACCTTCAATGCACCGCCATGGCCGCAACCGGCCGCCACTACCTCCATCAAACTTGACCAGACCATCCACAATCCCAGTCAACATCATGGCCGCGCACCACCTCTGTCACGCCACAGCGTAGCGATGGATCATCTCTACTCACTGGCACACAGATAACCCACAAACCCGCCATCAACTACCAGTCTCGTCAACTAGGCGCAACTTCAAATGATGGGGAACACAACACCGAGCTCAACCATCATCCGATTCGGGCATATCCATATATACGATTCCCCGGAAGAATGCACGTCGACGCCTTTAGCTCTAGGGCACTGGTCCTTAGGCGCGCGCGCACGAAGACTTCTCAGTTGTCATCAACAAGGCCAGACTGGCTCCGGTATAGACAACGACGCGCCAGTGGTAGTGGTCGTTCGGTGCTCCAGAAACATCAATGTAATTTTTACAAAAGTTTAGAAATTTTGTGTTTCTGATGAACTTTTATAGCAGGTCAGTGCCTTTAAAAAAATATAACCAACTATCGAATTTAGGATGAATTGTCCCCCATTGCTTGTACAGTAGGGGCAACTACCTCGGGGCTTTGGCATGACAAGCATCACTATGATGTTTTATTTTTTTTCACTACTAGCGCTTTTTTTTTCTACCGATAAGGTCTTTTTATCGACTTATAATGTAGCATCAAAGAGACACAACGCCTAGTGAGCATGCACACGGTCTCTACATGACTAGGATGTATATAAGCAACACCAACACACACACATAAAGATCATACAAGACCGATGCTATTAGATGTGTTAATAACAGAAAGAGAAAAAGACCAATGATTATCCATGCCAAGTAGTTTTTGAGCAAAACAAGATGATGCAAGTGCACACATTCTGAACGTGGACACAACCACACAATGAAAATCATGCACATACTAGGCAAGCAACCCAACTACTAGGAGCCGTACATACACAGAGTCAAGCACATAAAACGAAGCATGAGTGACGCTAATCGCAGATCAAACCAGCGAGAAAACACATGAGTGACACCAATCACAGATCAAACCAGCGAGAAGAGACAATACCGTCAAGATCCAACATTGAAGACCCTTAGCGATCACACGCCTCGACGCGCAAGTGTATCTCGGTCGTGAATCTACACATTTCCACCGATCCCCAGATAATACAACACAAACATTTAGTGCACCGCCATGGCCGCAATCGGCCGCCACTATCTCCATCAAACTTGACCAGACTATCCACACTCCCAGTCAGCATCATCGGCCGCGCACCACCTCCGCAACACCACACCGTAGAGATGGATCATCTCTACTCGCTGGCACGTAGACAACCCACAAAACTGCCATCATCTCGTCAACCAGGCACGAGCGCAACCATCATCTATTTCGGGCATATCTGTATATAGGATTCTCCGGAAGAATGCATGTTGAGGCCTTTATAGCGGTGGAGACAAGAGGGAGAGAAGGTTGTGTTGGTGGTGGCTAGGGTTCCCCTGTGAGCTTACCGTAAAAAAAAACAGCACAACTACGGCCGATTAAGAGACTTCTCAAAAAAATCACAGCGCGACAGCCGGCAATATAACGCTGATAAGAGCCTCCAAAGGGTGTCGTCTGTACTAGGCTACCCCTATCTTAAGATAAAACACAGTCGTAAAACTGTGAAAGCAGAGTAAGCTTCCAGATAGTTCACCGAGCAGCAAGGCAATCAAACAGGACGCCCGAACCAAGCAACTGCAAAGATTAGGACAGCTCGAAACTATAGTTAACCAACATAACACGGCCTAGTTCGGCTAAAATGACCAGTAAAAACACTATACTGCACCCTACATGTCGTGTATTTTTTCAGCGTAACTCCCAGATGTTACGAATTCCCTGTCTGTACAACCTGGGATTTATAAACTCGTCGCAGCCTCCACCACGATTGACAACGTAAGAAGTAGAAGTAGAAGTATCAGCACGCAGATTTGACGGGCGGCAGGGCCAGCCCTGCTCCTTTCGCAGATTGTTCCAGTGCCAGCAGCCGCAGCCCGAACTCCAGCCCCTGAAGGAAAGAGGTTCCGATCAGACAAAGTTATACTTATATAACAGTGGCTAACCATGGAAAAAGTTCTGGATGGGAGAAGAGAAACTAACCGGAAGCTCTCCTTGCTTCATGGATCTCGTAACCACCGGCCGCTGCAAGCCTTCCTGCAGCAAATGAACATGAAGATGTTAGACAGACGAAGGCTATGTGATGCAGTTCAGCTACCCAAATATCTACTCCCATGATGATTCAGAGGTTTTTTGAAGCAAGTGAGATGCTGCAACAAGTTATTGAGAAGCCCTGTGGTTGCAAGAGCGGTAATTTCTCGTTAGGTTCTTACCAGGCGGTCTGGCAGCATCGCAACATTTGGTTCTATGAATTGGAGGAGATACGACACGCCAGCCAATTGGCAATCCTGTTGATACAATATCGTTAGTCGCCGCATAGAGAAATGTTATCCGCTGGACTCACTCCTGATGTCAAGAATTTCTTAAGGGAATCCCTTTGCATATAATTCTTTCTTTTTTCAGTGACAAGTGATAGCAGTATATATAGAGCAAATTTCCCACGGTTAAGAAGATCAAAGCAATGAAGTAAATATTTATATGTGGAGGAGCCTACCTGCTTGTCTTGAATTGAATCTAACTTTCCATCCTGCAGAAGCAACCCAGTAGTTTACGTTAGCTCAGCTGAAAGACGTACTGGCAATCAATACTGTCCAAATGATAGATCCAATATAAGCTTACCATATTAAAAGCCAACTTTTTTAGATTTTCCATTTCTGCACCAATGTCCTTGAGTTTAATCCGTGCGCCGGCAACCTGAAAGAAGAAAATGGGATATTTGTAATTCACCAAGTAATTTGAAGTGTTTACTTTGATACAAATCAACCATTGAAAAAAAGTACTTAACACTGCATGTGGCCAAGTCCACTATTCAAATTAAGCTGTGCCATGTGCAGTTATCATTACAACGGGAAGCATGGAAATTTAGGAAGTACCTCATCTCTTATTTGTCCAGACATCTCCTTCTGCTTATCCAATTTATCATCCAACCTTTGTATACGCTGTGTCAAATGCCTTTTAGCAGCCTTCAGATTGAGAGAGAAATGTCAGTACTTGAGAATTAAACAGCCGGCTTAACATAAAATGGCGACAATAAAAAAAATCGATATTCCACATTTCTCGCACAAAAAGAGAGGCAAATTAGGCACACATTTAAATTGATTAGCCTTTTTAGAATCGTATCAACCAGTTTGCAACCCAGATTGCCAATACATTTTATTTGAAGAAAACATATCTTACTATAAATAATAGTCACATAGTTTGAGGCTATGTTGGGGATATCGCTTATCGGGAGCTTATCGGCCGACCCATGATAAGGGGTAAATCGGCCAGTTTATCGGCATATCGGCCAATTTATTGCCATATCGGCTGATTTATCGGCCAATTTTTCTTATCGGTCAGACAACGGTAAGCGATAAACCGGCCGATTTATCAGAATATCGGAAGATATCTTGAACAGGAAGCTCAAGATCCATGTTTCACTAGTAGAAAACAGGGCTTTGGTTCGGCCAGAAAAGAGCATTAATCCCGGTTGCATTACGAACCGGGACTAATGTGAGCATTAGTCCCGGTTCGAGCGGCTAGGGCACCGTACAGGCATTAGTCCCGATTCAAATGGGACCTTTAGTCCCGGTTGGTGCCATGAACCGGGACTAAAGGTCCCATTTCAAACTCTACCCTCCCCCCCCCCCCCCCCGCGTGGATCGCCTTTTCAGTTTTGTACTAGTTAGAAAAATTTAAAAACTTAAATTTGGACATGTTTTGCAAAAAGTGTAGGGAAAATGTAAAACGGCTACAATTTTTGCATACGATGTCAGAAAAAAACGTATAATATATCAAAATGTTCAGCACGAAAATCCGCATCCGATTTTGACAGCCTACGGCCTGTTTGCAAATTTTTAGAATCCTCAAATTCTAAAAGGAAAAAAAGCTATGCTCAAATTTCTGTTTTTTTTTTGAATTTTTGTTAAATCTGGTCAAACTATGGTCAAACTACTTATTCAAGAAGTATTAGTGTTACTAAATAATTATTCAAGAATATTAGTGTTACTAAATAATTATTTCTGTTTTTTTTAATTTTGGTCAAATCTGGTCAAACAATGGTCAAACTAATTATTCAAGAAATATTAGTGTTACTAAATAATTATTTCAGTTTTTTTGAATTTTGGTCAAATCTGGTCAAACTGTGGTCAAACTACTTATTCAAGAAATATTAGTGTTACTAAATAATTATTGTTTTTTAGAACAATAGTTTCAAACTCAAACAGTGAAATGTGTGACTTCATGCCCAAGCTAAATTCCTGAGGGTTAATAGGATTGACATCTTACTATTGTCAGGAAAACAACAAGTGCAGACTTGGAAACGAGGGAGAATAGAACCCGGAAGTTAAGCGTGCTCAGGCTGGAGTAGTGAGAGGATGGGTGACCGTCCGGAAAGTTAGATAGAATGATGAGGGGTGATTAGAGATTAGAGGTTGGTGATTAGAGATTAGAGGTTAAAATAATTCAGAAATTTGAAAATAAAAAAAAATTCAATTTTTTTCAAAAAAAAATCATAAAATTTCCTTTAGTACCGGTTGGTGTTACCAACTGGAACTAAAGGTGGACCTCGAGGCAGCGGCCACGTGGAGGGCCTTTAGTCCCGGTTCGTGTAAGAACCGGGACTAAAGGGGGAGGCTTTAGTAACGACCGCCCTTATGAACCGGGACTAAAGGTCCTTTTTCTACTAGTGTTTATTCAACATATGATGGCAATTTTCTTTGTAAGAAAACACTTCTTTCAAGATCATTGCCCTTGCAGACTTCTTTTCTGTTGGAAACAGGTCAGCAGTAGCACAACAATGACTAGTGACTTTTAAGCCAAATATATATCTGCGAGAAAATAGATATGGTGAACACCAAAATTGGTATCACATCCATAGTTATAACAAGCACAAGTGGTGCAATTATCCTTTTTATGCACAAGATAGATGGCAGTGCTCTACCTCACGAATGTATTAAGCCAAGAAGGTTAAAATAACAAATTTGCACAATACAAAGAAGAGGTATGGTTATCTAGAAGCACACAGGACTAATGTAGGAATAAAGGAGATGGTGACCCTTTTTCCAATCAAACATAACTGGGAAAATTATTTTATACTTACAGCAAGAGAGTTCTGCACTTGTTCCAGATGCTTTGTCATGCTTGAGACGGCATTAGCCATATTTTGCTTGGTAACGTACATTATGCTAGAAAATGAGATACCCTGAAAGCGTGCAAATACAAGTAAATATATGAGAAATAAATCAATGTAATGATGATGTGATCAGGAAGTAAAAGCTTGAATCAATCCAAGCACTACTAGGCAGATAACTAGGACAGCACAAGATCAAATGAATACCAAATGTATAAACAAGAAAATGACGTTTTTTATGCATATGTGTGCCGATTGAGAAGGGTAACAAGGTTTAGAAGTTTTCTTTTTGCTGGGTAAAAGGGAGTTTATTCCATAGTAACAAGGTTACAATCTGCTAATACAAGATCATGAACAAAGGGGCGTGGTCATTGCAACCAACAAGCGGTGCTACGAGCCATACAAGCATAATTAGCTAGACAATGTGAAACCAACAAGGTTTAGAAGTTAAGACCATATAAAATTTAATAATATGACAATGAAGAACTCCAGGCAGGATTTTGGATAATTGCGAACAATGTGGCAGAACCACCACTTTTAGTTTTTACTAAAAGAACTAAATGACAACGAATAGTTATAGAACTATGAGTTGGTGTGGTGTACTTGGAATTTACCATGTAATTGCAGAGTTATGGCACAACCAGTACCCTAATCAAGCCCTACTAAATATCTCTTAAATGTAGACTTGCTCAAGATTTAACAGATATTCAATGTCCATCCTTTTCCTTCGAGCGATTTGAGATACATAAATTTAATGACGACTAAAATTATAGTTCAAATTTTAGTTTTCACATATACGATGTATTTTGCATGCAGGATTTGTTAAGGAAAATTGTGCATTGCACATGACGGTTGCTAGTGTTTCTCGAGATGTCGCAGATATTGTTGAAGATTGAAGGCTAACATAAAGTAGATAACACGTACTTTCCACCACATATAGGCATAGCCCGCCGCCCCAGCAGCTGCAGCAGGAGCTATGAAAGCTGACAGAACTGCAAACAGATGAAAAACAAGGGGTTATAAACCATGTCGTAGATGTCGATGTAAAATGACCAAAACACGACCTAAAAAAAGAATGAACAAAATACAACAGTCAGATTTTAATCAGCAGTGGAACATATTAGGTATTTTACACACTTCTCAATTGCAGTTTTTTAGACTGCTTGTCCCCTGTAATGTTTTTATTTCTGTAATCAAACTGTCATGAACATCAAATATATATTTGTATAATCCGAGAAAAGATGCGTCTGGACTCTGGAATGCAGCAGAAGTCAACTGCACTTCGCTTTTATTTTGGAAGGCATTATTAGACCCTTAATGTTAGCAGCAGCATGGGAACGAGGATATGCCAAGTAATGTTAATGAAGACATGGTTGGACAGTCACACCAAGGAAATTTCAGGGCAGCAGATGAACGCACCTTTGTTGCCGGGGTCGATATGAACAATAGTCTGAGCCATTGACAAATGTCGGACCTCCCTAGCAAGCATTTGCAGCTAAAATTGGTAGAAAACATGATTAAGCCACCGATATAAACATACTCTGTACGCTAATTTATTTTCAGTGCATCCGGTTACAGTCACCGCAACGGCATTATAATACAGAGAGCACACACCTGAAGGCTGAGCGCGGCATTTTCTTCGGCGGCGCTGCCGTCTACTCCTTTCTCGCGCAGAAACTCCTGTGGAAGTGGAACCACCGCCGCCGGCCGGCCGCAGCACATCAAGTCAGAATAGGAATTAGACAAGCGCGCACTCTCGCCGCCGGCCGGTCGACGCCGCGAATCGATGTGACCGGTCGAAGCGAGGCAGCAATGGATAAATTAAGCTAGTGATCAATCGCGCGCACGCACCTGGAAGTCCTTGAGGATGTCGAAGAAGCGGGCGGCGCGGCCGTTGCCGAGGACGATGGGGGCTGCGAAACCTGCGCGCGCGATCGACAGATCCGTCAGGAAAAGCACGCACGGAAATTAACTGAGCTCGCGATCGAGATGAAAATAAGACAGACAAAAGGGTACGCACCGACGCCGGCGAGGAGGACGTAGCGTCCGAGGTGCACCGACGCCGTCGCCATTGCTTCGCGGTGCGGGCGACGAGGCTGGGAAGGGGAGAGCGTCCACGAGTTTGGCTTGGAGGAGAGGAAAGAGCTGTCCAAAGCGGGCCGGTTCGTTCATATAGAGCGCGCGTCGTTTGGCCGCCTGACTCAGGTTACGGTCCAATCATTTTTTTGTGCGTGTGTTTTTTTTATCCAGAACCAATCTACTAGTATATCTAAATAGTAGCCCCCACTATTTGATTTTCCTGCGTTTCTATGCATCCACGTCACCCTAAATAATTTCAGCCGTTTGATTCACTACAGATGTCCCAGATTTGCAGACCAAGAGTTGATCCCCAATGCTCCAAGCCTCCATGCCCCTCCCGTTGCCTCCTCCTTCCTCCACCAACGGAAACGGAAGCCAAAGCATAAGCGTCCAATCTAAACGTCCATGGTGCGACTGAATCCCTCCTCTTAATAGTTGACCGCCCCGTCTCCTATTCCCCATCTCTCCCCAACCGACACAAATGCCACCCTGCAAGGGACGTAACAGAACCCAGCCCCTCATCTAGGGTTTGTGGCCGCCGGCGATGGCGGGGAAAGGGAAGGATCTGGAGGATGGGTGGAACTTCGTGCAGAAGGGCATCAAAAAGCTCATCAACATCCTTGAGGGCAAGCCGGAATCACAGTTCAGCTTCGAGTACGTCTACGTGATGTTCTACACGTAAGTCGCCTTCGTCCCCGCCTCCCTCCTGCCATGACTAGAGTAGGCCCGATTCAATCCAATCATGTTTGTTTCTTTTCATCCCGCAACACAATATACAGCGTGTGGAAAAATAAACCGGTTGCCTTTTTTGGCCACACACTAGATGGGTTTCAGTTTAGATATAAAACAGATTCTAGATTTTTAATGTGCAACGACGGAATATTTCCCTGTTGTTTTATCTAGAGATGCATCTTACATGGTTTTGTTAAATATTTAGGTGATTAAAGTGGGGCAAAACCAAACCAACTCATGCATTAATTCTAATTACCTCAGCTTGGTCCGGAAGGAGCATCAGGCGAAAGATTTTCTGAGTATGATTCCTATTCATTTCAATGATCTACATGGGAAGCGCAAGTCTAGCTGCGATGATACAAATCCGCTCGGCAAACAAATAAAAGCATTTGGCAGAAGAAGCGATGACCAAGCAAGAGCAAGTCATGACAATTACTGGTCTTTTGTTCACCAATCAGCTGTTATGTTTCATAAACATGTTCATAATGCTAATGTAAAATGGTTATTGAATGTACTATATATAAATAGAATGAATTTAGGGCCGGAGTTGTTCTAGAAAGGCAGAGTTGAAACACAAAGAAGGCCAGGCAAAGCATATGGGAGGATGCAAGTGTTTCAATCAGGAATGATAATATGTGGTATGCTTTCATGTGTGCTTTATTTATCTAAATGTTTGACCAATTTTGTTAATTAGTTGAACTTCTATCTTCATCATATCTCCTGCAGAAAATATAATTTTTTTTAGTGTTGAATCATTAGCCAGTACCTTTTTGGTTCTGTGTGTATGCCAAAGGTATGACCATTTAGACCATTGGTACAGTTTCATTGCAGCAGTACTATGTTATAACTTCCTACTCAAGGTAGATTTGAATTCTTGCGATGTGTCTTTATGTCAGAGCTAATGGCCTGCATCTATCTGTGACACCATACACCACTTGCAGGAAATCAATCGTGTGCCTACCTGATCCCACAGCAAGTGTTCGCTCACTGGTGAGTTTTGTAATCTGCAAATCTGTTTTTTTTTCCTGCTTGCTGCACATGGGTGGTACTTCGACCGGGGCACCAACTATACATGAATGTACTTCCATTTTTATATTCAGGAGAATTTAGAAACAGATGTCTTTGAACATTTTTTATTTAAAATTGGTGATTCAAGCTTGGTAGATTGGCTGATGATGGGCGACGAAATGTCTTCTATCTATAAAATTTGGAAGACTTGAGAAGGCAAGGATATTTCTCTCTTTGGTAGTATTTAAAATATTTGTCAGCTAGATGTCGCTATCTTTACATCAACTATGCAATTATATTTCTATAATGATTGTTCAAAGGGATTGATGAAAATGGCCCCTTCAACTGATAGTTACACACCTCTAGCGGCTGGCTGTAGTAGTGTTATGTGTACAAGGAACAACGATGAACAAAAATAAGAAGATATAAGTAATCAAAAGAAGTTTTGGTTTTTAGGTGATGATTCCCTTTTCCCATATACTTACTGATAGCAATTCTTTTTGTTTTTTCATATAGCATCCATCTAATATTTCTGACAGCATTTAGAATGAACTGGAGGAGAACAAACTTGACACACAAAACAATTTTGGTCACAGGAGGGCTTCAGGTCACACATGTGTCATTCGAGTGTGCAAACTGTTGACTGCATTTCAGGAAGACCATTTAATGACATGCATGTACAAAATATCAACAAATGTAACCTACCCATTTTATTTTTATGTAATGTGAATAAATATGTAAATGTGCTCTAGATTGTAACATCTTCTGCGGAGGTCAAGGCGTTTGGATTTAAACCGTTTAGCCTAACCTATAGTATGGACTTGAAATATTAATTGTTATTCGTCAGTTTTCTCAAGCAACTTTGAGAATTTATTCTCAATACCAAATACACCATTTGATGCATTGATAATGCATAGGCACTTGCACTTTCCCCTCCCATGGCATATACAATACAGTTGGCATTTTCCCCTCCCAAATTCTCCGCTCAAAGTTCCCGCTGCAACGCGCGGGGTATCTTCTAGTTCATTTAATTACTAAACCCGCATAGCAGGATCACTGGCGACCATAGCCGAAACAAAGTCTGGGACCTGCTCCAATCCATAACGAGACAGGAACACCCGCCCTGAAGCCAAAATCGGCTAGTTCGTGGGCAACCTTATTACATTCATGCTTACAAAAACTGAAGTCAGAAGAGTTGATATTTGCGAACCATAAACTACGGGTCTCCTATAGGAGGACCCCAATTAGCGATCAGTCGTGGTCACCCGACTTGAGCGCTTCACCAGTACCTGAGAATCAGACTCGAACTGCATCCTGTGAAACCCCATTTCAGCACTAGCCTCGACAGTCTCGATTCACGCCATAGCCTCAGCATGCAGTGGTCCTGTCAAGTGATCCAGCTTCCTTGCACTGGCTGCCACAAACTTGCCTTGATCAGAACGGACAACCCATCCAATGCTCTCGAGCCATCTCATCTTCCTAGTGTTCACTACCACCCCTGTCTGCACTTTAGGAACACCAGAAAACTCCTGGATGTGTTGACGAACTGTGAAACTAATATCATCAGCAGTCCTGGGCCGACCACCAGCATTGATCGTATTTCTATTCGACCACCACTCCCACAAGAAGACCAGTGCCACATTTCTCTTAGCGTTCTCAAGAATCCAAAGACTCGGACACCCTGACAGAACCAGTCTGGTCTCTTCCAGGTCCAGGGTCCTCCACACGTGCTTCACGTATTTACATTTGAAAAACAAATGGCCACCATCCTCGTCGAGTCGATTGCAAACTGGGCACCGCGTATTAAGCTCGACTCTCTTCCTCTTGATATTCATGCGTAGCGGGAGACTGTTGTGAGCAAAACACCATAGGAAGATGCAGACCTTTCTAGGCATAGACATGTTCCACAAGTTATTCTAGTGCCCGTTACTTTGTTCATTTTTTTTTATTTTTTTTTGCGGGGAAAAAACATTTCATTACTTAAGCAATATCAGTTTTACAATCATCGGTAATGATAACGATAATCTCCTGGGGAGCATTTGCAAGCCAACAAGCTGTGCGATGTTGTCCACGACCAATTGCCGCCATTGCATGCCCAGCTTTATTTTGCCCACGACTAATTTTATGGATTTCAGTGTGGTGTTCGTTGAGCAGATGCACTATCTCAGTAACTTGGTGCATATTTCTGGATCGATCACCCCGCCCAGCTTTTACAAGGGTGATGATCTCGGCACGGTCCGTCTCAACCTGAAGCGGGGCTTGAGACCAATGCAGAGCTAGACGGAGACCTTCCTCACAAGCTGCTAGTTCTGCTTCTAGGGGTCCCTCGCAATCAAACAGCCATCTGCAGGCAGCAAAGATAACCTGCCCTTCATGGTCCCGTAGAATCATTCCGACACCCGCAGCACCATTTTCTGCCACAAATGAGCCATCAAAATTAAGCTTCACATGTCCTGCTGGTGGGGGTTCCCATTTAACTTCAGGTTTTGAATGGGTCACGGTATGAACTACTGTTGTGGTATTTGCACTGAGGTTAGCAGGAACCTTGCCTTTGGTGAAATCAGCGTGTGGATAGTGTGTGATCATTAGTAGGTGGTCTGCATGCCCACACAAGAATTTCTTGGAAGCTTCAACAGGAATCAATGGCTTGTCATGTGTTAGCTCATTGTGCACATGCCACACCCGCCAAAGTACCATGAGAAGGAGCATGCGTTGTGTGTCATTGAGCTGCTGGATTAACATGAGCAACCAATCAGGTTCAGAGTTCCATAGTGCTTCATCTGATGGGAGATCCCACACAGATTTCATTGCATCCCATAGGTGCCTAGCATGAGGACATCGTAGGAGTGCATGGTGTGTCGTCTCTTCCTCTAGCCCACAGATCGTACATATACCATCAGGTTCCATGTGCCTACGCTGCATGTTGCTCCGAGTGGCTAATGCTTCGCGCACAGCTTTCCAAGCAAAGATACGTACTTTAGGTGGTGCTCCACATTTCCACAGGAGGTTCCATGCTGGTCTGAATCCATCAGGTCTTGTGCTGGACTCACCGACACACTGTCGGGCCATGATATTATCTCTGATCATGTTATACGCTGAGCGGACTGAGAAACGCCCATGTTTGTCTGGTTGCCATGCGATAACATCATCCCCCAACCGCTTAGATGCCTTGATTTTCAGTATATTTGCGACGTCTATTGGGAAAAAGTGTTGCCTGAGGATTGGAACATTCCATGTGCCATCCGCGTTCAGAAGTTCGGCCACCCATTTGAGTCTGCAGCGGCGCTTAGGCGTGATCGGTTTGAAAGGTGCACCATTTGGGATCCAGGGGTCGCGCCATATTCTGATGTTTGCTCCATTTCCGACACGCCATATATACCCTTGCTTTACCAGTTCCAAGCCATGTTCAATAGCCAACCAAGTGCTTGACCCATTACCTGTAAAAACTGTATCTGTAATATTGCCAGACGGGTAGTACTTCGCACGGAGAACCTGAGCACAAAGGCTATCCGGAAATTCTATGAGACGCCATGCTTGACGTGCTAACAGAGATTGATTAAACAACCGAAGATCCTTGAAGCCCATACCACCTCTTCCTTTAGGCCGTAGCATGCTGTCCCAACTGACCCAGTGGGTCTTGCGTTTTCCTTTCTCTGCTCCCCACCAATACCGACGGATCATCTGTGTTAAATCATCGCATAGGCCAACTGGGAGTTTGAAGACACTCATAATATACACCGGTAGTGCTTGCGCCACCGCTTTGATTTTTATCTCCTTCCCGGCCATGGATAGATGATTATCACCCCATTCCATTAGGCTCTTTGCTAGCTTCTCCTGTAGGCTCTTTAGTTTCCCTTTGCTCATCCTGCCATCGGGTGTTGGTAGGCCAAGATATTTGGCTTCGAAGGCGGTTTGTGTGACTTGCAAGATACTCCTAATACCCTCCTGAATTCCTTGCCGACATGCCGGGCTGAACAAGATTGAGCACTTTTGTGGATTTATCATTTGTCCCGTACCTTTAGCATACACTTCCAGAACATGCTTCACTCTATGTGCTTGCCCCACTTCTGCTTTAAAGAACAAAAGTGTATCATCGGCAAAAAGCAAGTGTGATATACCTGGTGCTCGCCGGCATACCTTAAGAGGAGTTATTGTGCGTTGTGTTGCTTCACGTTGCATCAGTGCAGAGAGACCATCAGCAATAAACAAGAACAAAAACGGAGACAGTGGATCACCTTGGCGAAGACCTCGAGTTGGGGAAAACGAATCAAGCAGGGTTCCATTGAATTTTACGGAATAGCTCACCGAGGTCACGCAGGACATGATCCAATCTACCCATCGGGGAGCAAAACCCAAGCTTTGCATCGTTCTTCTAAGAAAATCCCAGTCAACTCTGTCATACGCCTTTGATAGATCCAACTTGTACGCACAGAAGGAGTCTTGTTGTTTCTTGCAGTGTTCAATAGTGTGAAAACATTCAAATGCCACCAGTGCATTATCAGTCATCATACGTCCAGGAACGAAGGCACTCTGGTTTAAGGAGACAATATCACCCAACAATGGACGCAGTCTGTTCACCAGGCATTTGGCGACGATCTTGTACAACACCGAGCACAAACTGATGGGCCGGAAGTCCTTCAATGTCTCTGGTTGATCAGACTTGGGGATCAAGACAATAGCGGTTGCGTTTGTTTCGGATGGCATGTGTCCAGTTGTGAAAAATAACCTTACCGCAGCAACCACAGAATCCTTCAAAACATCCCAATTTCTTTGATAAAACCTAGCTGGAAACCCATCTGGTCCTGGAGCCTTCAGTGGTCCTATTTGGAACAGTGCATCTGCGATTTCCGTCTCCGAGAACTCCTTGCATAATGTCTCATTCATCTCATCTGTCACCTTCTTCTCTATGAGACCAACAATCTCATCAGCATTTAGAGATGGGTCACGCGTGAATAATTCCTTAAAAAAGGATGAGGCCATTAGTTCCATAACTGACGGAGTAGACTGCCAAACACCGTCGTCATTTTTCAGTTTTGAGATTTTATTTCTGCGTGCTCGCCAAACCGACCTGTTATGGAAGAACTTGGTGTTACGGTCCCCCTCTTTTAGCCAATCTATGCGTGAACGTTGTAGCCAGAGGAGTTCTTCCTGGTAGAGCAGCTCGTTCATGTTATCAGACAATTTTCTTATTTCATGTTGGTCACCATCAGTTTGCAACAGATGATCCAGTTTCCTACGTGTTTTCTCAAGCTCACACATTACATTACCAAATCTCCTTCGGCTCCAACCTTGTAGATTTTGCATGACCGCATGCAGACCAGCCGTAACAGATGCTAGATTGCCATTAGTCTGGGTGGCTGCCCACATTTTCTCCACTAGCTCAGGTAGCTCTCCAGCACGTTCCCAGAGTATCTCATATTGGCTTGTTCGCCGACGCACCGAGCTGTGCTCTTCCCTTTGCATGTGCACTAAAATTGGCAAGTGATCCGAGCACGGCGATACTAGGTGTACCACGTGAGCATCAGAGAAGATATCTCGCCATCTCTCATCAGCCAAGGCCCTGTCCAATCTTACTTTCACATTAGCTCCACCTCTCCTCTTATTATCAAACGTGAACGGTGCCCCAGAAAAACCAAGGTCATGCAGTTCACAATCTTGCACCACTTCCCGAAAAGCAGCTATCTGATTGGCCGGTCGAGGAGTTGCAGACAAATGCTCACATTGCCATAAGGCCTCATTAAAATCCCCCATGAGCATCCATGGAAGGTTACTGTTCGCACGCAGGTCTGAGATTATGGACCACATCCGATGCCGGTTTTCAGTACGGGGTTCCCCATAAACACAAGTAAGATGCCACTCAGGATTAGACGGGGAGGCACGAACATAAGCATCAATCATTCTATTGTTCTTAACTTTAATCTCAACTGATAACTGATCATTCCAGAACAGAGCTAAACCACCACTCTGACCTTCATTGTCGACACCGCAAAAGCCACGCAGACCTAAGCGATGACACAAACGACGAACTCTTTCAGACTTTTGCCTAGTTTCACACAAAAACACGAACTGTGGGCGGTGAGTTTGAACGAGGCCGGTGAGATCACGAACTGTCGAGGCGCCTCCGATTCCCCGGCAGTTCCAACTCAGGCCTATCATTGCTCCTGACGGGGCGCAACACGCGTCCCCGTCAGGTTGCCGGCAGCCCCGTGGCCGGTCGCTTCCATTTGTGTCTGCTGGTCCCTAATCTCTGCGTCCATCTGCACATTCTCCTCCACCCTTCCCCTCTTCATATCACCTCCAGTAGCCCCTTCTGCAAATATCAACACTGCTTCTTGTGCCTTAGGAGAATCTGACAGTATCCTCATGTTTGCACCGACAACCGCGCGCGCGTCGGGGTTTGCCGCCAGGAGTGCTTCGGTTCCCTCGCCGGACGGCTTCCGGCGGGCAGCATCCGCGAAGGGAGCCCCATGATCGCCCCCACCACCCTTCGAGTACACCTTCGCATTCACTGACAGCTTACCGAAGGTTCGCGCCGACGACGAGATCAGCCGTGCAGTGGAGCGCAGCGGCTTCTGCAGCATCTGGGGAAGGGATCGATCAGGCGGATCACATAATTTCAGGTGCCTCCCCGGACCGCCCCTTGGGCTTGATTTGAATCCATCTACAGGAAGTATCTTGGCGGAGGAGCTGTAGAGCGAATCCATCCCGGACTCGTAGCATGAACCAGGTGGAAATCTAGACTGGGTCGTTCCATAGCAGTAGACTGCGGGATCGCTTCCGCCCTGAGGGCCGAGCGATGTGGGAGCGGACACAGCCGCAACAGGGCCACCATGGCGTGGAGGCGCACATGCGGCAACGGTGCCGACCACCGGCAGGCCCAAGCCGGACGGCGGCGGCGGCGGCGGCGGGGCCCCATGGTCGCCAGACTCCTGAAACCCTAGCATAACGTGCGCGGTCAAATTTGTCAAACCTTAGGTGTGGCAACCTTTGGCAAAGTTGTTACTTTGTTCATTGACATTAGAAGAGCTAGCATCTCGTCCCGTCCTTTCATCACGCAACTCCACACCCCTATGATATGCAGCTTTAACTGAAAATTTGCCTTTTTGGCTCAAAGTGCCAGGAAATTTGGTCCTCCATCTCTGCTCTCACAAGAATGGACAGAGCGTCCTTCACATCCACTTCATAAAACAGGTCACGTAACAGTTCCTCGTCCCAACTCTTAGTTGCCGGGCCGATCAGATTAGACACACGGGTGATCACTGCATTTCTTCACTGCGAAATTGGTCGTCTAGTTGTTCCTCTTGGGATCCACGGATCTTCCTAAATCTTTATGTGTTCACCTGAACCCACATGCCAAATAATTCCCTCTTTCAGCAATGCAATGCGTTTCAAAATGCTGCTCCATGTATAAGAAATCCCATCTTTTTTGGTGGTCTC
The DNA here is from genome assembly GCF_002575655.3 of Aegilops tauschii subsp. strangulata. Lineage (NCBI taxonomy): Eukaryota > Viridiplantae > Streptophyta > Magnoliopsida > Poales > Poaceae > Aegilops > Aegilops tauschii. The sequence continues at coordinate 70,714,886 of NC_053037.3, forward strand.
TAGAATTGAGCAATTCGGGTAATAACGGGTCTTAAGGACTTGGGCACACAATGTATCCGGCGCTCCGGGGGTTTCTGGGCATCGCGCTGGTGAGAAGAGAAGGGTTGAGGCGCCTCTGGGGAAGCAGGGGGTGTCAAGCGCGTCCGTGCGCGTGTTGGGCACACGCCCTCGTTTTTTTAGGGAAGGACACACGCCTTCGTGCCTTCTAGCACGAGGTCGAAGACGCCCTTGCTCCTGGTGGGTTGGGCTGGCTGTTGGGCTGCTAGATAACTCTCTCTCTCTCTCTCTCTCTGTGCGCGCGCGCGCATGTGTGTGTGTGTGTTCTCTCTTTTTTTTTCTGTTTTCTAATTTTGCAATCTGTATTGAATTTGGTTTTCAAACCAAATCAATCTAGTTGCTTCTAAAAATTATTATGTCAGCTCAATGGATTAAACCAGTGGCACATAAAAATATTCAGAATTATTGGAACTATAAAATTATTTGTAGTCATTTATAGCTCCAATTGAAATACTTAGTGGGCTAATTCATATCCCAATTATGTCCTGGAAAAATGTGCACCATTTTTTTTAGATGTTTTCACCTTGTTCCATAAATCATGAACATTTTTAAGGGCATTTTGGGTTCATTGAAAAGATTTGATTTGAACCCGGTTGAATTAATTATCTGCTAGGGTTTGATCATCCCAATTTCAAATTTAATTGAAATTTAAACATGATGCATGGATGCTTCTAAATGCAACTATTTACAAACAAATATTTTAGATATGTGACAATATACCGCCATGATTGTCTCTGCTTCTCACCGCTCTCTTGGGGAATGGATAGGGGAACAAGAGGAAACGATCAGGGCGAGGGGTGGTGGGTATTAGAGACACGTTCATGTGGTTCTTATAGGGAGCAAACAGTTCCCAAAAGGTGACATGGCGACAAACCCTACGTCATGATTCATGCCCGTCATCCGACTGTCTAGAGAGCGTCGCGCGGAAAACAGGCCTAGCGAACGTGAGATAGATAACATTTTGGTAGTTTTATTTCACTTTTCGGCAGTTGCATATGTTTTGGGATATTTGTTTTATTTCATTTCATTCTATAATAATTGGCCCGAGGTTTACCCAACGAGTGGACAAGATCCCTGAGCCCATGACCAAAGGTAGGTTATCACCGAACGCGTTCACTTGCCTCAAAAAAAAAAAAAACATAAGTAGAACCTCCCTCTTCCTCTCAAAAGAAAAGACCCATAAGTAGCCCCTTCACGGTATGCAGGTTCATGTTAGCATGCGTGTTCTTCTTCAAACTGCGCTATGACGATCAACAGATGCTCGTTCTTCTTGTTCAAACTGCACTATGGTGATCTACAGATGCTCGGTCTTCTTGTTCAAACTGCCCTAGGGTGATTTACAGATTCCTCGATCGTGTGGACTGCTGAGTGCACAAGTGTGAGTCTTCTAGTCAGAGCCATTGCCGGACCCGGCGTCCACGTCCACTGGGGCAGCAGCGCGGTAGGCAGCAGATTCCTTCTCGTACCGCTTCTGGTCGGCTTGAGACTGCAGAATGTAAGGTTGCTTGTCTTCGGCTGCTCATGACAGGGAAAGCAAGGAAATCATGAGCACAAGGATTTTCTTTTGTTTGTGAACGCAACTGATATGTTACACGTGCGAGAGGAAAATGCATTAGGGCACATAACGGAGAATAGTACTCCCTCCGTCCCAAAATTCTTGTCTTAGATTTGTCTAGACTAGATATGGATGTACCTAATACTAAAACATGACTTGATACATCCGTATTTAGACAAATTTAAGATAAGAATTTTAGGATGGAAGGAGCATATAGGAGTAGTTTAGAATATTACTTGACATCTTTTGCCAAATCTCGCCAAGCTTCTTTGCAATATCGGTTGGAGCCAAATCTGGATTGCTGTCCTTCACACCCTGAGCCAAGGAAACAGCAAATAAGCCTTTGTTTAAGATCTCACACTAGCAGGTATATATGCTCCAGAAAGAATTCAGTTACCCACCAAGGAATAATGCTTAACCAAAAAGGAGAAAGCTATATATACTGCCTCATATAACTGAGAAAATGCAGTTGAAAATTAAACTCTTCGTGTACATGGTTCATTTGTCGTCCCCTCCCCTAGTGCCATAATTTATTATGACAATAAGCTTTAGTTCTTCTATCTCACTGAAGGACAACCTCTTTTCTTCAATACTTCGAAAATTCATGACCAATGATATGCATTTCTTTACTAAATAGTTTTCTGTGCTACCGAATTACTACAAAAAGAATCTCCGATCCCGAGAATGAAGTTCAGGATTCTTTACGCGAAATAGCTCTAGTTTTATTCAGGTATACTCATTAATTTATGAATTACTCGCTCCGTCCCATAATATAAGAGCGTTTTTTACACTAGTGTGGTGTCAAAAACGCTCTTATATTATGGGACGGAGGTACTAGAGTAGCTAGTTAGCAGCTCTGTTTCGGATAACTGGTCATAGTAACTTACTGCCCGCTCAGCCATTGAGAAATACATGAATGGCATCATTGGTCTTTTGGGGGCGTTAGGATCTTTCTTCTTCTTTGGTTTCCTTTTCTCTGAACCTTCGCCATCCATGCCCTTAGGCTTCCTTTTCCCTGAACCTTCGCCATCCTTGCCCTTAGGCTTCCTTTTCACAGGTGGCTTTGAACTACGGGCTTCCTTTTTGGATGACTTCTGGAGATTAGGAGAGAAAAATAAACACCAACAGATCATTAGCAGAGTTGACTTCACACTTCAGACTTGCTACAGAAAATAAGAAATCTAACAACCTGTTTTTCGCCACCACTTTCACTTGCATCTGATTCCTCACCACCAGAATCATCAGTAGGAGATCCGCCATCATCCTTATGCAGAACAAAATCTTCATCCTGACATGAAATGGTAAAGAACAAGTATATTCAATGGCTTAGTAATAAGATTCACAAGTCAGCATCACGGAACAAGCCAACAAAAAGGCAATGTACCTCTTCATCACTGTCCTCACTACTCCCCGCCTGATTTTTTATTCTCTCTAGATGTGGATCAGGAGCAACATCATCAGTGTCCTGTAGAACATCTGTGACACCACTTGTACCTTGACCATCTCCAAGGTTCATTACTTTCAAGCCCTTTCCACTTGAAATTTACCAGAAGAAAGTGAAAAACACCCATAAGTCTTATGTATAAATTTAGCAAGAGGGGTGATGAAGCCAACAGAAAGGCACGTACTTGATAAAGTTGAAGAGGTTACGGTATTCACTCCTCTGAATATTTCTGAAGAGATGCTCTTGGTCATTTTTTAGCTTGACCAGGAGGTCAAAATACTGAGATGACATACTGGCGCCACCAGCACCATGCCGTTCAAATTCAACAAACTCAATCTACATTAAATAGTATAGTAGTAAATGGGCATTGTGATTAAAATTCCAATGGTTGGACTATGATACACCGTTTCAGTAATGCATGAACGGATGAAAATTAGTTTATAGTTTATGGAAAAAGTAACACCTCTTCATCTAAAATGAGTGTAGGGGGCTTTGGCAGAAAGAAGAAACCCTTTTCAAGTGGATACAACAGTCCATCTTCAGCTTTGAGTGATGATTTAACTGCATATCCATTTTTGTAATTTCTGAAAGAACCCGGCCTTGTGACTTTAGCACCAGAAAGACCGCGGAGGACTTTGACGAATACCTCATGTACTAGACCCTATGGATAGATTGAACACTCCGTGTAAGTTAATTTGTCATGACAGGTAATTAACAGAACAACATAACTACTGATAAAGGAGAATATGTCATAACTGCTAATAAAGGAGAATATGTTAAGTAAGAACTGCAAATTAGTTTTGAAAATCAAACATCACTCTATAACAGAACCTTCTATTAAAATGTACAGGTTGAATTGAAAGTAATGCAATTATGTGCAAATAACCCTCCCACTGAGACCTAATATTGTGTGACATCCATGCCCACCAAATTTGTCTCTACATCTAACTTGGTAGTTGGTGGAAGCACCATTAGGAAGATATGACCATATGATCTGTCCAAAAACCATGTAGTGTTAATTTTATATATAATTTGTTATTCAAATGACATTCTTTTCGAAACAAAAGAGTTGCCTGCTTGGACTAATTTAAGCCTCAGCTTCAAATCCAATTCAAGGTCGGATTATTGAAGCAGCTCTTTCTATCTCAGCATACATCTAGGTGGAGTTTTTAGTACTAAAACAACATACTTGCCATGAGCAGTTCTCATGCATAGTTTATGATTTCATCTTAGAAGACAGATTAGCGATTCCATTTTAACTGAACAAACAAAAGCAAAAGAGTATATTTTATCAAAGTAACAAAACTTTCACCTGATAAGATTCCACTAGCCTATCCTTGTATTTTTCATCAAGCAACTCTCTGCTTAATTTCATGTTTTTTTGAACTACTGTTTCCGTCTCAAACTGTCAGAGAATAAGAGAAACAGTCAAACAATCAAGTAACCAAAACATAACATAGCATAACATCCAAACATCACAAATAAAATTTGCAGCACATCACCTGAATGACAATGTGAGGATATAGCGTTTGTCCTTTACGGATTGGCGGATCAAGAGTGACAACCACAATTGTATGAGGGTTGTTTGACTGCAAATCACAATCGCACGAGACAACTATTTTCATGTCTAGCATCAACAATATGAACAACATCAAATCTGTGCACGCCATAAAATAGAGAACAAACATAACCTTTGGCAAAACAAAGAGGCGAAGAATGCTGCTATATTGGATTTTAAAATCATTAGCTTGTCCTTGAAGGCGCAGAAATGGAAGGTGAAGCTCAACAGCGTATCGTCCTCTGCATTGCCAAAGATCTGTTAGTTTTGGGAGGTAAGCATAGAGAAGATAATCATAAAGAGGTCAGCTTGAGTTTCCAATACGATCAATTATCCATATATCCCACCTTGGTGTAAGAATAGCTATTCCTTCAAAGGTGACAACTGCCTCTCCAGAAGAGCCGGAACCATTATCAGCCCTATCAAGTATTGCCTCCCACAGTATCTACAGAAAGGAAAATCAAAATAAGAAGATTCCAATAGTCAGCATTTCACATTTCAATGTGCTTCATGTTGCATATCGCGTCACCTGAGCCGAAGTACGATTCTCGTTTCCAGGAAATTGAGTATTTGACGTGGGTACATGAAAACTCATATCCATGAGCGAATCTTTCTACAACCACAGGAGATTATAATTCAAAATCAAATTCCAACTTGCGCATGAGGAATAAGTGCTAACTAATACCATAAACAACAAATGATAGAAAGAGTGAGTGGATACGCTACAAACCTCATTAGCACCAGTAGTATCATCAACATGGAACTCCAAGAGAACATCTGTTTTGCCTTGCATCTGGGTCTGTGAGACGTCTGCTAGAGAAACTTCAAATGCTTGCTTCGATTCAACCATAAAGGTAAGCATGCTTCCTATAATAGAAAGTGTGGCTCAAAATATAATTAAAACTGAATATTATTTACAGAAATTAAAGGTCAAGGAGCTTACCAACTATGCCAATCCCTCCCCAGTTGTGACCACCAACAGATAACTGCTTTTCATCTGGTGAGATGCCCAAATTCTTTTGCATGAAATTGATCAGGCTGCTTACATCCTGCGAAAGGAAGTTCATGATGAACATTGCATCAGCAGAATACACTGACCTCAGCACTCATTGTTGCTAGCAAGTTCATACTCATAGAGTTGACTGCCAATATTCTGGGGGGGATCCCGCTTGTCTAAGGCAAACTGGATGGTTAGTCTAATTTTGAGACGCATCTAATGGTAATTCCACCAGAGAACAATAACAACGTGCGAATCCACTATAGAATAGTAGTGAAAAACTGGAAGGCTCCCATTGAGTGAGATACATCTCAATAGAGTATCCAGACACTTTTCATGGTGATAGCATGATTAAGACAGCATCTTGCATAGATTACACAAGTGCTATTGCGTAAACTGTTCCTTCAATATTTCCTGAAGGTTCACATACACATAATGTATCCTTCACACAGAAGATAATCAATTCTGCGAGACAAATTCAGTTACACCATATATGATACAAAGAAACATAGCAACCAGTTTGCAACTTCGTCCTGATTCAAATACGGATCACACGATACAGACTAGGATGTCTCAACCGCAGGTCTGGTAAGAAACATATGGCGAGTTCATACAATAAACATATCAAATAGCAGAATATAGATTACTAATGTTACATATACCTGGTTTGGGAAAACCAACATGTTCATCATGAACATAATTTTCAGCCATACAAACATATACAATGTATGTTACAATAACATGACTGCAATACAGCAAATCAAGAAGGGAAAACCCATGTCTTCATGAGTGTTGATGGTGCTACAAATGTTAGTTCTACTTTTAATCTTGTAGGTTTAGCAAAGTAGTGAGCATCAGGATCAAAATTTTCTGCTAAAACAGTTCCTAATATTGTGCTCAGATAGTCATAGATCATACCGCAAACATTTATCGCGTTTCTAGCAGCCTCTTCACATCAGATCTAGCATGTCATTACTCAATTATTAAAAAAGGGGGAAAGAGTGATACGGCAATTAATAACCTGTTCGCGGAAGCCAATAAATGTGTAGGACAGGCCATCTTTGATTCTGACTCCAAGCTGATATGCCCTGGGGACTTTCATCCATGTCACAGAAGTTAAATCAGCTTTGTCGATCTCAATTGTCTTTCCTCCACCTTGTCTCTTCCATGCGAGCCCTCCAGGGTGCACTTTAAACTGACCAAGATTCTGTACAGGAGCAAGAGTAATAAAACATGACAAGATTCTCAATGTACTGAAACAATAATTAATCAAATAATATTCATAAACACCAGTGGACATCTTCAAAGAGTAAAGGAAGGAAGTCATAACTTGCAGCCTCAAAGTCATTAAGTACTAAAGGTGGTACGACATAACTCTACATGAAGATTATCAAAGACGCATTGATGAGTGATGACTGGCGCAAGCATTGAAAGTCAAGGGTCAGAGAAAGCTTAAGTGTACATAATTCAGATAAGTACGCTGTACATCAGAAGAAACATTTGCAGCCATGGCCAACATCGACTCTGAAAGTCTGAAGCATGAAAAAAGTGAAACACGCTTTCTAATTTGCAGTAAGTACACGACATGCTAAATCATTTGCAGATCAGAAGCTCATGCCTAATTCGACAAATCCCACAACAGGGTCTCAGGTTTGGGAGCAATCCTGCCAACTCCCGGTAGTTCTAAAAGTCCCAATTCGCTACAGCAGCAGCAGCGCCGACAGAGAACTGAAATTTCCCTAAAACCCTCGACAGAGATCGGGCAGGATCAGGAAACCAAACAATTCGGAGGGGAAGACGTCTCCTACCAAGCACTCGCCTAGCAGCGCAACAAAACAGAGCGCAAATGCATCCTCGTACGACGCGAAAACCCTAGAATCCGCACAATGCGCGGCCGCGATCGATCACCGCAGCAGAACGAACAAGCTACAGGGCCATCCGCTCGGCCGCCACCTCCGGCTCCTCGGAACTCTGCCAGCGGCGACGGAATCTCGCGAAACCCTAGGGTATGGAAGCAGGGGCGCGCGGGAGGAAGAGGGAGGAGGGGGGAGGGAGGCGCTCACCGTGCCGGTGCGGCCCCCGAGGAGAATGTTGTTGAAGAGGTGGCCGTCCGTCATCTCCGCCCCCGCCGCCGCGCGCTACGCCCCTCCGGCTCGACCGCCCCGCCCGCCTCTCCCGCTCCGCTTCTCCTCGGCGAAGCGAACACGGGTGCCTCGCTTGCTTCGATCGGCTCCACGGATGGAGAGAGGTGATTGATCTTAAGCGCGCGGCCGCGGCGCAGTGGCACTCGCTATTGGGAGATCATCGCTTACAATCGGCCTGCGGGCCCTGGATGTCAGTGCAGTTGTGCCGTGCACCCGTCTGCGGAAAATGAGCATAATAAAGACTAAAATTGAGCTTAATCGCTAGATTGATTTTTTTAGGCAATCGAGAGAGTTGGGCGAAAAAAAACATCTGTTAACGGTTTCCATTACTTTTTTTAGATGAAAAACATCTGTTTTATATATAAAACATGGAGACTGCCAAGCGTCAACCGAGCGAGTTGGGGGAAATTTGGTCGGCTCGCCAGCCGTATGATGTGCTGCATCCAAACCATCGAAGTGTGCTTTCTCTGCGTATTACAAGCCATTGAAATGTACCAAAGAATGTGCTCTGGGCCACCCCAATTCAGGTTCCGCGGGAGTGGTTTTCTTTCTTTTTCTTTTTGTCGGCACCAGCTCTCTAAGCTGGCGCTCACAGCCGCCTGCTCGTGGGCCAGCTCATGTGGCGAGTGCTCGATCCATCCATTTGAAAAAAAAGTTCATCAAACTTGAAAAAAAGTTGATCAAATTGTAAAAAAGGTTCATAAAATTTGAAAAGAAGTCATCCATTTTTTTAAAAAAACCTCTAATTTGAAAAAAAAATCATCTAATTTAAAAAAGTTCATCAGTCTTGAAAAAAAAAGTTCACAAATTTTAAAGAACGCGTATTAAAGAAAAAAAGAAGCAGAAAAGGTACAAGAAAAAAGAAAAGGAACAAACCAAACTGAAGAACAAAACAAAGTAGATGTTCGTAAGTGGGTGAGTGGCCTGGTGGTTGCTGCACTTCCCTTCGAACGATGAGGTCGGCAATTCGATCCCATCGCCAGCTAGCACCTTTTTTGGAGTTGAACAAAAGAAAGAACGAAAATGGACCAGCCCAAAGTGGAGCGGGGGGTGTGCCCCCGTCTGCAGTTTATATAGTAACGGACGCCTGAAGCACGGAATAGTAATTGCCTATTGCGTCTGCTTTAATATAAAATTTGGGAAAGAAATATGTCCCAAACTAGTAGTGGGCCATTGTATGGGAAATACTTCGACAAGTTATGTCGGGACATCCTGTACTGTTAAATAGAGCACCGACCCTGCATAGATTAGGCATACAGACATTTCAGCCCAATTTAGTATAGGGCGTGTACTATCTCTTTACGCCCATTAGTGTGTAAGGGTTTTAATGCGGACTTTGATGGAGATCAAATGGTTGTCCATCTACCTTTATCCTTGAAAACTCAGGCAAAAGCCCGTTTACTTATGTTTTGTCAACACATGGATCCTATTAGCCTACCACCCAAGTCATGCTTATCGGGCTTTATGTATTAACGATTGGAGGCCCATGCTGCTAACAACGTGTGTGTTACCTCACTTTTCGGAGCATTGAGCATGGAACAGGAGCACTTATGTTGGACGGGAGAGCTTAACCCATTTTACTAAGGCTCAACAACCCATCACCTCAAAAAAAATCGCATTTTAACCTCCAACTAATCACTCGGTTCGATTACAACTCAACTCTGAAACCGGACAAAATACCCTCAACTTACCACAAGGTTCAAAAACACAACCCAGGTCTGGGTTTGGACCAAGTAAACCGGTTTTGACAGAAGTCAATGATGACTGGACGCTGACTGGGCATGCCAAGTAGGGGTTGAATTGGTTTTTCGTTGTAATTTTTAGGTGGTTTGTAAAAAAAGTGAAACTTTCCCAGAATGATCATCATATTAGTGTTCATTTTAGAGAAATTTTTCAGTTTTTTCTGGACACTTTTGTTTGGTTCCAAATTTTGGTTGAAAATGAAAATCGACGATGAATATCCCAATCCTCTCAATCTGAAGTCGATTTTTCACTTTCAGCCAAAAAATTGACCCGAAAAAAATGTCTCCAGGAATTTACCCTTTTCTTACACAACACCAACCGTATTGTTTCTAGTAATCTCGTAAATTGTCATCAAGTTTGGAGTAGAGATTTATTGATTTTTCATTTTCAATCAAATTTTGGCCAAAATTATTTAAAATCTCAAAAACTGAAAAGTAATATGATGATCATTCTGGGAAATTTCAATTGCTTTTGACCAACCGATTAAAATTTACAAGGAAAATACCAATTCAACCCCTAGTTGGCATGCCTAGGTAGTATCATTGACTTCAGTCCAAACCGAGACCGGATTTTTTTAACCTTGTGGTCATTTGAGCTGCATTTTGACTGGTTTCAAAGATGATGGCTGTAAGTCAACCCGATTGGTTAGTTGGGGGTTGAAATTCGAACTTTTCTCCCAAAAAAAAGGCTCAGCAACCCATGTGACAAGTGCATGCGACTCGGAATTCTCGGTGTATGTTTTATGGCGCAAGTATAATGACTTGCAACATCTCTTCGGGTGGAACGACACAATAATTGTGATGGTCCTTAAGGCTAAATATTCATAGGAGATAACTCAATTTCTCCTTATAGGTCTTTGTAATGTTGTGTGTAGAGTGATATAAAAAATGTTCGTTGTTTGTCTCTGATTTAGTTTGCCATAACTGATTAGGCCAACACAAAGTGTTTTTGTCCCAAGCAGATTGATTACTCACAATGTCCTAGTGGCAAATGAATGCTTCCAGCAAATAAAAAATAAAAGAGATAAGAAAGAAGGCTTGTGTGCGGTAGAACTAGACATGCACAAAGCTTATGATTATGTTGAACATGATTTCAAAGACAATAAAGCTCAAGCTTGGGTTCCATGCAAATTGGGTCACTTCGATTATGCATTGTATGTCCACTATGGAGTACAAGGTTTGTTTTAATTCATAGGAGACGGAGAGTTTCAAACCATTGAAAGGACTTAAGCAGGGGGGGGGGGGGGGGGGGGGCTTGTCCCCCTTACCTATCTTTGTTATGTACTTAGGGCTTGAAAGCTTTGCTTGCACATGAAGAAGAAAGCAAGGGGGCTTCAATGGAGTGGAGGTATGCATGGATGCTCCATCTGTTACAAAATTGTTATGTAAAAAAACATAACACCCAATGAATTCAAATAAGTTTATAACACCCAATGTCTTAAGGCAACTTTGGATTCTTATTGTGCTGCTTTGGTACACTTAGTGAGTGTTGATAAATTCATTATATCTTTTTACCCAAATACAGATGTCAACATTAGAGCGCATATATGCAATACACAGGATACTATGGCCGAGGTCCTAAATGACAAAATACCCGGGGTTACCTGCCACACTTAGCATGGACAAATGTAGACTGCTTTCCGTATAGAAATTAAATGGAATAGGAAGCGTCATATAGACATATCCAATTATTCCATAACAAAAGAAAGGTTAACTAAGGTGTAAGCCATAATTCCCATTTTAGTTGATGCAAACATGCATGAATATGACATAGTAATTATCTATGCATTAATTTAACTAAGATGGCATATTTAAATACTTAACTATGAGCTAGGTTTAATTACTCCCTCCGTCTAGGTGTATAAGTCACCTTACGAAAACCAAATAATCTCACAACACTTAGGCACGGTGCATTAACTCCCACATCGTTTCTTGTTTTTTGACATATCAACAAATAAGAGATGCGGGGCGTGCATTCTTTCAATGACTTGAGACTACCAAACACGACATGCAGTGGTTAGTTCATTGCATGCGATGCTATTAATTATCAAATAAATATCAAGTTCTCTCATTTTTTCCCTCTTTCTTGGTCACGGTGCACAACCTAAGATGACTTATTCACCTAGCCTAGGCATGTTAATCAATGCATTAGTGAAAATTAGATGAAAATGACATTAAGTAGCCAACTAAAAATATATGTTTATTTTTAATGTGGGGCATTTTGTCAGGAGGCATAGCAAAGACGGGGCATTTTAATAATTGCAATGTATATGGGCATATTGGCCGAGGCAGAGCAAAATGTGGGGCAAATGATCAATTGGCTCCTCCATGTACATCATTCCCGCCAAGTGTAGCTCCCCCGGAAACATAGTCAAACCATCTCTCGCGTTCAATCAGTTTGTCTCCAAGGCAAAAGGCTCTTTCAATCTCTTCCACATCAGGTTCTGAATATTCAACAATGTACCCCTGAAGACCCTTGAACTGTTTTGTCCAATCTCTCAGATAACAAGAGATTAGGCCTAACAGCAAAGAAATCCAGATACATCTATTAAAGACCACCGAATTCCTAAGTTCCACACTCATAAAACTGCAGATGTAATCACATTAAAATGCAAGAATCTTTTCTCACAATGCCATAGCTCCGCAAGAGACTCAAAATTATGGATAGAATCAAACCTATTTTCTACTTCGATGCAAAAAAATTCTTGTGTATTTCAGCCTGAATGTAAGGTTGCTTCGCTTCGTCTGCTAGACCGAGCAAGGTAAAGTATGAGCGCAATCAAATTTATACCGTGTTGCACTCTAAAAAAACTCACTCAGAATGGATCCAACCCAGCAGCGGGATTTCGTGCGAATTCACCGAGGCAAACTTGCACCTAACCAATGGATGTTACGGATCGTAAGAGGATATGAGAACATGGGCAGCCAGAAAGGTTGGGGGCAAATTTGAGGATCTGATTACTAGATTGCGACAAACCCGAGTAAGAGGGGATCGATCGGCACAGGAGGCGGCGAGGGTTTGGTAGGGATTCAGAGGGGAGAGGAGGAGAGGTTAAGTGAGAGCAGAGAGAACAGAGAGGAGGTTCAGATCACTTCTCATTCATAATCCAGACTCGCATATATATAGCCACTCCTGTATGGGCCACACACGGCACCATACCACAGACACTCTAAGACAGGGCGACCGTGTCGTAGTTCCTGTGGATTGTACCACAGGACAAGCTTCTCCATGCAGAGCACGGCGTGGAGCTTGGCAGCCCGGGTAGGCCTTCTGGCTGTACGCTGGCACGCCTTGATTGCTGGGCATCAGGGCGGGGAACAGGTGGCCATGCTCGTCTCCTACTCTACCAACGGCCACGCCATGGTCGCGGGGGAGACGTGGCTGTTGGTAGAGTGGAAGAGAAGCGAGGCCGCCTTTGATGGTGAGCACCGCGCAGGCGCAGCTGCTCGGCCACTCCGACCGAAAGCCAGTGCTCCGAGGAAAGCACCTGGCCACGCCGGCGCTCCTTGAAGGGTGGCACGCCACGGCATCCGTGGCGGCCATGACTATAACCGGAGCTGTGCCTCCTCGCTTTGCAGTTCGAGAATGGAGAAGGTCATATGAGAATGCGAGTGGAACGGAGCACGCATATATAGACGGTTCGATCATTGGTCTCATCGGACACAGGGAGAAAAATGATGAGTATAACCATGGCGATTTTTCACTCTCTCTCAGGGGTAGGCTGGCGCTCTCGCAAGGAAGGAAAGAGATCGCGGTGCGTCCTGGGCGAGATATGGAAGGACTGGTCCTTTCGAGTCGTAGGCCACGCCCACGCCATGATATCAGTGAGGTAACCGTCTACGTACGTCCGAGGTGCAAAGAAGGAAAGAGATCGCGGCGTACCGCGGGGAAGATAAGAAATGGCGGCTCCTTTCCAGCCGTAGGCCATGCACACGCATGTGGAACCGGTGAGGTAAGGTGAGTACCTCTGAAACCGGGTCCAGGGCTGGACAATAGCAATGATGTTCTCTTCCATAGTTGAAATCATAAATTGGGTATGGCATATGTCATAACCCAATCTCACTCAGATATACGTACCATGCTTATACACAGAGCTAACAATCTTATGTTCCGTAGTAATTGCTCTGCGCACTGTCGTGTTTCGAGCATGTGATACTGAATTTCCCTCCTCTTCTCAACTGCTCTTGGTTTCTTCCTCTGAAAAAAAGCATATCGGAAAATCAATTATCAGCTCCAGCGCAAGCTGGGATGCATGCATGATTTCAAAGGCCAAACTCTGCATCAGTAACCAACAGACAGATACCTCCATCGTCCCCAGAGCACTAGAGTCTAGTGTGACTCGTCATCGGACACGGAACCCTCGCCAGCTCATTCTGTGCCAACGGTACGTCGCGTGTTTCTTCTTCCACTTCCTTTTCTTTGAACCTTCGCCGCCCCTACCGGCTTCCTTCTCGGATGATTTATAGAAAGGAAAAGAAAAACAATTAGCAAGAGATTATTGGCATAGTAGCTTCACATTTAAGGCTTGCGAGAGCAAGCAATAAATATAATTACCTCCTTTTCGCCCCCACTTTGACTAGATTCTGATTCGTCCCTGTTAGAAATAAGGCTTTAGGTTTATTGCAATAGGACCATTTGCCTAGCATTAGATCACCAGGATATGATTAACAGAGGGGTTCGTGAGATCTTACAAGCTTGTTCTATGCAGGCACAGCGGAGCCCATGATCTCCAGTGGCGAGGATGAGCAGCAACAGTGGCACCGTGATGATGTAGTAGTGGAGAGGCAGCAGCTCATCCAGGAGCTTCGCCGGTGGCAGCGGGAAGCCGCCGGCACAGCCTTGCGGTGGCCGGCGATGGAAACGGCCTTCCCATTGCTTCAGCACACCCCTAGATCGGTAGGGTTTGCGGGAATTAAGGGGCTGGAGATCATGTACGTGAACTCACTTGTCATAGGTATCCAGGCCCTACCCTTTATATGTGTGATGGCAACAGGGGACCAAAACCATCTGTCGGTTAGAGGTGCCCCCGATCAGGGCGATTCTGTTGGGGTCACAGCCACGTACGTTGGTTCGTGGCCCATCCCCTTAACGTTACTTTTTACCCGGTCAGAGCCGAGATCAACCAACATTCTCCCCCTTGATCATTAGGCTCAACTTTATTCGTCCATTCTCCATAGAAATAATATATAAAAGTAAGGTGTTACAACAGCCAATGAAATGCCATTGAACCTCAATACTTATAATACATCAGCCTACTTCAAAATGGAAAACATATTTCTTAAAGGGAGTGGTTTATTTAGAAGGTCCTTGCTTCCAGGATCAAAAGGCTTTACAACAACCCATGCTAGCAACATAATCATACAATTGGGTGGTAAGCCTTCAATAAACGGATCCGTAAAACATTCAATCGTACTCGTACGCTCAACTTCCATAGCTTGATCCTGGATTCTATCTTTCACAACGCTAAACATATTGTTAATGGTCTTGGCAATACCATTAAACTTGTTGTTACTCGCATAGAAAACTGCGTGTTCATAGTGCAGTAGGTGGTTAAAAAAAAGTTGTCTGCCACCATAATTTCGGGAATAAAATTTCTTGACATACAACCTGATCAGTAGCCTCTTAACATGCCACATAATTAAGTGCATTATTTCTAATGCCATCAGTGTCATTATGGAGCTTTTTCACGATAAAGCTCCATGTGCGAGAGTGAGGATGTAACATAACGTGGAAACTTTAATATCCACACATCTCGTAGAACCAATGTATGAATAACCCAGGATATCGAGGTTATCAAACTTCTTATTAATGAGCATGTAAACTTTATTGCCTTGCATATGTGCAAGACTTTTGGCGGCTTTTCCAGTGGTCCATTTCTGAACTTGTATTTTGCCAATTATCCCGATAATAAATAGAGCACATTCGTACTTGAATACTTATATTGCTTCTGACAACTGAAGCATAAGAAACCAACATTATCTGATCAGTTCATAATGGTTCCTTGGACACTAAGATGTCCACTTTTATCGCCCTTAACTTTAATAGCAGGTGAGGTAGAGTACTAGTACATAATCATTTTATTTTCTTTCGTACTCTACTCATGTATGTCATCATAATAATACTTATACTCCTTTTGGACCAATATCTTGATGAAACTCAATACAAGCAAAATATGAGGCATCACCAAAACTCATACTCATAAATAGAAG
This sequence comes from Aegilops tauschii subsp. strangulata, assembly GCF_002575655.3. Lineage (NCBI taxonomy): Eukaryota > Viridiplantae > Streptophyta > Magnoliopsida > Poales > Poaceae > Aegilops > Aegilops tauschii. Next base: position 70,730,593 of record NC_053037.3, read on the forward strand.
ATCGAAATTTCTTGGCTCGCCAAAAATATTCCATCTTCACAAGGTAGTGCGCTTACTCCCCCTCGACTTATGGTATGAGTGTCCCAACGCTTATATTATCTCATAATTGTGTTTCTTTGAACAACATGTCTTATGTCAACTTTATCTTCATAACGAAACCTTACAGTTGAGTCATACATTTTTTTAACTAAGCCAACACAAAAGCATGTTATAAATAATAGCACAAGCGTCGCAACAATGCACTGAGAAAACTCTACCGAGTTACATCATTAGAGCTCATAATTTTCATCTTATATGGCAACAAGGCGCTAAGATGATCATTCACACACATTACCAATCACAGGGAAGTTGTAACGTTCAACACTAAGTGTTGCATTAGGAATTTGTGCTCAACTTGCCCGATGCATATGAACAAAGATCTAATGGAGTTATCCTTCAGATTCATGTTCATACGCTCCAAGATAAATCCAAAATCTTGATGACTATCATCTCAGCTCTAAACCACAACACCGTTGGGCAGAAGATGGAAAAGAACTTCATGAGTTGCGACACATGATTATAAAACGACGTTGGTCAGAAATATAACCATGAGCCACGTGACAAACTTTCCACTTGAGTGAAATGTGACACGTGATTATAAACGACGTTGGTCAGAAATATCACCACGAGTTACATCATAATCAACTTTAGATTAGCAAGCTTGTCACTTTAACATTCATGTGTGCTTCATAATTCTCATAAGGGAGCAAGTACATGTAATTCTCATAAAAAAGAGTCAAGACATTCATATGATCTTTCATTCACTATAATAATTCATTCTCCAAAATAAGACTTCCCGTTGGTTCCATCCTACTCGGAGAATTAACACATTCATCATTTTCGATATTCAATGAGACATCCATTCCCCCTTTCGAAATGTGGTAAACATGACCACAATTTCGACGAGGTCTCATTATTCACTTACATCTTAAGAGTGACATGGCACATATTTTTATTACAAATAATTCATTCATAAATATTCTCACCACATGGTAAGATCATCATCAAAATGTTGCATTAAGAAGAACAAAAAGGTTCACATGAATACACAAAATGTCATCTAACGCTTTATTCTTTATTGTCCTCGTAGCAAAACCCCTTAAAGCCCGTCTTCAACGGGTAAAATATCTCTAAAGTGTTCCTCAATGGAGGCCAAGTACACATTCGCATATATAAGAAGGGAATTGCGTTCTTTATCTCAGAGGAGATGGTATGCTTCATGATAAGGAGTCAACATCGGTTCGACTTTGCTCATTTCATAGTTTCTATGTCATACTTTTCCCTCTCTTCGACAGAATTCACAATAGGAACTCTGGGTGCATGATAAAAGTCAAAACTCTCACGAAAGAGAGTCCTTTCCTTCCATTTGTGAAGATCAACCCGTTCTGATAAATGAACTCAATTTTGAGGTCCATTACAGAAACAAGGGCATTCACTTTATGAGCATCATTATTTAAACATCAACATAATAAAACTTGAATGATCTAAATCAAAACAAGCTAATCGTGTTCTAATCCGCATCACCGTTGGGTTGAAAATGAAAAAGAATATTATCCATTCAAGAATGGGACATGACAATATTCAACGTTGGTCAGAATAATGTCATATACCATAAATCATAATCAAAACTTCATGTGTTCACTGTGACTAGGAAAACTTAAAATCACATAATCACCAGTAAACACATTCACTAAATTAATAGCAAACATTATCATAAAGCATATATACATGATGCAACCCAATGTTTTATCAAACACATGGATTCAATAATTTATCACTGATCATCTTGCATTAAACTTTGACATCATAATTTCAAGAACATCAATAAAACTTGTCAAGTTTATCATTAAATACCCAGATGACATGATAACAAAAGTATCATTCATTTTGAACATTCTCATCATGGCATTTCATTTCACAGAGTAAACAATAGATTGACATCCTCTGTATAATGACATCACAAACATTCTCCAAACAAAATTTGGATATTACACCATGCTTTCACCAAATAATAACATTTGGTAAACTTTTAATAGTCAATAAATGACAACTTATGACCATGATATGACATTAAAATTCCCTAAATATTCTTGTTCAGTGAATCATCATGCCAAGCCTCCATCACCTTCTGTCAGTGCATGCCAAAAGACATAAAATGCACCTGACATAATACTTTAGCATTATGGCTCATCATCATTAGACCGCGTAGTGCGATGCGGAAAATCCGAACCACGCGGTCACTAACATTTCCTTAAGATAGTCTCAACTTATAAGAGATGATCACAACATAAACTTCACGATCAAATAAAATCTCCGAACAGAAAACCATAAACTTCAGAGAGTAACACATTATCATGCTAAAAAAACATCATATCATACTATCCATAATTTAACATTAAAATGCTATAAAAGAAATGGCATCAACATTAATCTTATAGCACTATATCCCCCTTTATATTCATGCATTTTCTAATGTAAAACAATGCATAAAATTTATTTGAAAATAATAATAATTAAACCCAATCAAATGCACTGGAAAACTAGAAAAGCATGAATTCTTCATCATACATATTGGCCATATCATTCTCAGATTAAATATCAATTTGACAACATTAATTTTCAATATCAATTGATATTTAAAATGATACTCAACATTAAATTTCATGTGTCAAAAATACCAAATAAAATTTCTTGTTGGCTCCTTTCAATTCCGTAAACATAAAACATAATTTTCTATCTATTTTCATTTTAAACAGTGCAAGATCTTTAGAGAATCAAAATAATACAGAGAAGCACTGAATAAAATGAGAATACATAGGACATCAAATTTGGCCCACGAAACCCACGGCAGACTTTTATTGTTTCAGCCCAGGAGAAAAGTTCTCAGAGAAAACGAAAAACTCTCCGGGGTTTAGACAAACTGGGCCTCAGCCCATGGTCAGATTTGGCCCGTTATCTGCTCAAAGGTCCAGCAGCTGATCCGCGCCGATCTAAGCCGTTCGATCTAGTCGACGGCCCGGATCATCCCCAGCCAGAACAAAACAACTGCCGGTGGGAACCCTAGCACATTTGTCTCCTCCTCCCCCGATCTTTACGCTCCCGTAGAGAGCGGCGACAACAGCGGCGGCCCGGGGAGCTCGCCAGCCATGGCGGCGCGGCAGCTCTGCTCGCCGGCCAAGCGTACAGCGGATTGGATCCCGCGCGCTTTGCCGTCGAACGAGGCCTCTGCGTCCGCGCGCGCCCGACAGTTCGTCCGGTGGGGAGGGACTCGCCGGCCACCGCGGCTTTAGGGGACGGCGGGGACGGCCACACACGCGAGCGGCGGCGCGACCCTTTCGAGGTGACGGAGGCGTGCAAGACACGACGGCCATGCGACGCACACGTCCATAAGCAGGAAGAAAGGGGCCGGATCGATTCATCCCGCACGGTGGCTCGAGGGACAGCGTCGTCGCAGCACCGACGTCCGCGCGCGGCGTCGGCCGTGCGGACCCCGGAGGGTGGGGACATCGATGCGGCGTCATATGGTGAGCCCCCAGATCCATTCCCCTTTCTTTAATTCTTGTTACAAAAAATTTATGGATTTGATGGCTAGGGTTTCTGAAAGTTGGGGAATTAATCTTGATTATGCATTCTTGATCCCCTTTTCCTTCTGATTGTCAAAGCGGGTGTAAACAGGTGCTAATTAAAGATACACCTAATGCGGAAGCATGACTACATTAACCGAATAGAGAGAACATGACCATTATCCAATCAGCACTAACCCGTAGCAATTATGGCTTTAACGAAAACAATTTACTTCAATCCTAGATCATTAACTTATCAGAGGGCAGTAGTCTTATACATAAAGCATTAGGACGTATAATGACTATCAACTTGAACAGATCATCCTTAAACTTGATTTGGGATCTAATCTAGGCATTAAACTAGCTCAGGATACCAATGTTAGAAATAAGGCTTTAGGTTTATTGCAATAGGACCATTTGCCTAGCATTAGATCACCAGGATATGATTAACAGAGGGGTTCGTGAGATCTTACAGGCTTGTTCTATGCAGGCACAGTGGAGCTCATGATCTCCAGTGGCGAGGATGAGCAGCAACAGTGGCACCGTGATGATGTAGTAGTGGAGAGGCAGCAGCTCATCCAGGAGCTTCGCCGGTGGCAGCGGGAAGCCGCCGACACAGCCTTGCGGTGGCCGGCGATGGAAACGGCCTTCCCATTGCTTCAGCACACCCCTAGATCGGTAGGGTTTGCGGGAATTAAGGGCTGGATATCATGTACGTGAACTCACTCGTCATAGGTATCCAGGCCCTACCCTTTATATGTGTGATGGCAACAGGGGACCAAAACCATCTGTCGGTTAGAGGTGCCCCCAATCAGGGCGATTCTGTTGGGGTCACAGCCACCTACGTTGGTTCGTGGCCCATCCCCTTAACGTTACTTTTTACCTGGTCAGAGCCGAGATCAACCAACAGTCCCCACTAGAATAATCATCAGTAGAAGATCCTCCGCCACCCATAAAGAAATGAAAATCTTCGTCATCCTGGCGTGAAGGAATAAATAACACAAGTATGTGGAGGGACTTAATGACAGGATTAAATTGACAGCATCAAGCAAACATGCCAACACGAGGCAATCTACCTCATCACTTTGCTCGTCCCCAAGGTTCATTGTTTTCAACTGCTTTCCACTGCAAATTTCCCATACAAAAATGAAGATGCTTATAGCGCTTAAGTATATAGAAAGAAAGAAGGATGTTGAAGCCAACAGACAGGCACATACTTGACGAAGTTGAAAAGGTTAAAGTATTCATTCCTTTGGATATTTCTGAAGATATGCTCTTGGCCATTTTTTCGCTTGACAAGGAGGTCCAAATAGCGATCTGATTTACCGGCGCCCTCACGGCGGTAACTTCCAAACCCAACAAACTCAACCTACATCAAATAGTAGTAAAATGATATATCCTTTCAGCAATGCACGGAGGGACGGTATCAATTTCTAGCATAAGGAAAAAGTAATACCTCTTCATAAAAAATGAGCATAGGGGGCTCCGGCAGAAAGAAGAAAACCCTTTTCAAGTGGATACAGAAGTCCATGTTCAGATTTCAGAGATGTTTTAACTGCATATTCACCTTGGCAAGTTCTGTAAGAACCCGGCCTTGTGACTTTGGCACCAGATAGGCCACAAAGGACTTTGGTGAATACCTTATGTATTGGACCCTAAGGATGAATCGAACGCTTGTGTAAGTTAGTTGGTTTTTATTTATTTATTTTTTGCGGATGAAATTAGTTGATTTAACACAATAGGATTTACCAGACCCAAGGAACTGTCAGTAGATAAGAATAAGTTAAGTAAGAATTACGTACAAACTAGTTCAAAAAGGCAAGCGCCAGTTTATAACAGAACCTCGTACACAGTAGACAGGTTTGGTAATAAGCCTTCCCATAAATATCCACCAAATTTACCCATTCTGTAATGGGCTAGTCCGTAGAGGCATACTACCTCCTTTCTGGTTTAAAAGGCCCACACGTATCCCTAGATCGATAATCTCACCAAACTTCAAATGTTATATTCTCTAATGGTATAACTTTTGTGACAAAGGATTTAAATTACAGTGCTTGAATTGTCGACCTAGGGATATGCGTAGGCCTTCTAAACCAGAAAGGAGGGAGTATTTGGGAATAAATTAGTACAATCCATCTCAAAAACCATGTGGTGTTATTATTTTCATATGCAAGTAAAATAATATTTAAATGGTGTTCTTTTAGGAACGAAGGAAATTGCCAGCTTAGCCTAACTTAAGCCTCGTTTTCAAATCCAGTTCAAGTTTGATGAAAGGTTGAATGTGATTATTAACAAAACACAAAAGGGGGATTCAATTTTCTATTAGAAAGAAGTCGCTGGTGGCTCAGAGAATCTCTTCCTATCTCAGACCATGCAGAACACTCCTGGTGGAGTTTTCTGTACTAACAAACTTGTCTCTGCATATTGCCATGTATTCCTTCCGTTCCAAATTATAAGATGTTCTAACTTTTTTCTGATTCGGATGTATATAGACGCATTTTAGTGTGTTTGCTTACTCATCTCAGTACATATGTAGTCCATATTAAAATATCTAAAACATCATATAATAGTGAACGGAGGGAATATATTTTATGATTTCAACATGATATCTGGTTCCATTTTGAGCACATCAACATAAGTATTAACAAATAATATTTCAAAGTAGCAAAATGTTCACCATATAAGATTCCTCCAACTTATCTTTGTATTTTTTGGCCAGAAGATCTCTGCTTAAATTCAAATCTGTTTCGACTATTATCTCTGTCATAAACTGTCAAAGAATAAGGGAAAGAGTCAAACAATTGCTATATTATCCAGCAAAACAAACACTGTAACCAAGTTGCCAAACCAAACATAACACCTAAACATTACGAGCAAATTTTGCGTCACATAACCTGAATGACAATGTTAGGGTACAATGTTCTGCCTTTACGGATTGGCGGATCAAGAGTGACAACCGCAAAGGTATGAGGACTGTCTGGCTGCAAAGCACAACCATGCAATCGAATTACTTACATATCTAGCATCAACCAACACAATATCACAATAATTACAGTACACACATAACCTTGGGTAAAACAAAAAGGAGAATGATGCTACTATATTGGATTTTAATATCATCAGCTTGTCCATGGAGTCGCAGAAATGAAAGATGAAGCTCAACAGTACGTCGTCCTCTGCATAGCCAAAGAAGATAGTCATTAAGAACTCATCTCGAGTTTCTAATAACATAAATGGTCGGTATTTTCAACCTTGGTATGATAATAGCTATTTCTTCATAGGTGTCAACTGCGGCTTCAGAAGAATATTTCAATATTGTCTCCCACTAAAAAAAGGGAAAATAAAAATTTAGAAGACATCACCGTAGTTAGAATGAAGTCAATGTGCCGCATGTTTCATGGCATGTCACCTGGGCTGAAGAGAGAATCTCTTCTCCAGCAAACTAATAACTAGTTGGGGAGTGCTTACTGTGTCTTTTGTTATTCTTCTATTTCATATCCACTGATAATTACCTTAGGCATGAAGATGACAAGAATGTTTCATGTGGTTCCGAGGTGACCCTCTCAGAGACTTAGAGTAGTTACAGACTTAGTAGTATTGTTATTACTATCATGCTTGTTGGAACTGTCAGAGTAGTTTGGTCCAGTCGATATATCAATCTCTAATGACTGTTCAACTTCTTTTCCCCTCCGAATTTTGTCCAGGAGAATTGTCATTACTCCCTCTCCGTCACGAGCAGAACGCGAAGGGAGGAGTACCTGCGTACAGCATCCCCTCCTTCCATGGCCGGGGCGGCCGGCTCGGGGCGGGGAGGAGGTGGCAACAAGCGATGGCGCAGCTTTGCTAGATCTGTTACTCTGCATATTTCATTCTGAATATTCCATCCAATCTGATCTTGAACAATTATGTGCGAGTGTGACGCCCCCGATTCGACCGTACACTAATCATGCACGCAAATGTGTACGATCAAGATCAGGGACTCACGGGAAGATATCACAACACAACTCTACAACATAAATAAGTCATACAAGCATCATAATACAAGCCAGGGGCCTCGAGGGCTCGAATACAAGTGCTCGATCATAGACGAGTCAGCGGAAGCAACAATATCTGAGTACAGACATAAGTTAAACAAGTTTGCCTTAAGAAGGCTAGCACAAAAGTAGCAACGATCGAAAGGGCAAGGCCTCCTGCCTGGGACCTCCTAACTACTCCTCGAAGCCGAACTCCATGTAGAATCATCCTCGGGAACTCTAGCTCCTGGACTCCAGCATCTGGTTGCGTCAATCAGGTATAGAAAGGGGAAAAGAGGGAGAAAAGCAACCGTGAGTACTCATCCAAAGTACTCGCAAGCAAGGAGCTACACTACATATGCATGGGTATATGTGTAAAGGGGCATATCAGTGGACTGAACTGCAGAATGCCAGAATAAAAGGGGGATAGCTAGTCCTGTCGAAGACTACGCTTCTGGTCATCTCCATCTTGCAGCATGTAGAAGAGAGTAGATTGAAGTCCTCCAAGTAGCATCGCATAGCATAATCCTACCCGGCGATCCCCTCCTCGTCGCCCTGTTAGAGAGCGATCACCGGGTTATATCTGGCACTTGGAAGGGTGTGTTTTATCAAGTATCCAGTTCTAGTTGTCATAAGGTCAAGGTACAACTCCGGGTCGTCCTTTTACCGAGGGACACGGCTATTCGAATAGATAAACTTCCCTGCAGGGGTGCACCACATAACCCAACACGCTCGATCCCATTTGGCCGGACACACTTTTCTGGGTCATGCCCGGCCTCGTAAGATCAACACGTCGCAGCCCCACCTAGGCTCAACAGAGAGGTCAGCACGCCGGTCTAAACCTATGCGCGCAGGGGTCTGGGCCCATCGCCCTATGCACACCTGCACGTTGCGTACGCGGCCGGAAGCAGACCTAGCCCCCTTAATACAAGCGCGAGCTTACGGTCCAATGCGGCGCGCGCCACTCAGTTGCTGACGTCAAAAGAGCTTCGGCTGATACCACGACGTCGGGATACCCATAACTACTCCCGCGTAGATGGTTAGTGCGTATAGACCAAATGGCCAGACTCAGATCAAATACCCAGATCTCGTTAAGCGTGTTAAGTATCTGCGAACGCCGACCAGGGCCAGGCCCACTCTCTCCTAGGTGGTCTCAACCTGCCTTGTCGCTTCGCCATAAAGTAACAGTCGGGGGCCGTCAGGAACCCAGGCCCACCTCTACCGGGATGGAGCCACCTGTCCTTTCAGCCCCCTCATCAGAATCACTTGCGGGTACTCCTCGAGCCGACCCGACTTTAGTCACCACATGTGTCATGTATATAATGTATATAGTATATACCCGTGATCACCTCCCAAAGTGATCACGGCCCAGTAGTATAGCATGGCAGACGGACAAGAGTGTAGGGCCACTGATGGAACACTAGCATCCTATACTAAGCAGTAGGATAGCAGGTAAGGGTAACAACTGTAGCAACGATGACAGGCTATGCATCAGGATAGGATTAACGGAAAGCAGTAACATGCTACACTACTCTAATGCAAGCAGTATAGAGAAGAATAGGCGATATCTGGTGATCAAGGGGGGGGCTTGCCTGGTTGCTCTGGCAAGGAGGAGGGGTCGTCAACTCCGTAGTCGAACTGGGTAGCAGCAGCGTCGGTCTCATAGTCTACCGGAGAAGGAGAGGGGGAAGAAACAGTAAATACGGAGCAAACATAGCATCACAAAGCATAACGTGGTAATACGACGTGTCGGGTGTGACCTAACGTATGTCTACACGAATAGGTGAAGGGGGAAATTCAACAGGGAATGTTTTCCCGGTTCCGGACCTGTGCCAGACAGATGACCGGAGGGGGAAAGTTCCATGTTCAGCATGCTAGAGGCATGTGACAAATGAACGGACCGCGTATTCGGATTCGTTGGATTTTTCTGAGCAACTTTCATATAGAAAAAGTTTTCATCCGAGCTACGGATTATTTTATATGATTTTTGAAAGATTTAACAATATTCTGGAATTTTTTATATTAACAGAAAAGGAATATGACGTCAGCATTGCGTGGGGATGACGTCAGCAGTCAACAGACTCGCTGACCAGGGTCAAACCGGGCCTGTGGGTCCAGTGGGACCCACATGTCAGCCTCTGTTAGTCTAACAGTAATTTAAACTAAACTAACAGTCTAATTAGAGGGGTGGGCCCCATATGTCAGTGAGTGTTTAGGCTAGTATAGTTACTTGTTTTTATAAAAACGTTTATTAAACTAATTATCAGAGCGGGGGCCCACATGTCTGTGACAGAAGCTGGCCCAGTCAGTGTTGACCTCAGTCAACTGGTCAAAGTGGGGCACCTGGGCCCACCAGTCAGTGGCTGGGGCCTGCCCAGTCAGCAGTTGACTAAAGTCAACAGGGCAGCCGGGCCCCAGGGGCCCACGGGTCAGCGACCCAGGGGCGGGGGCCACTGAGCCACGTCGGCGTCGGCGCCGGAGAGAGCTCCGGCGACCAAATCGCGCGGTGGCGCGCGTCGGGGATGGTCGGAAATCGCCGTCCGGCGGCCAAAACGACGGCGGTTGGTTGCGTTCGAACGGGAGCAAGGTTCCGCATCGATCTACGGCACGAGCGCGAGCTGAAAAGGCCGGTGCCGTGCGCTAGGTCGTCGCCGGCGGACAACGGAGTCGGTTGTCAGTGGAACCGGAGTTGCACAGCACGGGGAGGCGCGCTAGTGGTGGCTCAGGCTCACACGAGCTCTAGGAGCTCGATGCGAGGTTCAGTCGCACGTGACAATGGCGATGGCCACGGAGGCGAGCTCGTCGGCGGCGATGCGTGCTAGTACGAGTGGAGCGGCGGCTACGGGCGAACGGGGTGCCGCAAGGAGGGGGGAAGGAAACAGAGGCTCACTGGGAGCCTGCAGGTGTGCAATCATGGGCTCGGGGGAGGCTCGGTGGAGCGAATCGACGACGGCCGGGGTCGGGGCAGAGGAGGAAGAAGAGGTCGCGGTGGTGCTGCGGGGCTGTCCCGGTCCGCGTGGCTCGGCGGGGAGGATGAGGAGGTCGAGGCAGAGCCTTGGGGCACGTCGGCGAGGCAAAGGTCGGCCGGTGGCCGCGGTGGAGTGCGGTGAGCGGTGACGGAGAGGCGCGGCCCAGGCGGACGAGGAGGGGAGAGAGCGCAAGCGAGAGAGAGAGAGGGAGAGAGAGAGGGGAGTGGAGGTGCCCGAGGCGTCGCGGGAGGTGGAGGCCTTATCCTCTCGCGGTGATGCCGGCGAGGTGATCCGGCGGGGTCTCGCCCCTGTAGCGATGCGGTCGCTGGAACAGGGAACACGACCGGGGAGGGGGAGTTGGGCTGGCTGGGCTGGGCTGGGCTAGCCGGCCAGTTGGGCCAGTGGGCCAAGGCCCTTGGGGAGCCGGGGGTTTCTTTTCTTTTGCTTTCTTTTTACTTTTTATTTATTTTTCTTTTCTGTTTTATTTCTAGTTTCTCTTTTATTTTGTTTTAGCAAAATACCAAAATGGCACCTAATTTGTTGTTACCAAATATGCCACGGCCACATTAACTTGCTACCCAAACTAAAATAGTTTCATAATTATTTAATATTTAAAAGTATTTAAATAATAGTTTTCCCTGATGTTTTACCATCTAATAGTATTTAAATATTTTATAAAGGTTTGGTTTCTCCACCATAATTGCCTATGCATTATTTGGTTCAATCCGAACATTTTAGTTTTAATTGTTGAAAACTTTAATTGTTTTGACTTTAATTCATACTTGAATTTGAAGCAGTTTCTAACTAACGCGAGATTAGCAATAGTAATTGAGGTGACGTGGCATTATTAGCAGAGGTTACTGTAGCTTGATTATCCGGGTGTCACAATTCTCCTCCACTACAAGAAATCTCGTCCCGAGATTTAGGAGGGGAGTAAGGGGGGAAGGGATTGGGTCACGAAAAAAATCTAACGGATCTTCTCGGTCTTGGTTGTTCTTCTCGAAGAGGTCGATCCATTACTTGAGGTCTTCATTTCTCTGCTTCAGTTCATCATGATGAAGCCGACATCCTTTCCTTGGGAATTCCATCGATCTTACGAAAGAAATAAAGGGTGGGTATTCCGGGGGAACGAACCTCTGGAAGGATGACTATCTGGTTGATAACATCGGGGAAGGTGGCGGAAAGTAACTCTCGAATGGAAATTTAAGACAATATCGAGAGCAAAGTAAGGAGGTATCTTGGGGAAGTTTCGAGCGGGCAGGCAATCGTTCGATGCCTGAAGGGTTCAGAGCAACGGGAATAAGTATTGTGTCTCATACCAAAATTGATGATCTCACGAAAGGTGGCACGTGAACTACATACGAAGCCAAGCGTGAGGAATAACCTTGGGAGCAGGGGTGTACAAGAGAGTCAGGTTTCGATCCTGTGGAACTGTGGGTTATGGGCCCACCATGTGGTTTTTTTTATAAGAGCAGTGACATCTTGCATGGTCATGATAGCAAGGCATGTCAGAGGGTAGCCTGCCAGTTATATGTCAGCAACATCGTCAGTACCAAGGGCGAGGGACGAAGAGAACCATTTTCCTGCTCGTTGAAACGAGGCGGACCATTAGGCAAAGTTCTCGTCCATCGGTGGCTACCGGGATGTCATCAACAATAGTAACAGGGTCTTGCTGACAGATTTGTACACCGAGGTGTTTACATAAGCAGGAGAATATTACTGCTTAGATCATATAGAACTCAAGAAGGGTTAAACAAAAGAATGGAAAGGAAAATATCATTATCAGATTAAACAGAACAATGGAAAGGAAAATGTGTTTAAACACATATTTCAAGGGTATATTCTCCCCAAGGATAAGCAGAGCATGATATCCATGTCGGGATATAACGTAGAAAACCCTTTAGGAAAGAGGAGAGAAATTTCATGCCATTACCCATACAACGGTGTTTGGATAAATGATAAAAGAAAGTTTAGCATGGTGCTTCAAAGGTTCCTGTTGAAAATCGGAGTACCATAGACATGCTTCGAGATAGCATTGACATGGTCAACAGGTGAAGATCAGACTTTGGAAACAAAAAGGATCCATCAGGAACAACTTATAGAATAAGTCTTATAATTTCCTCATGGAAGAATAGCTAACCTTGCTAAAAGGGAAAACTTATAACAATAGGTCCTCCCGCCAGGTGTGCTGGGTATCATCACCTTACCGGGTCATAAATAGGCCAATGTTATAACTCTTGGAAATATGTTCCAACCATCATATCTGACCGAGATTCAGATCTGATTGGTGTCAGGATACCTCAGACTCAGGATGTCTGAGAAGAAAAGTGCAACACAAATAGATGGGATGACATAGTAAGATTCTCGGGAAATGAACTATGAAAGCAAGTTCCGAAACAAGAGTTCATCATTAAACCAAGGAGAGGATGAGGGGGTGGCTGATGGACTCAGCGACAATTCCTCGAGATTTCCAAAACGAGGGATTTCCACACTTATGTGAACAAGGAGATAACATTTGTCAGATCAAATGATATAGTGAGGTATGCTCGAGGAAAACATACTCAATTAAACATTGGTTGAAAGGTGCACCCGAAATATGGGCTTAGGTAGAATGATCAATGTTAGAACGGTGATTCAATAACCAATGGTCTAAGAATGAAATATCGACCATTAACTTCAAAGCAATAGGGTTGCTAGAAGTTTTGAAGTCGCACATCATAGTTCAATTGTCAGTTTTCCGGTTAGAAACAACACGGGGATCAGAAAACAAATGGAGATGGCGAGAAGTATTACTATATCAAGAATTCTCAAGAGGTGGAGAAATTCTCACAATATCCTTGACATAAAAGATGGTAATACTCCAAGGTAGAACATAACATAAGCTGGTTAGCAAGGAGCTCCATAACATGATCAAGTTTGTGATGAAAGGAATGTAAGGATGTTGTCGATGGTAACTCAAATTACCAAGGAACGAGGATGGCACTTATCATCAAGAATTCCATTGATATCCTGGAAGGAGTCAAAATGTTGATGATGATCACGACATTTTGTTGTCGAGGGGATCCACGAAGAAGCAATTGATCAGCGACTGCATCAAGCAAAAGGACTGATGCAACAAAAGATTATTGGAGCCACAGATACTACACAAACTCGGGGTCAAGTTTGTTGTTCGAGGTGAAACGATATGGCGAGGAAAATCGACGTAAGCTTAGCTCATCGTCGAAAGTGGTGCTCCGGGAATAAGGACCAGGTAGCACAGTTAAAATCATCAAGATAATGATATAGCCAAACATGCTAGGAATGGCGTGATCGGGTACAAACCCGTACTTAAAGAAGATTACTAAGAGTTGTTGAACCGTAGTGCGGTCTCGGTTCAGTTATCGGTGTCTTTGCGTGATTAATAATTCAGAGCACGTGAAAAATTGGAATCAGTGAGAATGTAGCACTTGATGAAGAACTCATAAGAAGTTATGCAGTTCCATGATAATCTCGAGATACCAGGGGGTAATACTCGACGACAGATCAAGGTAGAGGTTGGACTAGGGTATTGCTTTGCAGAAGACAAGTGCTTAAACTTGCACGAGAAATGGTGTTTAAAGGAGAACATGGTCGGAACCACGATTGCAAAAGGCCAGATCCCAGATATAAGATGAACTTATACCAAGGTAATAATTAATTTAAGAGAAGCTTTTAATGATAAGATCTACATCGTGTCCATGGGCATGAACACAGGGTTCAAGGTCGACTCCCACTTGTTCAACGCATAACCTTTCATTTACCTCTCGTATTTCGAGAATGACATTAGTTGTTGAAAGTTTTTACCTGATGCAATACCAGATAAGTATGACCCGTGAAATCTTTCGGGTTCACACGGATTAGGGAAGGCGTAGGTTCAACCCATCGGGGCATCGTAGAAAGATATACTACAAACTTCAGGAGTAAATAACACAAGCTCAAAAGTAGAGCATGGTTGACAAAGCAGAGGATACAATTTACCAAAGGCATTATGTATCCGAGGAAAAGCTCACAGCTTATTGAATATGAAGGACGCTGTCGGATAAAATCCAACAAAGGATCTGGTGGTCCACACGGGATCTGACGTGAGCAACGGTACTCCACTAGAGGAAGAAGAATGCTAGGAGATCAGATTATAGAAACAACTGACTAACTCAAAGCTCAAAGGCAAAGGAATTATGATTTCCAAATCAAGGGATCCGAAGCAATGCTCTGATTAGGGATGGATAAGTTGAATAGCCTTAGGGATACAATCGACAGTAATTTGATTAGTCGAGAACCAGCTCCTGTTCAAATGACATCTGAGCCGGAAGGATGAATTCTAGGATTCGACTGAGGAATGCGAGCATTCGCAACAAATTGAATCAACGGACTCAAAATGATAATGACAAGAGATGCCAATAAGATTATAGACTTATGGGATTAACCATAATGCAAGCAAGTAAGAATTTCAAGAGGAATAGGCTACTCAGGATTTCGGAAGTCCAAATAGTATTTTGAAGACTTTTGTGAAATACATGAATCAACTGGGGATGAGCAAATATCCGGTGAGTGCTAGAAATTATCCATAGTGGTATTCATGTGGCAAAGAACAGCAAGGCAGTAAGCTCAAAGGATTCTCGGAGCAGCAAAGAGAATTTCGGGGTATCTTGTAATAACAAGATCAACTGGGAAGCATTGTAGGAATGTCGAGTATACGTGGTTATCCACAGGGGTTTATCGATGGAAGGGAATTGCAAAAGCAATGAACACAAGTTCTCGGGTTATCAGCGGAGAGTATCTTCAGGGTCTTCACGTGCAGCAGACGATCATCAGTAATAAGGGACTCTCCGGGTGAAAGCGATAACGAGATCCTAATGTTAGATTTAGCAAAATTCACTTAACCCGAATAGAAGAGAGATCGGAGTCCCAGAGTATAGACAAGGAGTAAAAGATCCTAATACCACCCAATGGCGACGTGGGCCCGTAAGCCACACAGCCATGTTAGTAAAAGTTTTTCACTGACTAGACTCGACTTCGGCCAAGGAGTTGGAAAGGGGGATTCCTACAGGCAGTCGGCTCTGATACCAACTTGTGACGCCCCCGATTCGACCGTACACTAATCATGCACGCAAATGTGTACGATCAAGATCAGGGACTCACGGGAAGATATCACAACACAACTCTACAACATAAATAAGTCATACAAGCATCATAATACAAGCCAGGGGCCTCGAGGGCTCGAATACAAGTGCTCGATCATAGACGAGTCAGCGGAAGCAACAATATCTGAGTACAGACATAAGTTAAACAAGTTTGCCTTAAGAAGGCTAGCACAAAAGTAGCAACGATCGAAAGGGCAAGGCCTCCTGCCTGGGACCTCCTAACTACTCCTCGAAGCCGAACTCCATGTAGAATCATCCTCGGGAACTCTAGCTCCTGGACTCCAGCATCTGGTTGCGTCAATCAGGTATAGAAAGGGGAAAAGAGGGAGAAAAGCAACCGTGAGTACTCATCCAAAGTACTCGCAAGCAAGGAGCTACACTACATATGCATGGGTATATGTGTAAAGGGGCATATCAGTGGACTGAACTGCAGAATGCCAGAATAAAAGGGGGATAGCTAGTCCTGTCGAAGACTACGCTTCTGGTCATCTCCATCTTGCAGCATGTAGAAGAGAGTAGATTGAAGTCCTCCAAGTAGCATCGCATAGCATAATCCTACCCGGCGATCCCCTCCTCGTCGCCCTGTTAGAGAGCGATCACCGGGTTATATCTGGCACTTGGAAGGGTGTGTTTTATCAAGTATCCAGTTCTAGTTGTCATAAGGTCAAGGTACAACTCCGGGTCGTCCTTTTACCGAGGGACACGGCTATTCGAATAGATAAACTTCCCTGCAGGGGTGCACCACATAACCCAACACGCTCGATCCCATTTGGCCGGACACACTTTTCTGGGTCATGCCCGGCCTCGTAAGATCAACACGTCGCAGCCCCACCTAGGCTCAACAGAGAGGTCAGCACGCCGGTCTAAACCTATGCGCGCAGGGGTCTGGGCCCATCGCCCTATGCACACCTGCACGTTGCGTACGCGGCCGGAAGCAGACCTAGCCCCCTTAATACAAGCGCGAGCTTACGGTCCAATGCGGCGCGCGCCACTCAGTTGCTGACGTCAAAAGAGCTTCGGCTGATACCACGACGTCGGGATACCCATAACTACTCCCGCGTAGATGGTTAGTGCGTATAGACCAAATGGCCAGACTCAGATCAAATACCCAGATCTCGTTAAGCGTGTTAAGTATCTGCGAACGCCGACCAGGGCCAGGCCCACTCTCTCCTAGGTGGTCTCAACCTGCCCTGTCGCTTCGCCATAAAGTAACAGTCGGGGGCCGTCAGGAACCCAGGCCCACCTCTACCGGGATAGAGCCACCTGTCCTTTCAGCCCCCTCATCAGAATCACTTGCGGGTACTCCTCGAGCCGACCCGACTTTAGTCACCACATGTGTCATGTATATAATGTATATAGTATATACCCGTGATCACCTCCCAAAGTGATCACGGCCCAGTAGTATAGCATGGCAGACGGACAAGAGTGTAGGGCCACTGATGGAACACTAGCATCCTATACTAAGCAGTAGGATAGCAGGTAAGGGTAACAACTGTAGCAACGATGACAGGCTATGCATCAGGATAGGATTAACGGAAAGCAGTAACATGCTACACTACTCTAATGCAAGCAGTATAGAGAAGAATAGGCGATATCTGGTGATCAAGGGGGGGGGCTTGCCTGGTTGCTCTGGCAAGGAGGAGGGGTCGTCAACTCCGTAGTCGAACTGGGTAGCAGCAGCGTCGGTCTCGTAGTCTACCGGAGAAGGAGAGGGGGAAGAAACAGTAAATACAGAGCAAACATAGCATCACAAAGCATAACGTGGTAATACGACGTGTCAGGTGTGACCTAACGTATGTCTACACGAATAGGTGAAGGGGGAAATTCAACCGGGAATGTTTTCCCGGTTCCGGACCTGTGCCAGACAGATGACCAGAGGGGGAAAGTTCCATGTTCAGCATGCTAGAGGCATGTGACAAATGAACGGACCGCGTATTCGGATTCGTTGGATTTTTCTGAGCAACTTTCATATAGAAAACATTTTCATCCGAGCTACGGATTATTTTATATGATTTTTGAAAGATTTAACAATATTCTGAAATTATTTATATTAACAGAAAAGGAATATGACGTCAGCATTGCGTGGGGATGACGTCAGCAGTCAACAGACTCGCTGACCAGGGTCAAACCGGGCCTGTGGGTCCAGTGGGACCCACATGTCAGCCTCTGTTAGTCTAACAGTAATTTAAACTAAACTAACAGTCTAATTAGAGGGGTGGGCCCCATATGTCAGTGAGTGTTTAGGCTAGTATAGTTACTTGTTTTTATAAAAACGTTTATTAAACTAATTATCAGAGCGGGGGCCCACATGTCTGTGACAGAAGCTGGCCCAGTCAGTGTTGACCTCAGTCAACTGGTCAAAGTGGGGCAGCTGGGCCTGCCCAGTCAGCAGTTGACTAAAGTCAACAGGGCAGCCGGGCCCCAGGGGCCCACGGGTCAGCGACCCAGGGGCGGGGGCCACTGAGCCACGTCGGCGTCGGCGCCGGAGAGAGCTCCGGCGACCAAATCGTGCGGTGGCGCGCGTCGGGGATGGTCGGAAATCGCCGTCCGGCGGCCAAAACGACGGCGGTTGGTTGCGTTCGAACGGGAGCAAGGTTCCGCGTCGATCTACGGCACGAGCGCGAGCTGAAAAGGCCGGTGCCGTGCGCTAGGTCGTCGCCGGCGGACAACGAAGTCGGTTGTTAGTGGAACCGGAGTTGCATAGCACGGGGAGGCGCGCTAGTGGTGGCTCAGGCTCGCACGAGCTCTAGGAGCTCGATGCGAGGTTCAGCCGCACGTGACAGTGGCGATGGCCACGGAGGCGAGCTCGTCGGCGGCGATGCGTGCTAGTACCAGTGGAGCGGCGGCTACGGGCGAACGGGGTGCCGCGGGGAGGGGGGAAGGAAACAGAGGCTCACTGGGAGCCTGCAGGTGTGCAATCATGGGCTCGGGGGAGGCTCGGTGGAGCGAATCGACGACGGCCGGGGTCGGGGCAGAGGAGGAAGAAGAGGTCGCGGTGGTGCTGCGGGGCTGTCCCGGTCCGCGTGGCTCGGCGGGGAGGATGAGGAGGTCGAGGCAGAGCCTTGGGGCACGTCGGCGAGGCGAAGGTCGGCCGGTGGCCGCGGTGGAGTGCGGTGAGCGGTGACGGAGAGGCGCGGCCCAGGCGGACGAGGAGGGGAGAGAGCGCAGGCGAGAGAGAGAGAGGGAGAGAGAGAGGGGAGTGGAGGTGCCCGAGGCGTCGCGGGAGGTGGAGGCCTTATCCTCTCGCGGCGATGCCGGCGAGGTGATCCGGCGGGGTCTCGCCCCTGTAGCGATGCGGTCGCTGGAACAGGGAAGACGACCGGGGAGGGGGAGTTGGGCTGGCTGGGCTGGGCTGGGCTAGCCGGCCAGCTGGGCCAGTGGGCCAAGGCCCTTGGGGAGCCGGGGGGTTTCTTTTCTTTTGCTTTCTTTTTACTTTTTTTTTTTCTGTTTTATTTCTAGTTTCTCTTTTATTTTGTTTTAGCAAAATACCAAAATGGCACCTAATTTGTTGTTACCAAATATGCCACGGCCACATTAACTTGCTACCCAAACTAAAATAGTTTCATAATTATTTAATATTTAAAAATATTTAAATAATAGTTTTCCCTGATGTTTTATCCATCTAATAGTATTTAAATATTTTATAAAGGTTTGGTTTCTCCACCATAATTGCCTATGCATTATTTGGTTCAATCCGAACATTTTAGTTTTAATTGTTGAAAACTTTAATTGTTTTGACTTTAATTCATACTTGAATTTGAATCAGTTTCTAACTAACGCGAGATTAGCAATAGTAATTGAGGTGACGTGGCATTATTAGCAGAGGTTACTGTAGCTTGATTATCCGGGCGTCACAGCGAGCCATCTTTTAGTCAGAATATTTTTCTAGAATACGCACGAGCGTGCATATCATATACTCTCTCTGTAACTAAATATTAATCAAACTGCAAAAATGTCTTATATTACCTTCATGAACCATAGAAAATCAGTCTTTACTCGTTCCATTTATTACAGTCACGGTGTATTCTGGAACAGTTATATACAGTCAGTGTCACACTTTTTCTCCACAACCAAACACTACCCCACTACATTTCCTCCCAGTCCGCTGCGGCAGCCGCACCGCGAAGAACCCTAACCTCCAACCCCACACACATTGACACATCACACATTGCATCGAGCAAATCGGAGCAGGAGGAGCTCACCGTGCCTTCGTGGCCTCCGAGGATGGCGTCGTTGGCGAGATGGCCGACCGTCATCTCCGCCGCCACGAAGACGATCTCACCGCTTCTCCCGCTCAGCTCCCCCTCGGTTCTGGTTTCGCGATCAGGTAGCGCGGCCGCGGCGCAGTGACACTCGATATGTCCCGTCCAGCGAAAAGCCTCTATCCGAATGACCAGCGGGCCCAGCCTGCCAGGGACACGCGGATCCGTCCGATCCCACGAGTGCGTGGGGCCCCACCTGTCAGCCGAGCCCTCCCATTCTCCTCGTTCCCCTTCCGCTTCTCCTCCTGTCCCGATCTCTCCCTCTCTCGCGCTCGCTCGCTCCTTCGAGGCTCGGCCATGGCGGACTACCACTTCGTGTACAAGGACGTGGAGGGGGCGACCACGCAGTGGGACGACATCCAGCGCAAGCTCGGCAACCTGCCCGAGAAGCCGCCGCCCTTCAAGCCGCCGCCCTTCGCCCCCAGGGCCGACGCCGACGAGCAGCCCAGGTCCAAGGAGTGGCTCGACGCGCGCGACCCCGACGAGCTCGAGGAGCTCGAGGACGACCTCGACGACGACCGCTTCCTCGAGCAGTACAGGTGCGCGCCCCCTCTCTTTTCCCCGGCCTCGATCTGGTGCCCCGCGTGTCTGGTGATCCATGAGATGTGTTCCACTAGTGCTTTTCGTGATTGATTTGACCCGAATTGCACTGCAGGATGGGGGGTAATCGTGTGATTTCCATAGAAATCTGGTATGTCGCAGTTGTTTTTGATCTGGACTCGGAGCAGTACTGTAGAATTTCAATTGTTTTGGTACCATATCACTTGTGAGAAGTGTCATGCTGATCCATGGAGCCAAAATTCCATATCCACCAATTGTCTCATGATTTGATGTTGTGGTGTGCTTACAGGAGGATGAGGCTTGCAGAGCTCAAGGAGGCAGCAAAAACTGCCAGATTCGGCACAGTACAGCCCATCACAGGCTCTGATTTTGTGCGTGAGGTTTCGCAGGCTCCACCGGATGTCTGGGTTGTGGTCTTCCTCTATAAGGATGCGTAAGGCGAAATTCGTCCTGTTTACAATATGATGCTCTTCTTGTGTCAGAAACTACACCAACAAACAGCTAATTTTTTTCATGGGCTTGTAGAACTTTATTCGTGACCAACTATCTAACTATACATATTTGGTCGCGTTGATTAGAAGTAGGAAAAATAACCATGTCAGCTTGAAAATGAGTACTATCCACTATGGTTCTTGGAATTTTTTATCCAGATTAATTGTGGTGAAACAGTGCTCTGGCAAAATCTGGGAAAAAATATTATCCACTACCATGTCAAACCAGATAAACAAGACAACTTAGCTTAGGAAACCACACCACGATATTTTTCCTCTTCTCTTCTACTCCCTCCGTCCGGAAATACTTGTCCTACAAATGGTTGTATCTAGACTTGTTTTAGTTATAGATACATCTATTTTATCCATTTCTAGGACAAGTATCTCCGGACGGAGGGAGTACTTCGATTACTCCACATGCTCTCCACTTTTCATAATCCCTTTACTCGTATTTTGGTTTATACTCATTTTGACTGGAAACTGTAGGATTTTAGGCCATTATGCCCTGTGCTTCTATGAGACATTTGCAGTGCTTCTGTTTTATATGCTGTTTAACTGCTTCCCAAAGCTGCTCATAATACAGAAATGACTTTAAGAAGAAATTCTATCTCGAGCTGTTCATTGTCTGAGACTTCTATGAATCTTATCGCAGGATACCAGAATGTGGGCTGCTTGAGACTTGCCTGGAGGAACTGGCGACAAAATATGCAGAAACCAAGTTTGTTAAAATTATTTCCACGGACTGTATTCCCAACTACCCAGATAGGAATGTTCCTACAATACTGGTGTACAACAACAGTGCTGTCAAAGGGACTTATGTTGGTCTACAGAAGTTCGGTGGAAAGAAATGCACACCTGAATGTAAGTAATACCACACAATCAGTTTTCATTATCTTAGTTCAAGTTTTCTTTTTGTGAGGTTAGTTCAAGTTACTCTTCTTTATGTAGTTGATTGGACAAAAACATTGTCAGTATACACTAGTGAACAGTTTGTGTGTATGGCTATCTTAAAGTTGCAATTAGCCAGTCGCAGGATACAATTCACAAGTTCTGTGCATATTACAATCTAGATGCCTTAACGTGACTAACTGACTATAATCTTTGACCTTAGGATGAGGTTTTTTCTTTTCGTACTAAGAGGAAAACATGTT
Organism: Aegilops tauschii subsp. strangulata; assembly: GCF_002575655.3. Taxonomy (NCBI): domain Eukaryota; kingdom Viridiplantae; phylum Streptophyta; class Magnoliopsida; order Poales; family Poaceae; genus Aegilops; species Aegilops tauschii. Next base: position 70,752,801 of record NC_053037.3, read on the forward strand.
CATTACGACAGGCATGTCTACAGTGGATATATGGTCCTAATGTATGGCAAAAGAGAAAAAAAATGAGGGAACAAATTTTTAGATGAGTGCCTAACACAGTGACATACCTAGTTCACAGTTATGCTGCTGTTACCATTAAACTGAGTCTGTCGTGTGAATAAGAAACGACCAAGGATTTTTCTTCATCATTCGAATTGCACTGACCGATGTGAGCACACGGAATCTTTAAGTGTCACACACGGTCTTCCACTGTTTATGCTAAACTTTCATTCTGTTTATTTCAGCTGTTGCATTGGCGCTTTGCGACTCAGACCCAGTACTGAATGATGGACAAGGTGGTAACAATGTCATGGAAGGCGTTCGCAGGAAGTTCATAGAAAAGGTTGTCTCCCAGCTTGAAACGCGAGAAGACGAAGATGATAGCGACTAAAACTTACTCCTTTCTGCTAGTTTTGTTTTGGTTCAGTGATATCATTTGGATCCACGGATAGTCTTGGCTTTCCTGATCTTATTTGGTTGTATGTGTGTGAAAAAACTGAAAGCTGTTTTGACGAGGTTCTGTATAAACTTTGTTCCAGTAACTTATGTGATACACGTGGTTGTAATGTATCTTGGTGTTCCGGTTCTGAGAGATGATTATGGAATATGGAACTTGCATACTCGAATGGAAAATTTCATCAGCAAAGATGATTATTTGCGTTGAAGCAAACTGCACACATTTATTCTGCAATTTTGTCTCCATTGCACATAATTTCTGAAGAGAATAGAGATAACAGGAGCTTCTTCTTGATAGTACAAAGGAGAGCTATTATTACATTACAGTAGCTCGGCTCCATGGAGGAGCTTGTGGCCGCATCCTGAGACGGACGAAGACGATGACCGCGCTGGCGAGGATCCACGGCGAGAAGAGGGCGTTGACTACGCTCGACGACAGTAGCGACTCCGGCACCCAGTTGAGAGCCACCACAGCCAACACCGCCGGCACCAGCAGGCCGACGACGATCATCAACGCAGGCTTGGTCCACGACACCTGCACCTGCGCGACCAAGAAAACCCAACCCGTCAACTCCTTCTGCAATATCCACACGCCGCGGGGTGCGAAACGCAAAACGGGCAGGGATCGGCTCCTTTACCTTGGGCTCGCCGTCGAGGGCGATGGCGGCGCCGTCGCGGAAGGGCACGGCGGAGTGGCCGGTCGCCGGGTCGGGCCGGATCCGGAGGCCGCGGCGGGAGACCCCGGGCTTGAAGGCGAAGAGGGAGCGGAGCCCGTGCTCTGCCTGGATGCCGCGCACGTCGAGGCGGTCGCGGCGAGGGCCCCTCAGGCCCGATCGGAAGACCTTGGCCGGGCCGGCGCCCCGCCGGTACAGACTCACCTCCACCGACGGGTCGCCGGGGCTCGCCGCTGGCTCGAGCAGCGGAGTGGTCAGCGACTCCTCCGCGGACGCTACGACCACCTCGTCGTCGGCCATGGGCGTCTGCCTCGGATCCCGCGTCCCGGTGCTAGTTTGGCTGTCGGTGCGCAGTGAACTGGTGATGCTACAGTGTCTATGCTCGTGTCTATGGCTACTCTACACTAGTACTACCTGTAGTTAACTTTGCGAAAATTTAAGCAATTTGAAACGGAAAGAGTAAACCACGTGAAAGCGTAGACAAATTTTGGAAGCGTGAAAGTGTAAGCTCACTCACATGAGGCTAATCAGCCAAAATTAAAACACGCTGCAGTCACTCTAGTTAGAAACTTTGCTCGCTCTCATCTTGTGTGCCTCTCTTCCATCAGCGGTGACGATTTGTTCTCAAACCATAAATCCTGCCTGAATCCCGTTTCGTCCTTCCCCGCTTCCATACTCCCCATACGCGAGATCCCTTTGATTCAGCGCTAATCCAACCTGGATCGGCGAATCCCCCTCCAGATTCGCGGCTCGCCGTCATCCCGACTGTTGCCACCTTGTCCACCATGCCCACGGTGAGTATCCGTGAGGCATGCACTTTGTTTCGTTGGAATCAAAACTGGCGTGTTGTGACTTACGACTGGTCTCTGGACTTCACAAATGGCAGAGTGCATTTTCAATGAACTGCCTTCAACCACAATAGCAAATCGTCGATCCCCTACCCCGCTCTAGTAGTCTTGTTCATTCGACTAGCCCGACAGAAGGGCAAAGTATAATCCAGTTCTTGTGTGTGTTATTTGTTGTGAAACCTTCGGATCATCATGGGGGAATCTGGTCTCCTATGATCTCATGAACCATGTCGCCAACGGTCTCCTAGCTACTACATGCACCTCTGCTCCGTGTGCAACACCTGGCACCATGCCATTGACTACCCTAAGAATAACCCATATCTCACTTTCTTCCTAGAACAGCGTATTGTGATCAATAAGGTCGACTAGTTTTAACACCTTTACGCACTTTTTGGTGAACATCACCACATGTTGCACCCTCCACAAGGACATGTATTACTACACAACTACTGTGTCGCCACTGCTACATAAGATGGCTTCTTCATCTTCATGGATAGGAAGTTGCCTCGCACGGCATGCATCCTCAACCTTTTCACTGGCTACTTGGTTCGTTTCACGGCGCCCATGATCACTGAGGAGATGGTTGCTACTTTTGTCACTCGTTCTGTGGTTCTGCATACACTTTGGTTATTTAGTGACTTATGTTTGTTGTTGGCAGTGGATGTTTCAATGCGGGAGGACAAGCACATTTACCCTTATAAGAGGCTGAGTCTATTGGTGTTATCTATATTGGAAATTATGTGAGCAATAGTACCTTTGTTCTGATGAGGTCTTTCGATGTTCATCCTTCTGAGACATTGGTTGTTCTTCCTTTTAAGGATTTTTATGACCCACTGAAATGAGACATACATATCGTTGTTTTATTGTGGAATCTACTAGTATGACCTCAAGGATGAGATAGAAGAGAGGACCTTTGGAGCCATAAGTACGACATGTTTTACCTTCCTTCTTCATGTCGAGCTTCCCTTTACAAATATCCAGGTCCTTTCCAACTACACCGTCAGTGCCCGGGAGTCTAAAGTTTGAACTAGGAGTTCTAAAATGCCTTAAAGAGCTGCATGGTATCATTATGAGCTTGAAGGATTTTTTGCTTTCTTCTTACCTCGAGGATGTTGAATTCGATGGCAGTTGAACAAGCTATTCTTTGTAATTCTAATTACCCGTTTGAGGTGTCGAACATGATATGACCCATCTTCTTCATGTATTTTGCAATGGTCTCTAGTGCGTGTGCACCTCTGTATCTCTTAGCGATACAATTTGGTGTTTTTTGGCACAAGAAAAATGTTTGTATCACAAATTTTGTATCCACTTGCTAATATGTTCTTGCATTTGAACGCTCCATGTGTTTCCGGCCACTGTTTGTTTTTATTTGTATCGAGTAAATTGAAATTCTGAACACACATTTTGCTTCTCTTGTAGCAACCCGTGTCAAGAAAGGGTGGATGACAATCCGGTCTAATGCCACCTATAATGCTATATTGCACTTAGTGCTCACCTGTTGATGAATATGACAACATTGGAAACGAGCAAGTGGTTAACTTGCATTCCAATGAAAGCAAATCCATGTATGGATGAGTGTGACCTAGCATGTATATATTTCTCTATAAGCAGAGCCATGTATGGATGGTGAACCCGCACCGTTTCATGTACGCGTATCCCTTGAGGCCCGCATATAAGTCATTTTCTTATATTAATGAACAAAATTGCATTAGGTTGACCTTTTGGTATACTTGTACTCCCTCTGTTCCTATATATAAGTCTTTTTCAAAGATTTCAATATGGACTACATATGGATGTATATAGACATACTTTAGAGTGTAAATTCACTCATTTTGCCCCGTATGCAGTTCATATCGGAATCTATAAAAAGACTTTTATTTAGGAACAGAGGGAGTATACTAGTCTTCACGGGCTCCTGCTTGCATCTATAGATTGCAAATCTTGTGTGAGTAAGTTTTTTCTTAGTTGCAGGCCCTGGGTAAAGTCTAAACGTGTTGAACATAGGGTTATTTAAAAAATATAACAAGTTAGAGGGACTAGTGCACAAGAATGAAATATTTCTCCCAAGTCCCGACACAAAATCACCTTATAGTCCAACTCAAGCTGGCAGGATTTATTTGGAAGCCAAAAGATCCATACATTCTAGCCCAACTCAACCGACAATGTTATTTGAAAACTAAAAAATAAATAAGAAATGAAGATGTTTGTGCGACATCCCTGTAAGGGATTTATCTTGAAGGATAACCTGACTAAGCATAATTAGACACAAAAGCAATGAATGTTGCTTGTGTGATTAGGGTGAGTCAATTCAACATTTGTGTATTCATTACCCCTTCACTCGTTTTATATAGCGATGATGTTGTAGTGATTACATAGTGTTGATGAGGGGAAGATGAATGCCTCATTAATACTCGCTCCGATGTAAGTCCCGCCATCTTGTGGTGGGTAATTGTGGTGGCGATGCTTTTACCATCTACTAGCATTTAAAATAGCGAGACTTCTTTGGTGACTTTGTTGATCTCAAGACTTGGCTCAGTCTTTCGGAGATGCTCGTAAAGGATAGGATATGATGTATATGCGTATGCTTATAGGAATGAGTGTATGTGAGCGTCTTCGTCTATATTGTGTTTGTCAAAAAAAGGTTATAGAACTGGCTTGTAGGTTTAGGATAAAGCAAACCACCGTGCCCACATCCTTTCAAAAGAAAAAAAATCTCCTTTTCCAAAAAGGAGGAGTCTAGTGAACCCTACAAAGTGTCGAGGGGAGGGCTATTTCGAGAACCAGACAACCTCCAGGGACCTACGTGGAAGAAGAGCACACCGCAGATATTTCTCCTAACTAATCCATTCGGCCATTCCCCTTCACCAAGGGTTTAAGGAAAAACGGCGGCCCACTCGTCGGTAAGGGTTTTGGGCGTCGCTCCCCTCTCCCTCCCGCCGCCTCCATTCCCCGCGCCCCCACCCCGGAGCCGGATCACCGCCGCTGAACCCCACCCGCGCAGCCACCTCCCGACCCCCCCCCCCCCCCCCCCCCCCCCCCAGCAGCACACCTCGCCGCCTCCCCATCCATGGCCGCCGCCTAGAACCCCGCGCCCGCCGGCCACCCAGCAGGACACCGGCTCCCCTCGCTGCCCGCGGCGCACACCCGCCGCCCGCCCCCGTCTCTCATGCGCGTCGCCTCCATCGCCGTCCCCGTGCCTCCTCGTCGGGACTTCGCTGCCTCCGCCCCGTCCGCGGGCTCTGGCAATTGGGTTTTGAGGTATGAGCTCGTTTCCATCCACTAATTGAGTTAAACCCCACTCACTGGACCCCGCAATTTCTGGCTCTAAATCCGCCCATGGTTCAGCCAGCGAGAGAAATTGGAGTACCCCCCGCCCCTAGCAAGGAAACCCCCCTAGCAACTGCAAGTTGGACTCGAATTTCTCTTGTCAGGAGTAGGCGGGCATTAATTAGATGGATAATTAAGCTAGGAGGGCCTCCTGACCAGGCCTGCGATACTGGCCGATTCGGTTGTTGCTGGTAGAAATTTGCCGCTTGAATCCTAATTTTGTAGCAAGCGTTTGCTCTAGCAGCACCAGGCCCAATATGTAATTCTTTGCATACTTGCTCCCCAGTCGTGTTGTCACTGTTCTCAGCATTCAAGCTCTTGAACACAAATTGAGATTCGTCAAGCTACTATTTCCCAGGCCTTTTAGTGTTTTGTAACACGGTGTTTACTGTCACTTGCCTGCTTTGTGCGCTGAGGCCTGATTATGGTTTTCTCCAGATGATGGCCAAAGGATTTCTAGCCAAGAGTGATAATGCAGGGACAAAGAAATCTCCCCTGCAAATCCAGATGCTAGAGAGTTCTTATTCTGGTAAGCATGTGCTAGTGTTTCAAGCTCCTTTCCTGCTGTCATGTCTTATTTTTTGTTGTTCAACTTTTTGTGCTGTGGCTAACAATTTCTCGATCCAGAGGTACAATATCCGAAGCCGGAGGATCTGACAGAGTATGCGGCATCTGTTGGTTTGACTTACAACCAGGTCAGAATATGGTTCAAAGAGCGGAGGCGGAAAGAGAGGAGACACATGGAAGCTGCAGAGGTTCATGTGGAAACACAAGCTAGTGCAAGATCAAATTGGCCTAGATGTAGCAGCAGCAGGTCTTCCAATTCAAGCCAATCTCCAATGCAAGGTATTGCGGGTTTGCAGCCCGAGGATGACATTACTCTTGGTAGGAGTATGAGCCTTGTAGGAGAGAAACACACACTTCGATCACAAGTCCTATTTCCGAAGGATTATATTCTGAGGAAAGTCTTCCGCAAGGATGGTCCATCTCTTGGGGGTGATCCCGATCTCCTTCCTGAAAGGGCACATGTCCATGTCAGGGGTCTGTCTCTAGTAGCACTAAAGGTTACTGAGAAAGTCATTTATCATCATAGACATATCTTTCTATCTGTGTGTCCCAGTAGGTTAAACCATGCAAAAGACCTAATCAAGCTTAATCAACCACACAGTTCTATTAACAACTCTGGTAATTGTCTCATTTTTTGTTTGGTAGGTGTAGCACTTCTTATGTTCCATCTCAAAGCACTGCTATTTACTGTAATTGTTTATTTACCATGCCATGTAAGTTTCATCCTTCTCTTTCGGCATGCATTCCCTCATTCTTGTGTCCATCTCAAAATAATACTAATTGTGTTAATGAGTTAGCATGCTATGGAAGTCCCAACCTTTTCGTTGGGCTTCACTCATTTGTAATACGGAGATTGTATCGAGCATCTTGTGCTTGATTGTGTTCGTCCTATTCATTTGTTCTTCAAGTTGTGGTTGCTTTGTAATGGCACTAAACTAGACTTCTGGGTAAACAAGGAAAGTAGAATTAGCAGGATCTGCAATCTCCTTCTATTCCCATTTGATCTTTTCTAACACTAATGCTGCTAACATATTTTGCATACTTCATGTTCGAATTGCATTCTGTAGATGCGGTTAATACCCTCACAATATCATGTTGAATTGATTGATGCTGTTTTTAATAGTTGCAGATACCACAGGACATCATTCCTACCAGGATCAAAGCGTTTTGAAGAAGAGAAAGGTATTGCTTAGGCTGCTCAAGTGTTTTCATTTTCATTTCTAGCACAGCTTTTGTTTCCTGTTGGTGCCGTGCCTCGTCTCACTGTGTGTGGCTAATGACGACTGGTGCTGATAGTCAGTATGGTCAAGCATAATTTTTGGTTTTCTGTACCAGAGCCTTTTATGAAAGCATAGTCACTAACTCACTATTTAGGCTAAGTACACATTTTCATTGTCGTTTCTAGCACATACTTTTTTTCCCGTGTTAATTATTGTTTACTGGTTGTTGCCATACCATTTGGTGCCATCATGTGTGTACAATCTAAAAAGCACGGACACGGGGACGGAAAGCCGGGGATATGCATACGGGGACACGGGATAGGGCATTTTTCAAAAACAAGCATTCGGGGATATGGCAGGGTATATAAATATACAGAAAAATAGCATGTAAGAAAAAATTAATGATAATTTTTAGATCAGAGATTTTGTACTGCATATATGTTTTTTGTCAAGGAATTACTGGATATATGTTGCCTCATTTCTATTGATAAAAGACTTTGGGGCAGCCCATAGTCCATACGAACCCTCCACTCGGGCCCATGTAGCTTTCCACTCACAGCCCATATAAGGTACAGTTCCTGAAACCCTAGACTAGTCAGCTCCTCTAGCCGTTCTCTTCTCGTTTCCTCCAGCCGCCTGAGAGCTGTCAGAGAGCAGAAGAAAAGACTGAGCCACCGCTTATATCCCTCGCTGCTGGTTGTAGTCCCCATCTTTCTCCCCGCCCGGTCCTTCTTCCTTGTCGTCGAACGCCTTGCCATCTTCCTCTCTGCTGGATGGATGTTCTTCGTCTGGGGAAGAGCTGGGCTTGGGGGAAACAGCGGCGTCGAGCCGGTGACCAGAGAAGCGAGTCCAGGCAGCAGCAGCCTCGACCCTAGGCTGCGGCGGCGAGGCTGGTTCCCGAGTCCTTACCGTGTCCACAGAGTATCTGCCGTATCCCGATTTCTTTCCCTTTTTTTAGTTTGGAAAAGATGCGATACTGCGGGATACGTGTATCCCGGCGTATCCGCGAGTCTCCCCGTATCCCCCCATACTAGGATGGCATTTCGGCAGTTTCTGCCGTATCCATGCTTTGTAGTGTACAATCATGAGCTAGTGTCATCTTCTGTGCTGAACTGCTGGTAGTCAGTCTGATCCAGCATTATCTTTATTTTATTATCAGGCCTCTTTTTTGTAACTAGAACAATGGATTCTAGAAACTTTTGGGCCAGGTTATACAACACTAAATCCCATGTATTTTGTGGGCAAGAGATGCCCCCCACATTTGAATTGGTATAAAAGATTTACAGTCCCTGCCTTAGTACTCCCTCCTTCCCAAAATATAAGGCGCGATTGACTTTGCGCGGTCTTTGATGCACGACTTTGACCACTGATATATACCAAAGTACATTGATTGAGCATATATAAATGGCATCATCGTATTTGTCTTGCAAAACAATTTTATTTCGTATGTTTGTATACTAATTTTATAGATATACAATACGTGAAAATCATAGTCAAAGTTGTGCAATGAAGACCAGAAAAGTCAATCGGCGCCTTATATTTTGGGAAGGAGGGAGTATCACTTTTATTCAGCTATTTGCCGTAACAGTCTTTCTGAAGGCACTCTAATGTTCATTTTTATTCGGTTAGATGTAAGATTAGAGACCCACCGTATTTGTTTCTTAAAATTCCTGTGTTATTTTGTCAGTTGCTGATTGACAAATTATTTTAGTGACTAAGATAAAGATGCTGTTAGCTAAACTGACCTTTTGTGTTTATTGTCCCTTTTTGTAATTGTAGTCCATGTTAATTTGTTTCCATTTGTTATATTGAGACCTCTAACGTCAGGTGCCCACCTTTCTAAAAAAATGTTCATCTGCAGATCATGTCGCCTACTGCTCAGAGATCCACTTTGCCATTTGAGAATAATGATCCTGTGAGGAAGCATGGAAAGGGCAAAGGTTTAATGACAGTGTGGCATGCAATGTATTCCCAAACTGCAGAAATTCAAGATTGCTCCAGTTTCATTGATGAAAGTGGTTGCTTGAGGTCATTGAGACCATTCGAAGATTTTGGTGGAAAGCTTGCCCAAGTAAAGTTGCTTATTTAATTTGGTCTGATACAGCCTATGTTATTTGAAACTTTAGTAGTTGTATATTCTGAATTAGCAACTCATAATTTCCTCCTTATAACCTTATGTGCAGAAACAAACTGTGCCACGAAAGAAAGTAAACAAAAAGAGTAGACCTCCACCGAGTAAAAGAAAGGTAAGCTTTATTACTTGGAGAAGTCCACATATGGAGATAATGAGCTAACTTCTACTCCTCTAGAATGCGAATCTAGACCTGTAAAGTTATTAAATGGCGGTCATTTGGAAGGAAAGCATTTTTTTGCTGTCGCAATTTGACCTTTTTAATCTGGTTAAATGGAACTTAATCTGCCTTTTGTGTAGTACACTAATGGTGATTTCTCGCTATTTTAGGTGCCATGTGGCAGAGTTACTGATTTGAAGGAGCATCCTCCAGTGGAGTGCCATCTTTCAGTTGATGAATCAGAATCCTCAGAACTACGAACTGAACAGGCTACTTTAGTTGATGATGAGGAGCTTGAGCTCAGTGAGTTACAAGCAGGTCCTAATCCGTTAAGATGTTCAGCTCATATTTCTTCAACTGGGAGACATGGGTGCCCCCTTTGTAAAGGTTTGCAAATTGCAATATCATCCTCTACCTCTTTGTTCTCATTTTTTCTAATATAAGCCAATTTACTTAAGTATTAGTGCTTCTCTTGCAGATTTACTTGCCAGGTTTCCTCCACCAAGTGTCAGGATGAAACAACCATTTCCCACAAAACCTTGGGAGTCATCACTTGAAATGGTGAAAAAGCTCTTCCAGGTTAAATGCAACACATTACTTTGAGAATACATGAGTAGTATTATCATCATTAATGGAATTTACCTTACATGAAATGAAAAAAAGCTCATGATCAGTCTGTCCAACTTCTATGGAATTTACTGTATATTGCTGGTCGTGGAACAAGACTGGCTTCAACTTTCCATACTGTAGTTTACTGGATTTAGTTGCATCTGGGCAGCAGGAATATTAGACATGTCTCCTATAATCTTCTTCTTACTAAGCCTTTTGTCACAAACAAGTTGGGGTAGGCTAGATATGAAACCCTTTCACGAGGACTTCCCAGGAGGTCACCCATCCTAGTACTACTCTTGCCCAAATGGATTTCATACCCAAAGGACTGGCTAGTTTTTACGTTGGCTCGCCAAAAGCCTATCACAACCATTAGATATGAAACCCTTTCACGAGGACTTCCCAGGAGGTCACCCATCCTAGTACTACTCTCGCTCAATTGGGTTTCATACCCATGGGACTGGCTAGTTTTTACGTTGGCTCGCCAAGCCTATCACAACCCTCCTCCTTTACCTGGGCTTGGGACCGGCTATGCCTAGAAGACATAGGCGGAGTTACATGTCTCCTATAATATATTTGGTTATTTTGTTTGGAACATTAATGGCCTAAGCATGTTGTTAAAAATCTCAATAGCCCATATGAACTTGGTTAACTGAAAAATTCTTTCTTCCTTCACTTATTGTTTGCGTTACTGCCGTGCTCGTAGATTTTAGTGCGCCCACCTTTCCTCTACCAGTTTTCATGTTGAAACTGTGGCCAGCATCTGTTAATTCGAAAATATTTTTGGCAGGTTGTCCGGTTTGTCTACACACATTTTGGTAGTATGGATGTTCATCCCTTTACGTTTGATGAGTTTGCACAAGCATTCCATGACAAGGTGAAAATTTTGTTAAATCTCCCTGAAATTGGTATAATTTTCTGTATAGTTTTCTTACTGTGCAAATGTGACCTCCAGGACTCCTCGTTGTTGGGGAAAGTACATGTCAGTCTTCTCAAGCTACTTATGTTAAACACAGAAAGGGGCAGCGGCAGTGTGTTTGTACCAAGATCGTCTAAAGATAGCAGATTCTCAAGCTTTCTGAACTTTGTGAGTTTTGAAATGTGCTGTACACTTTAGTTCATTTCAAAGATAGAATTACATTGTGCTTATTCTAGAGCTATTATGCTACGGCGTCATTTCAGCATTGTCGGACAGTTCACAGAGGAATTTTGAATGAGTGGAGAACTTAGTAGTAGGTTCATTTTATTAGTTTTTGTCAGTCTGATTGTACCTTGTTGGGTATATTTATTTATGTTAGCAGAAATATTGGCGAGTTTGTTGCATATTGTGTAAAGTTTATAGTTCGAATATAATGCTGCATTCAGAAGTCAAAGTATATGGTCTTAGACTAGTGCTGGAGTTGAGCAATCTGTCGAGCCGTTTCATTACCATGATTTTTTTTTGTTTTGCTCCTGTTCCAGTCTACTCTGGATATCAAGTTAATGATTTCCTTGAAGAACAAAATGGGCCTACAGGGTCTAATAAATGGCAGCGTAGGATGAATCGGCTTTGTTTTCTAGTAGCACGAGGCTACTGACTTGTGTTCATCATAATTCATTACATTGAGTAACAGTGCTCGTGCAATAGCCAATAAGTGTGACATCAACATGATCCTTATCTTTCTATATGGTCTGATAAATCATACTACTTGAAGAAACTGACTATGCTATTCTTCTCATATTTACATTTATTTAGTTCCATGACTTTGTCAATTGCAGCACCAAACTTCTGTTTCAGTTGTGAGGTGTTCGTCTTGTCATACTCCGTTTTTATTTAGTCCACGTATTAGCTTTGGTCAAAGCCAAGCTTTGTAAACTTTGACAAAGTTTATAAACAAAAGTATTAACATATACAATGACAAATCAAAACCATTAGATTCATTATTGAATGTACTTTCACATCATCTAGATTTGTTATGGTAAATGTTTATATTGTTTTCTATAAACTTGGTCAACCTTTATGAAGTTTGACTTCAGTCAAATCTAATATGCAGAGTAAATAAAAACGGAGGGAGTACTACCCATAGAATGTGGACCAGAGTCCGAGTTTCACTGAGTTAGTAATTGTCTTGCTTTCTTTTCTTATAGATTCGATGGTGGGTAACTAGATAGAGTTCAGACTACTTGATGCTGCTTCATTAAGGCGAATGTCTTGAATGGATGCATAAGAGAACTGTCATCCTGCATACCTGCTTCCTGTTTGAAGAACTTATCAGAAAACTGCAATAGCTAAATGGTTTGCCTCTTATGTTTCTCTTTCAGGTTAGAGAACAAGAATTCGATGTGAATTTTTGGATCAAATCCCTGAATTCTCTTACTTGGGTTGAAATACTACGCCAGGTTCTGGTTGCTTCAGGTTTTGGTTCAGATCATCATATGCTGAATCGGAATTTCTTTAACAAGGTACTTAATGAGACACCTCATTATTCTAGATCTAACACTTGTATGTGGGTGTGCACGCCTTTCAGGTTACAGCTACCAATATTTGTATATATGCTGTAGCAATAGATCCCCCCTACAAGTACTTCTATTATGTTTCAAAGTAACATATATCCTTTTATTCAATTATAGGAGAAAAATCAAATGGTTAAATATGGGTTACGTCCTCGTACACTGAAAGGTGAATTGTTTACACTATTGTCTAAGAAAGGAAGCGGTGGGTTAAAGGTTGCTGAACTTGCCAAATCACCACAGGTAGTATCAGAAACAAACTGTTCATATTGATGATAGCTGGCCTTCTGTATATACTTTTGGTTGAGTATCTCCGTGGCATTTACTTGATTGTTCTCTTCAGATTATTGGTCTTAATCTCTCTGGCGCATCAGAAGTAGAGCAGCTTATTTTCTCAACTCTCTCTAGTGACATCACATTGTTTGAGAAGATTGCGCCTTCTGCATATCGTCTCCGTGTTGATCCTCGGATTAAAGGAAAAGAAGATCCTAGATCAGATACCGAGGATTCTGGAACTGTTGATGATGATGGGGATGCTAGCAGCAGTGGTGATGAATCTGATGGTCCACAAGAGAGTTATCCTGAGCATGAAAGTAGAATTGTCAGGTGGAGACAGAAAAACGTACATAAAAATATGAATAAATGCAGTGAAATTGATGAAAGTTATTCCGGAGAACGATGGCTTCTGGGGTTGATGGAAGGCGAGTACTCAGACCTAAGCATCGATGAGAAGCTGGATTGCTTGGTTGCTTTGATAGATGTTGTTTCTGGTGCTGGTTCTGTTCCAAGGCTTGAGGTAACCTTCACTCTCTTCCGGTATATTTCAATTGCAACATCTCATCTTTGTTCAAGGCATCATTGCTTAAGCCTTACTCCCTCCGATCCAAATAAGTGTAGCAGTTTTGAGCTAAGGTTAGTTCAACCTTAGTTCAAAAGTGCGACACTTCTTATGGATCGGAGGGAGTACTGAACTTGCAAAACGACCATCTAGGACTCAAAGGATCATTATTGTTTTTCATTATTGTTAATGTTGCCCTGTATGAAGTAATCTGGCTGACTATAGTGCTCTGTCTTGGTAATGTAACTACATAGATAGTTTGGATGTTCTTAGAAGTGATCAGATGAGATAAGAGAGCAAGGTCTCATTTTTAGAAGATTATGGCATTATTTCAGCTTTTTCTTTTAAATCATCCAAACCCATGAACCATTTATGCAAATTTACCTCCACTGAATTTTCTTCTTCTGTTGATGTGCTTTATTCACTTCTCCACAACTAACATAAATGATCGCACTTATAATTGATTATCCTAAGTTCGTAACTACACTATGATTGTGTCTCCTTACGGCTTAGCCAGAATTAGGAGAAATGGACATTTTAAGTAGATACTACTTTCATTAGGATATGTATATGGACATCTGAAGTGGATAGTGCCTGCCTTAGGTTACCGTATAACTCATTTGAAGTATTCGAAGTGAAAATACATACAATAGCCAGTGCCATTTCTCAGTTGTTGGGAAACTTAATCTTGGATAACTTTGTTGTGTTCACGTTCCAAGTTAAAGCTCAGCCTTCATACAAATGTTCTATCCTCTATTTGTATGCCCTGTTGGAAAGCTGCAGAATCTTATATTATTGTTTTCTACCTTTCATAGGAACCACAAAGTGTCCTGTCTAACATACAGAGAGCACAGTCGCATGCCTCAGGTGGGAAGATAAAGAAGTGTACAAGAACCATTTATCAATCTAGTGATGAGTACTTAAATAGACCAGGAAGCTCGCACAGTTTTGATTCTTCTATGCAAGGACAGTCAGGAACCCTGAGGAGTCAGGATTACATTGCCGACTCTGGAGCTAACGAATCACCCACAGGATTTGCACATCAGCCACAAATTGTTCTCTTAGGATCAGATCGCAGATATAACAATTACTGGCTCTTCCTTGGTCCTTGTAGAGCAGATGATCCAGGGCACCGTAGGGTTTACTTTGAGTCCTCAGAAGATGGTCACTGGGAAGTGATAGATTCACCACAGGTTGCCCACCTGCTTAATTTGCGTAGCATCTAAATTTGCCTCTTATTTAATCACTTGAGGTTAAACTTCCACAAATAAAGTTACTGGCTCTTTTTTTGTTTGCATTGCAGGATTTACTCTCGCTGTTGTCTGTCCTAGACATCAGAGGCACCAGGGAAGCTTATCTTCTTGCATCAATGAAAAAGAGGCAATCATGTCTTTTTGAAGGCATGAAAAAACACTTGGAAGATGGGTGTGTAGTTGCGCTCACAGCATCATCTGATTCTTCTCGTTCCGAGACAAGCAGTGGAAACAGATATTCACCCAAGCCAAGTAGTGGAGATGGAGCTTCACCCCTATCAGACATTGACAGTGCTTCTGTTCCAACATATCTAGCTGGTAATCTTCAAAATGCATCATCTGCAATAGGAATTGAAGTTGGGAGGAGAAGTGATGAGAAGATGTTGAAGTGGGAAAGGTTGCAAGCGTTGGATAAATGGATCTGGACTTCTTTTTATTCTTCCCTCACTGCTGTTAAGTGTGGGAAGAGATCATTTAAGGAATCACTTGTTCATTGTGAAAGTTGTCATGATCTGTATTGGAGAGATGAAAAACATTGCAGAATATGCCACTCTACTTTTGAGGTTGGTTTTGATCTTGAAGAAAGATATGCTATACATGTGGCAACATGCAGGGAGCCTGAGGATTTGTACGATGTGCCAAATCATAAAGTTCTTCCTTCGCAGCTACAGGCACTTAAAGCAGCCATTCATGCTATTGAGGTGAGTACTAGAACATGGTTGTTCTCCGCAGAGTTTAGTGTCTGGGATCTACTTCGTTAAGAAACTATGATACATGGTGACTCAAAGTTGAGTTATGTTGCTGTATTGGATCGCCAGTCACTTGTTTGATCACAAATAGCATATGTACTCCCTCCGTTCTGATTTACTCGTCGTGGTTTTAGTTCAAATTGAACTAAAACCACGACGAGTAAATCGGAACGGAGGGAGTATTTCATAGCAGCTTCTTAATCATATTTTTTCCTCATTTTGTGTGCGCTGATGTAGGCACGCATGCCTACGGCAGCTTTCGCTGGTTTGTGGA
Source organism: Aegilops tauschii subsp. strangulata (assembly GCF_002575655.3). Classification (NCBI taxonomy): domain Eukaryota; kingdom Viridiplantae; phylum Streptophyta; class Magnoliopsida; order Poales; family Poaceae; genus Aegilops; species Aegilops tauschii. Next base: position 70,768,436 of record NC_053037.3, read on the forward strand.
TGAAGTCTTCGCACAACCTGTGGGTTAAGCGGCTGCGACGAACATCATCATTACCCGAGCTTTTGCAGGTCAGTATCTTTTTCCTGTTTACATCGTAATATCAGAACATCCATTCAGTTTCAGGTAATTTATTGTTTTGCCATGTTTCTTCCCTGCAGGTTCTTGTTGATTTTGTTGGGGCAATTGATGAGGATTGGTTGTACCAAAGCTCATCAGCAGTAAGCTTTAGTTCATATCTGGATGACATTACTGTATACTTCCAAACGATGCCACAAACGACGTCTGCAGTTGCACTCTGGGTTGTCAAATTGGATGCTCTCATTGCACCTGATTTGGCACAAGCTGATTCTTGCAGAGGATTAGGCAAAGGGTCCATACAGACAAGTATGTATTTGGCTGATTCTCAATATTATCTACTCCCTCCGTTCCGATGAATAAGGCGTATTTCGTTTCGTTAAGACAAGACATTGACCAACAATTACTCTTTTAATATTTGATTTATGTGATACAAAATCACTATCATAACAAAGTACTTCCAAATACGAATCTAGTGACACAAATTTCAGGTTATATAACTTTGTATTTATGGAGTAATTATTGGTCAATGCATGTCTTAACGAAGGCATGATGAGCTTGCAAAACGATCTTATATTATGGGACGGAGGGAGTACAATCACTGCCTTTAATCCTATGAAGCACTTGCGTTTGAAATTATTATCAGAACATCAGCCTGGAACATAAATGATCACACGAGCCCAGCAATTCTTCAACAGTACCAGTACTAGAAACAGTATTAGGGAAACCTTTATCTGATATATATGCCATTTGTGACTGTATGCCATCCTCGTGTGTGGCTATACTATTCATTCTAGCTACTCCAGAATTTTGATGCTAACATTTTTTTCAGTGTTGGGTCATTCCTCCAATAATATTTTGTGTATTATATAATGCAGGAGCGTAGGCATGCTTGAGATAGCTAGGAAGGGACTAGATGGATTATTTTGTGTGGTGCCCCAGCTGCCACCACTCTTTTTTTTTTGCATCAGTTTCAATCTTTCGATTGATGCCCGCGCTTTTTCTCGAGGCGAGACGAGCATGATGCCCTTTTTTTTTGCCTTCATCTTGGTGCCTTCAGCTTTGAGGTTATGATCTTGAACTCTGCAGAAGCCACGGCATCTCCGTAGTATGGTGTGTACAATAATGTAAACACTAAGAAATTCTTTGTTAATAATCATTGCTCCGGCTTTGTAATTTCCTTTTTGTACTTGAAGTGGTCAGCGAGGCACCTGACTGGATAACACAATACCTATTTTCATGGAATAGAAGGGCCATATAGATCTTTTTGCCAGTTTGCTAGGTTGGGTAGGTAGGTAGGTCTTCTCGTTGCAGGAGAACATGGCGCCCCACTGTGCTACTTTGTGCGTTCCCGTTGTGCTTCAGGACATTGTAGAGCTTGTCTGCTATTGGTATTTCTCGCGTTGCATAGTTTCGATCTTTATATCCGTGGGTTTGCCGCCAGGGCACTTCATGTTTTTATTCCTAATCACTAAAGGACTCGGAGAAAATTAATTAGAGACAGGATGAAGCCTGAAATGAGCATCGATTTTGCCGAACGCAGCCAGTTCAGAAATAGTTTATAAGGACCGTACGCATTTTTTGGTCAACTTTGACTAAATAAAGTCAACTTTAACTAAACTTCTATGCCGCCCAGCTTATATATTGGTATAATTGAAAGTCAAAACATATCTCAAAATGTGTACGAACCTTGTGAACAGAAAATGCAGCTGAAAGGATTTTTCACTAGGTTCCTTATTATAAGAGAAATTAAATCCAGTAGTTCCTGTATAATCTTCTTTCCGAACGCACCTTGACTCTATAAGCGAGCCTACGCAACGACCGAGTGCAAGGCAATGGCTGTGTTTGATGATCGACACTCTTTCACATGAGGCTTTTGTCAACCTATCGGTATCCCTATTGGGTATGGGTGATATGGTGGGCAAGAAGACAGGTGATCGACGAGAAAATATATCAACCCCCTTCGGCTACACATCATTTTATAAACAGGTTCATTGCTGAACTTGAGATGGTACAACAAAAACATACAACGACTCAGGCCAGGCCTATGATCACATGTACGAGACCAAAGGCACCACTACAGGGTTTTGCAAAAATAGGCTTGACAGGTGCAGTGTGTAGGGACGTTGTAGGTCTCTATCTCGGAAGTTTGTGGAGGGAGTGACTAACGTTGCAACATTGGAAGCAAGATTTGTTTCTTCAGAACTTTGTTGTTGCATCGGATTAAAAGCAGGTGATTAATGATATCGACAAAGGGACTGGTAACAGGTATAGGAACATCATCGAAGAGGTCAAGCAGCGAGCAACCAGTTTTAATTGTATTTTCAGCTTTGAAGGTTGAGTGGTGAATGTAGATGCAGATGGACTAACTCTCTCGAGCAGGGGCGCCACTTGTGGTTGGGCCACCCCCATGATGAATTTTGTATTCCACTCTTGTGTTTTTTTATCAATAAAACTTAGCTTTTACCCCTAAAAACCCATTTTGTCAATAAAATAAAGTAACACCTACCCTCTCGTTTAGGGTAACCTACTCCGCCGACGATCCAGATTTCCAACACGAGTCTTCTCATTTTCTACCTTCGATCTCCTCCTTGGACCTTGGAAAGTGGAGCGAGATTGTTGTCTCATTGGGCTTACAACCCTAGCCATGGAGGGGGCTAGCTCTCCATCGATGGCGAGGGGTGCGATGGAGGAGAACTTAGAGAGATGCTGAAACACCTTGATTTGAAAGATGAGGAACTTGATTATGTTGTGATTGGGAAGGAGTAGGTGAGAATTTTGAGAAGGAGGCATAGTGGTTGGCGAACAGCCGCCTCAACACAGACCGCCTGTTTAGCGTTGTGCAATGTTTGAGACTGAAACTTGTGTGTGGTTTAGCCCAAAAACCAAAATACCAGGAGGCATGCGAGAACTTATTTAGCTTCGAGATGTTCTGTCTAGGCGATTGGGAGAAAGTGGTGCATGGTGGTCCTTGGCTATTTAGGGGCTATATACGGACTCATCGAGAGGGTCATGATGGGCGTACTGATCCGTCCTTGATCACTTTAGATGGTTTATATGTTTGGGCACAAATTCATAAAGTTCTAGATATTTATCGGCATGTGGCTGCTGTAGATTAGCTGGCAAGGAGAATTGGGTAAGTTAGAGAGATTCAGTTGTTGCCTATTTTGTATTATGATGGTGATTATGTTCGGGTGTGTGCGCAAGTACTCACCAATAAACCACTCACTTGTTTTACTTCATTGACTATGTAAGGAGAAGAAAGTGTCTGCTGCAAGTTAGTATGAGAAGATCCCTTTCTTTTGCCAAGTATGTGGGCCGATGGGACGTATGCATAAGAAGTGTGGAGATGGGGTCGGGTAGCCTAACGATAGCAGTATGGGTCCTGGATGATAACACAAAGATGGACTGCTTAGTATGTCGTGCCATCAGGAGGTATGAGAGCTCCCATGGGTAGCCGTGGCCGAGGGCATGCTAGGTCTGGCTGAGGTAATTCTGCACTAATACGAACTCTGCATGATGCAGACTTGGGAGATAATGAAGATCCGGGGACACGCCGTCGAGCTAACTGAAGAAAACTGATGAGGAAGAGGTGGAGGACCATGATGGTGATTCGGTCAAGAGGATGCTCGATCTATCTATGGTTCTAGCAAATGGGAAGGAGGGGGAGGGCTAAAGGAGATCATTTGGAGAGCTCTTACCCCCCCCCCCCCAGGCATATGTCTCTCCGAGTGATCATAAGAGAGCGGAGAAAGGCGCATCACCAAAAAGAACAACAAATTGACATTATCAGTGTCCGCCCTCGGGATGGAATGCCCTGCCCAATGAATACATTATGCTAGAACTACAGCGGGCTGGGCGACCTTGCGGCGGTTTGAGAACCCCGCGATCTCGTGTAGGAGTGTGCGCCGACGATGCTTTGTGCAGTGGAGACAAAAATTGCGAAGTATTGGATGGGAGGTGTGGTGGGAACTTTGGGTTTTAATAGTGCATATGGAGTAGGCAGTTCGTGGAGAAGTGGTGGTTTGTGTGTTTATTGGAAGAACTCGGTTGCTCTGTCGCTTAGAAACTTTCTCAGTATCATATTGATATGGAGGTGAAAGAAGGGGACAAGGATCCATGGTGGATGACGTGTTGCTATGGTGAAGCTGACAAAAACCTGAGATACAAGACTTGAGACATGATGAGAATTCTTCATGCTGATGAATCGGGCTTGTCGTGGCTTTGTATTGGTGATTTTAACGAGGTATTGCGACGGGAACAACATATGGGCCTAATGAGAGCGTGTGGTTGTAAATTCAAAAATTTCGGGAAGTCGTGGATTTTTGTGGTCTCTCGGATATTGCCTATACATGGATGGATTGGAACTTAGAGAAAAAGGTGGCAAGAGGACATTACTGATGGGTACGTTTGGATCATGTACCTACGAACAATGAATGATTCAGCCGATTTCCATTTGCATCATTTTTCTGATGTTAAGTTGGACCATTCCCCTATTCTCTTATGAATGAGTTGGAAGTATGCAACAAAAGGATATCAATAGCCAGACCTTTTCATAGGTGTAGGGGAACAATTGTAGCCTTTTCGATGAGTAAGAGTGTCGAACCCAATGAAGAAAAAAATGTAGAATTAATATTCTCTCATGTTCTATCAACCACTAATACAACTCTACACACACTATGTTGGAAATATGCCCTAGAGGCAATAATATTTGTGTTATTATATTTCCATGTTCATAGTTAAAGACTTTATATTCTATGCTATAACTGCTACGATCCTGGAATATGCGATTCAGTGGAAAACTCATACGCACGTGTGGAATGATAAACAGTTAAATAAAAGGTTCCTAGTCTTGCCTCTAGGACTAGCTCAAGTGTTGTTGGTGATCACTTTTTTGGATCTTAGGATACCGTTGAGTGTAAACGATAGTCCTAAAACAAGATTGAGATTATGATGTTGGAAGAACGACCATATTGAATCGACCCAGACTTGTTTGTTATGAATTTAGTTTATATCATCTGTAATCAATTGTAATAACACAGAGTGTTAACATGTGATTTTGCTTCTTAGACCATGAGAGTATCGTAGTCACTTCCTACCGTACGTGGAATTTGGGGTTGCTCAAACGTCACCTTTAACACAGTGATCATAACAAAAACTTACAGGCTCATCGAAAAGTTTGGCAAGGGACTAGATAGCTTGAGAGTGGGATTTGCTCCTCCAACGATGAAGAGATATTCTTAGGGCCCTCTTGGTGTGACGGCATTCATCATCGTCTGGCCAGACACAGGTGACTACGTCATGGGGGTGCCGGAACACGATAACGAGAAAGAAGAACAAAACTGGTAACGAGGATACCGTATAATGAACATGTGATGACTCAGGAGGATACCGATGCATCCCGGGTTTTGTGAAGTATCGTGAAGCAAAGGGAACATCGCATGATAACCAAAGTTTCACTCGAATATCATTCGTGTGCTCATATGGATCGATATTGACGTCCACGGTTCCGCTACCGGTCATTGAACGAACAGTTTCGTTCATGTCTATGAGTTAATGAACCTAAAGGATCACAAGCTTAAGGCAATCACGATCTACAGAGTGTTAGTAGGACGGGGGTGATGAGAATATATTTGTGGAGTTGTTTCATAAATATTTGAAATAGTTTCGATAGGATCAGGAAGTGTTTCGGGGTCACCGGAAGGGTTTCAGGAAGTATTGGGCAATACCGGGTATTACCAATAATTAATATTGAAAGTGTGTTATATCAACTAGAGGGGGTGAATAGGTGATTTTTACAAATTCGTCACTGAGGAAATACTACTTGAGGAATTTGCTAAGTGACGAAATACAAGCAGCGGAATAAGTACTCAGGTGTAAGCATTACATGGCAATAACACAGTCATCATGATGATATCAAACAAGCACAGAGCACAGGTAGCGTGTAAACAGGATAAGCAGACAGAAGACAAGATGACTACAGAATCTGGGTTGAGGAAATTGAGAAAGTCTTCAAACAGTAACGATCAAGTTCAACAATAAGTAAGCGAGGAAATGAAAGTGTCGAGGAAATAGAACCAGTAGCTCGGTAAAGATAGTGATTTGGTAGACCAGTTCCAACTGCTGTGGTAGTTGTACGTCTAGTTGGAGTGGCTTGCTATTTAAACCAAAGGACACATAGTCCCAGGACACACAGTCCTTACCGTATTCTCCTTGAGGTAAAGTCACACAGACCTTGCCCAATCACTCGTGGTAAGTCTTCAGGTGACTTCCAAACCTTCACAGACTAGGTCACTGATACGTTTCCAACGTATCTATAATTTTGATTGTTCCATGCTGTTATATTATCATTCTTGGGTGTTTTATAATCATTTTATATCATTTTTTGGTACTAACTTATTGACATAGTCCCAAGTGCCAGTTGCTGTTTTTTGCATGATTTTTACATCGCAGGAAATCAATACCAAATGGAGTCCAAACGCAGCGAAACTTTTTGTGGATTTTTTGGACCAGAAGACATCCAGTGGGCCGGAGAAGCGCCTGGGGGGGGGGGGGTGTGCTCCAGGCACGCCCTGGTGGGTTGTGCCCACCTCGGGTGCCCCCCCATCGCCTCTTTGCTCTATTAATACCCCAATATTCCAGAAACCCTAGGGGAGTCGACGAAAATCAATTCCAGTTGCCGCAAGTTCCAGAACCACCAGATCCAATCTAGACACCATCCCGGAGGGGTTCATCATGTCCATTAGTGCCTCTCCGATGATGCGTGAGTAGTTCTTTGTAGACCTATGGGTCCGTAGTTAGTAGCTAGATGGCTTCCTCTCTCTCATTTGATTCTCAATACAATGGTCTCTTGGAGATCCATATGATATAACTTTTTTTGCGGTGTGTTTGTTGGGATCCGATGAACTTTGAGTTTATGATCAGATCTATCTTTTTATCCATGCAAGTTATTTGAGTCTTCTTTGATCTCTTATATGCATGATTACTTATAGCCTCGTATTTCTTCTCCGATATTTGGGTTTTGTTTGGCCAACTTGATCTATTTATCTTGCAATGGAAAGCGGTGCTTTGTGATGGGTTCGATCTTACGGTGCTTGATCCCAGTGACAGAAGGGGAACCGACACATATGTATCGTTGCTATTAAGGATAACAAGATGGGGTCTATTTCTACATAAATAGATCTTGTCTACATCATGTCATCGTTCTTATTGCATTACTCCGTTTCTCCATGAACTTAATACACTAGATGCATGCTGGATAGTGGTCGATGTGTGGAGTAATAGTAGTAGATGCAGGCAGGAGTCGGTCTACTAATCTTGGACGTGATGCCTATATAGATCATTGCCTGGATATCGTCATGATTATCTGAAGTTCTATCAATTGCCCAACAGTAATTTGTTCACCCACTGTTTGCTATTTTTCTCGAGAGAAGCCACTAGTGAAATCTACGGCCCCGGGTCTCTTCTTCATTGTATTTGCCTTTGCGATCTATTTTCCGTTGCTTTTATTTTCAGATCTATTAAACCAAAAATACAAAAATACCTTGCTGCAATTTATTTTATTTGGTGTTCAATCTATCAATATTTATAACTCTCTCACGTTCGCTTGCCTATTTCTGGCGCCGTTGCCCAAAAGGGATTGATAACCCCTTTAACACGTCGGGTTGCGAGTATTTATTATTTGTGTGCAGGTGTTGTTTACGTAGTGTTGCTTGGTTCTCCTACTGGTTCGATAACCTTGGTCTCATCACTGAGGGAAATACCTACCGTTGCTGTGCTGCATCATCCCTTCCTCTTTGGGGAAATACCGACGTAGCTTCAAGACCGCATCAGTCACCCAACGACGACAATTCCTCTTGGATGCTCTAGACCTTGATGCCCAACCGTCTGGAAGATGCATAGTCTTCAAAGGTAACAAGCGTCGATTCCACACAGGAACAATCTCTTCAGTGATGCTCAATCACTTTGGGTTTTAGGTGTTGGGGTTTTGGGTTTTTCCTCACTGATGATTTTCTCTCAAAGTCCTCGGAGGATGGGATGCTCTAAATGACAAGTGTCAGTTTCTCTCGGAGCAGCCAACCAGCTAGTGGTTGAGGGGCGGCGACTATTTATAGCCGGGGAACAACCCGACATGATAAGACATAAATGCCCCTTAATGATATGACCGCTAGGTGGATAAGATATTTGGGACAGCTGGCGAGTAGCACAGCAACGGTTGAAAATTTAAGCTCTCAAATTCCTCATGGCTGATGTGACCTTCAATAGAAAAACGATGGAGCGAATAATTTTCTCAACCTTTCACACTACAGTGTCACCTGAAACGACGTGACGCTCGCGACCTTGTAGATGCAATCACCATGGAAACAACACGCACACAGAGAGAAGAAATACGTGGACGATCTTCAGCAGACCAGCGAAAATTGAATTTCTAGAATCAATCTCACACCAAAAATCACAAAGCCTCAAGAGCTATTCAACAAATATCAAACGGCGGCTCGAAGATACCCCGAGTTCCCGATCTGTTCATCTCTGGAAAATAACGTCAAACAAAAGCTATCCCGTACACGGCCGAAGCCGGCCTTTTATATAGGCGAGAAAAACGACCAGGCAAAACCGACTTAAACAAGAAAAATACTACACAGACTCTCTCTCTCCTATCTTACTAATCACATCTTAACTAATTTGATTATCCGGCACGTTGATCACAAAAGACAAAACGGACTAGTACTTATTGGAAAGGAAACGAACTAGGACTAAGAAGGAAAACACATGCATCCTCCTGAGTCCTTAACTTGCATCTTCTCCTCCGTATCATGATTGCATGGGGTTCGGAAAGTGGGCTTCACTTCCTTCAGCTGTACAATTTGAAACGTCATCATGCTAATCTATAATACCTGTATCTCCGGAGCTATGTGTCATGGCCAGACTTTGTTTATGTATTGAATGGATAGTACAAATTGATTTCTTTTTTCAGTGTGTTTAGCTGGTACGACATACTTCTCCGGCAATGAAACATTTGTCTCCATAGGCAGTGTCACAACATCCTATCTCCTTTGAAAGAAAACCGTCCTCGGTTTTGACTTAGGCCTTGCAGATTTCTTCTTGAACACCTCTACAGTACACTTTATATTCTGTGCATCTTTAGGAAAAATAGCATAGAACTCACCCTTATGCATAAAAGTGTACCTGTTTGTTCGCCCCTGATGAAGTGCGTTAACATCATGCTGCCACGGACGCCCCAAAATAAGGTGACAAACATGTAGTGGCATAACGTCACACTCCACCTTATCAACATAGCCATCAACAAAAAAAGGAACCTTCACCCTGTGGGTTACCTTCACTTTACCCACATCATTGATCCACTTGATATAGTATGGTTTTGGGTGCTCCCAAGTTGGCAAAGAAAGAGACTCCACCACATCCTTGCTAATCATGTTGCTAGCACTGCCACCATCTATTATAAGTTTGCACACTTCTCCCTTGATGGTACACGCAGTTTGAAAAATACTCCGTCGTTGTCCTGGTTCAAAAATGACCTTGTCATCTCGCTGGACCTTATGTGCTAGCAAACTCTCCATATCAGGATCATCTTGAGGATAACATAGTATGGTATCACCATGACCTCTTTCAATTCCATCCTCTAACTTAGGCATCTCATCTTCAGATTCTGAAATATATTCTTCATCAACAAGTAGAACCCTTCGTTGATTGGAACATTTATGCTTCCTGTTGTCGGTGTACAAAAGAAGGGACGCATCTTTGTACCCCTTTACCTGTGCACGGACAGTCGAAGCCGCGCCCATGGCCGCACCAAGCAGAGCAGGGGAGGTGAACCAAGGTAAAACCAAAGCTCAAGATAGCCAAGGCAACGCCAAGGCCAAGGACACAAAGAAGCAGAAGGATGAAGCAGGCCCCCCCGGCAAGACCCTTGCCGGGGCAGCCTCAGCAGCCCCGACAAGACCCTTGCCGGGGCGGCTCGCCCTCACGAGCGGAACGCACCACCCTTGAGCCCACGGTTTCCAACACCATCAACTACGTTGGGCCAGGGCTCGGGAGGCACCTCCGTGGTGGCATGCAGATCTTTGTGAAGACAAGGAATATTCAAGATCAGATGAGGATTGGAAGACAACGATCCTCGGCAAGATCCTTGCCGAGGAAAGCCACGAGATCTTGCCGGGGACGACAGCACGCCATGGCAAGACCCTTGCCGGGCCACCCGGCAAGGCCCTCGCCAAAGGCGCCAGCGGGGCCGCCTCCAGGCCCACACCAACCAAGTCTCCACCGCCGTTCGCATGCAGCTGCCAGCCCAACCAGCTGGGCAGGCACCTGCGTGGCAACATGCAGTTTCTAGGCCAACTCAGCACACGCCTATGTGGCAACATGCAGATCTTCGTGAAGGCTCCACCACCGCGCCACCTCAGCTGCCTGCCTGCCTACATGGCGCCGCACGCATCGCTGGCCAGGGCGCATGTCGAAGCGAGGAGGAGCGGCGACGGACGGGACGGGCCTCACTCCCGCCCCCGATAAAGCTAGGGGACACCTCAGCGGCGCATTAAATGCGTCTTGTCCTATAATGCGAGCGATAAGCTCGCAATACTGTACGCCTTTCCACCTCCTGTATGCCACTGTGGCAGCCCCTTTCGACTATAAAAGGAGGCCCATGGCATACTGGAGGGGGATTCGGCTCTTTGGAACCACACACCCATCGTAGCTAGTTCGAGAGCTCAAGAACTCTCTGAAATACATCCACCAAAGCAGGACTAGGGTTTTACGCATCCTCGCGGCCCGAACCTGGGTAAACGATCCTTGTGCTGGTTACTAATCCCGCTCTTCTCGCAACCCTGCGCCCCGGCAACCGTAGTAGGGATTCTTGTGATCCCATAGGTGTCGTTCCACACCGACATCTTTGGCGCGCCAGGTAGGGGGCGCAATTGTGAGAATCTGGTCTAGTAGTTAGCCAAGCAGTTCTTCATCGCCATGGCTCCCAAGAAGAAGACGGCCACGACGATCGGCTCGTCGGGAGCCGAACGGCCCGTGCCAGTGCGAGCGAGCAGCGGACCGGTCGCGGACAGGACCCGGGCCGCGGTCCGTGAGAACCAGCATCGCCCTGGCAGTCAAAGTCTGGCGAGCGGCGTCGTCTGCGCGCCGGACGACTGGCCGCACGTCGCCAGATCCAAAGACGAGTTGGGCCCCCCCGCAGGCGGCGCGGGGCCCTCCAGGAGTGTCGTTGTGCCACCCCCGGGCGGCGCAGCCACCTCCAAGACGCCCACGCCGGCGCCCACAGCGTGCTCTTTCCAGGGTGCGCACAACGAGCAGCGTCACCACGCTGAAGACCCCAGACACCGCAGTGGGAAGAACCCTGTGCATCGTCCGCGGGACGAAGGAGTCCAGCATGCCCGCCGAAGCGCTGACGAAAATGGCACGCAGCCGCTGGGCCATGGTAGAGCTCCTTCTAACGTAGTTAGAAGTCGAAGCGCGCCGTGGTCCACGCAACTTTCGCCACCACCCACGCCAGCAGAAGCCTTGGCTGCGGAGAAGCTTGATGAATGAAGAGCCACCATCCGGAGCCTCGTTGCCGTCGCCAACAATGACCCGCGACCGGCGGGGCCCTCGGGTCGGCGCTCCGTCGAGCCACCGCATGTCGACGGTGGGAGGCCCGGGGGTGCTGCGGTCATGGTGCACTCCCCTCCTCCACGCCAGCCGTCGCGAATGACAGCTCGTCGTGACGACGCTTGCGACAACATCTCCATAGCGTCGTCCGACCCGTGGACTTACCGCGACCAGCGCCAAGTTCTTCGAGAACGAGCTCACGAAGATGCTCGAACCACTATCGAGCGCCGGCGCGATACGCGCCACCAGTCGGACAAGCGGGCAGGACCCGCTATAGACCACCCAGCACCGGGAAACTCCGGTGGCCTACCTTACAAGGTGGGTTGCCCAGCTTTTACCCATGGGCTGCGGCAGTTCCAGTGGCCATCCCACCGCACGTTCAAGCCCGACGTTGGCGAGAAGTACAACGGCAAGACCCACCCGTCGGAGTTCCTTAGCATCTACACCATCGCGATGCAAGCTGCAGGAGCTCGCGACGACAAGGTGCTCGCCAATTACTTCCCGTTGGCACTGAAACCCAACGTCATGTCTTGGTTGATGCACTTGCCGGTGGATTCCATTTCTTCCTGGTCGGACCTGTGTCATGAGTTCGTTGGTGCCTTCACTGGAGGCCACCAAGCTCACGGCCAGGCGAGTGATTTGCATATCATTCCCAGAAGGAAGGGGAAACCCTGCGCAAGTACATCCAGAGGTTCAGCCGGGTGCAGTACAACATCCCCGACGTTCATCCCGCCGCTGTGATCAGCGCGTTCCACCAGAACGTGCGCAACCGCAAGATGTGCGAAGAGCTGGCGATGAACAAGGTTAAGGATGTGGCCGAACTTTATGTTCTGGCCGATAGATGCGCCCAGGCTGAAGAGGGAAGGAAGTACCCCGGCGAAGACGCCGGTGCGGAAACCGACTCTACTGATGAAGACACCGCCGCCCCAACGAAGAAGGGCCAGCGTCGCAATAGGAAATGAAAGGGCAAGGCCGTGCTTGCCGTCGAGGGATCCGACAGCACCGGCGCCACCAAGAAGACCAAGGCAGACGATCTCGGCAAGGAGATTGCCGGGTGTGCCGCCTACCGGGCCTTGGCGGCTGCTGACAAGCCAGGAAGCTCCGACAAGCAGTACTGCAAGATCCATCGCACCAAAGGCCACGACCTCCAGAACTGCCGACAAGTCGAGCTGCTTGCTGAGAAGCAAAAAGCTGAGTACGAGAGGCGGGACAAGGAGAAGGACCAGGATGGTGCCGAGGGATCCGGCAAGAAGCGTGGCGGCCAAGGAGGCCGCCGCGGCAAGGACAACCAGCAAGAGAGGCCCGCTCGGGGCCGCGACAAGAAGCAAGAAGATGATGACCATGACGAGGACGACGAGTCCGGAGAACAAGAGTTCCAGAAGGCTACGGAGGCCATGTGCGTCGACGGTGGTGCCTCGCTGCATACTTCTCACCGCCAGCTTAAACAGTGGGCGCGTGAGATTGCAATAGCGGAGCCCTCGTTCGACACTCAGAAGCCACTGAAGTGGTCCATCGCGCCCCTCATCTTTGACGCCGAGGATCACCCTGACCGCACGACTGCGGTCGGGTGTTTGCCGTTCTTGGTTTCACCAACAATACGCAACCTCAAGGTGAACAAGATGCTGGTTGACGGCGGGGCCGTCCTGAGCTTGATCTCGCCCGTTGTGATCAAAAGGCTGCAAATTCCTGATGGAGACCTCGAGGAAACGGGCACGTTTGAGTTGGTCAACCCGGGAAGGAGCCAGCCGAAGGGGAAGGTCACACTGCCTGTGACATTTGGAGGCGAGCTGAACTACAGGACGAAGAGGATTGTCTTCGACGTAGCCGAGATTCCCTTGCCCTACAACGGGATCCTTGGCCGCCCGGCACTAGCCAAGTTCATGGCGGCGTCACACTACGCCTACAACATGCTGAAGATGCCCGGGCCGTTGACCATCATCTCCGTCCCCTCCAACAAGAAGGACGTGCTGATTTGCGCCAACCAACTCTACCGAGAAGCAGTTGCAGCAGCTGCCGCCAAGGCACTTGCTCCTGCCGCTGAAGCCACGGGAGGGAAGAAGAAGACCGATAAGACCTCTCGCACCCACTCCGGCAAGCGCACCTCTTCGGAGTGTTGTGCTACCGTCGAGGACGCGCCAGAGAGCTCCACCGGCAGGAACAAGAAATCCAGAGCTGCGCCGGCAGAAACCAAGAGGGTGCCCGTCAAGGAGGATGGCACAGGAGGGGCTTTCATCATAAGCTCCACCCTTGACAGCAAATAGGAAAGCGCGCTCATCGCCTTCCTGCGGGCGAATGTCGATGTGTTTGCATGGCAAGCATCCGACATCCCCGGCGTTCCCAGGGAGGTGATTGAGCACCATCTTGCTGTCTGTCCTCATGCACGACCCGTCAAGCAGAAGGTCAGGAAGCAGGCTTTGGAATGACACGAGTTCATCACAGAGGAGATCAGGAAACTGGAAGCAGCAGGCTTGGTGAGAGGAGTACTCCATCCGACGTGGTTGGCCAATCCAGTGGTTGTGCGCAAGGCAAATGGGAAGTGGAGGCTGTGTATTGACTACACAGATATCAATAAAGCTTGTCCTAAGGACCCCTTCCCGTTGCCGCGCATCGACTAGATTGTTGACTCCACGGCCGGCTGTGATCTTCTGTCATTCCTCGATGCCTACTTGGGCTACCACCAGATCTTCATGACGAGAGAAGACGAAGAGAATACGGCATTCATCACCCCATGTGGTATGTACTGCTTTTTACGGATGCCCTTCGGGTTGAAGAGTGCTGGTTCAACATTCGCAAGAGCAGTCCAAATTGGTTTTGAACCCCAGCTACATAGAAATATGGAAGCATATATGGATGACATAGTGGTCAAAACCAAGAACAGGGCAACCCTTGTGCAAGACTTAGAAGAGACATTTGCCAACTTGCGCAAGATCAACCTCAAGCTGAACCCTGAGAAGTGTGTCTTCGGTGTTCTGTCCGGCAAACTTCTCGGGTTATTTGTGTCACAGCGTGGGATCGAGGCAAACCCGGACAAGATCAAGGCTATCGAGCAGATTGGGGCGCCCAAGCGGATCAAGGATGTGCGTCGGCTAACTGGCTGCGTTGCCACCAGGAGCGGATTCATCTCCAAGCCTGCCGAGCGCGCCCTTCCCTTTTTCAAAATTTTGAAGAAGGCATGCCCGATGGAGTGGACCCCAGAAGCTGAGGCGGCGTTGCAGGATCTGAAGAAATACCTTTTCTCCACGCCAATACTGGTTGCGCCTAAACCACAAGAACCGTTGCTGCTGTATCTGGCGGCAACGAATCAAGTGGTCAGCGCTGCACTGGTGGCGCAGAGGGAGGTCGACGAGGAGGCAGTGGCGACGGCAGGACCAGCGGACAGCGAGCCAAAGATTCCCCCGGCAGGGCCTGGTGCCGGCAAGGCAAGGCCCCCGGCAGAGTCCGACGCCATCACGGCAACGCCCGCACAGTCTGGCGAAGTGGTGCAGAAGAAGAATATGATGCAGCACCCGATTTACTTTGTCAGCTCCCTCTTGCAGGGGGCTAGGTCGAGGTACTCGGGTGTGCAGAAATTGTGCTTCGGCCTCCTCACGGCCTCGAGGAAGCTGCGTCATTACTTCCAAGCCCACGAGATCACTGTCGTCACCCGCCTCCCGTTACAACGGATACTGCACAACCCAGATGCTACCGGAAGGATTGTGGAATGGGCCTTGGAGTTATCGAGCTTTGAGTTGAAGTTTGAAAGTACCTCAACAATCTAGAGCAGAATCTTGGCAGAGTTCATTACGGAATGGACCTCAACACCTGATAAAGAAATCCAAGAGACCGCTCTCCCCGGCAAGGAAGTGGACCGCGACTGGATCATGTACTTTGATGGGGCTTTCTCGCTGCAAGGCGCCGGTGCCGGTGTGCTGCTTGTCGCACCCACCGGAGAGCACCTCAAGTACGTGATCCAGATGCACTTTCCCAGGGAGATGTCCACAAACAACACTGCTGAGTACGAGGGGCTGCTTGCCAGTCTCAGGATCGCGGCAAACCTTGGGGTTAAGAAGCTCATCGTCAGGGGTGACTCGCAGCTTGTTGTCAGACAGGTCAATAAGGATTATCAGAGCCCATTGATGGAGGCCTACGTACATGAGGTGTGGAAGCTGGAGGAGCGCTTTGACGGTATCCAGGCGGAGCACGTTCCCCGAGCGGAGAACGACATCGCTGACTACCTGTCGAAGCGCGCTGCGTTCAAGCTACCTGTGGAACCAGGTACCTTTTTGCTCCGGTTAACTCAGCCATCCGTCGAACCATCAGCAGGGCAGAACAAGCAGAGGAAATCAGGTCCCGGCAAGTGCTTTCCTACTGAGCCCCCCGGGGCCGCCGACAAGGATATTGTCGTGGACACTGAGCCTACCAAGGAGCAGCTGGCTCCGGCAGGGCGTCAAGCCCTGGCCGTAGAGACGACCGCCCCCATGGCGGAGGAAATGCCTTTGGTCCTTGCAGTCGAGCCCCAGGCTCCGGCATGGGCACATCATACCGTCCGATTCCTCCAAACAGGGGAACTTCCTGAGGAGCAGGAAGAAGCGAAAAAAGTAGCCCGTCGATCTGCCCTGTATCAGTTCGTCGATGACGTCCTGTACAGAAAGAGACCGAACGGAGTGAAATTGAAGTGCATCCCTGGGAGGAAGGACTGGAGCTGTTGGCGGAGATACATGGAGGCATATGTGGCTCCCACATAGGGTCGAGGGCCCTTGCCGGCAAGGCGTTTCAGCAAGGTTTCTTCTGGCCCACTGCCCTCCAGGATGCGACGACACTAGTAACCAAGTGTGAAGCGTGTCAGTTCCATTCAAAGAAGCTTCATCAACCAGCTCAAGCCCTTCAAACAATCCCTCTCTCCTGGCCATTTTCGGTCTGGGGGCTCGACATACTGGGCCCTTTCCCCCACGCCGTCGGGGGCTTTGAATACTTGTATGTTGCAATCGACAAGTTCACAAAGTGGCCGGAGGTGGAAGCAGTGAGGAAGGTGACAACACAGTCAGCCGTCAAGTTCTTCAAGGGACTAGTCTGCCGTTTTGGTGTGCCAAACAGAGTCATCACCGACAACGGCACACAGTTCACGAGCCACACCTTCATGCAATACATTGAAGACCTCGGCAGCAAGGTCTGTTTTGCTTCCGTGGCACATCCACAGAGCAACGACCAAGCGGAGAGGGCAAATGCTGAAGTATTGCGAGGCCTGAGGACAAAGACTTTTGACAAGCTGCACAAGAGTGGAAGGCGCTGGATTGATGAATTGCCGGCGGTTCTTTGGTCGATCAGGACGACGCCAAATCGAGCCACCGGCCAGACACCCTTCGCCCTAGTATATGGGGCGGAGGCAGTTCTCCCCATGGAACTCATATACGGGTCACCTCGAGTGCTCGCTTATGATGAGCTTGAGCAAGAGCAGTTGCGCCAAGGTGATGCGACGCTCCTTGAGGAAGATCATCTTCGGGCGGCTGTGAGAGCAGCATGCTACCAGCAAGCCTTGCGCCGCTACCATAGCCGCAAGATTCATGCCCGAAGCTTTGAGGAAGGCGACCTTGTTCTTCGGCGCGTTCAGTCGGCCAAGAATTCCAACAAGTTGACGCCGAAGTGGGAAGGCCCTTATCGTGTAATACGAGTCACCAGGCCTGGCGCAGTCCGCCTGGAGACCGAAGATGCTGTCCCAGTGAGCAACTCCTGGAACATCGAGCATCTTCGCAAGTTTTACCCGTAAGGCGCGGCTTGCCGGCCCCCCCGGCAAGCCACCTTTTGTACAAGCTTTGCCGGCGAGGCATGTAACCCTTTGTACAAAGCCAGGCGCAGACCCTGAGCATAAATAAATGAAGCGCTGGCGCCCTAAGTTATAGCATGCATGCTAGGTCGAGTCTCTTCCTTGGTTAGGGTTGATAGTGCTTAGCGGCGACTAACCCCTAGCCTAGAGGTCGAGTGCGCGTCTCTCTGTTCTTTTCTGCTATCCTTTGGTTCGCAGGGCACATGGGCACTTCTGCTGAGCTACTTGGAAGAAAGGGAACAGACCGGCATCCCGACCCCGGCAAACCGGAGTTGCCAGGGGCTGCAAGTACAAGGATCCAACCGCGACAAGACAAGGTTGCCGGGGGCTGCTGATACGTCTCCATCATATCTACTTTTCCAAACACTTTTGCCCTTGTTTTGGACTCTAACTTGCATGATTTGAATGGAACTAACCCGGACTGACGCTGTTTTCAGCAGACTTTCTATGGTGTTATTTATGTGCAGAAACAAAAGTTCTCGGAATGACCTGAAACTCCACGGAACATATTTTTGGAAAATATTAAAAATACTGGAAGAAGAATCCACGTCAGGGGGGCCTCCACCTGTCCACGAGGGTGGAGGGCGCGCCCCCCTGCCTCATGGGCCCCCTATGTTATGACTGTTACATGATGAACCGCATCCGACATAATTCTCCATCACTGATCCAATGCCTATGAGCTTTTCACATATTGTTCTTCGCTTATTTACTTTTCCGTTGCTACTGTTACAATCACTACAAAACCCAAAAATATTACTTTTGCTACTGTTACCGTTACTCCATACTACTTTGCTGCAGATATTAAGTTATCCAGGTGTGGTTGAATTGACAACTCAACTGCTAATACTTGAGAATATTCTTTGGCTCCCCTTGTATCGAATCAATAAATTTGGGTTGAATACTCTACCCTCGAAAACTGTTGCGATCCCCTATACTTGTGGGTTATCAAGACTATTTTCTGGCGCCGTTGCCGGGGAGCATAGCTCTATTCTTTGAGTCACTTGGGATTTATATCTGCTGGTCACTATGAAGAACTTGAAAGACGCGAAAACAAAAATTTATCCCTCAACTACGAGGGGAGGTAAGGAACTGCCATCTAGCTCTGCACTCGATTCACCTTCTGTTTTGAGTAAGCTTGCGACACCTAAACCTGCTTCTGCTATTAATTCTGATATGTCGCATGTTATTGATGATGCCACTTCTGCTATGCATGATACTTATGATGAAACTACTTCTATGCTTGATACTACTGTGCCACTTGGTGAATTTCTTGATGAACAACTTGCTAGGGCTAGAGAGAATGAACTTATTGATAATATTGAAGATAGTGATGATGAAGGCTCTCTCCCTAATAAATATGAATTACCTATTGTTCCCGAGGGTTATGTTTTGGAGGAAGAAGCTGCTAGAGCTATTCTTGCTTGCAATGATAGATACGATCTTAAAGATTATTAGCTAAATGGAAGCAGCGATCTCTTAACGCTAGAATGAAACCTGACCCTACTTTTGCTACTTCACCTATCTGTGTTACTGATAAGGACTATGAATTCTCTGTTGATCCTGATATAATTACTTTGGTTGAGTCTGATCCTTTCTATGGTTATGAATCTGAAACTGTTGTGGCACATCTTACTAAATTAAATGATATAGCCACCCTGTTCACTAATGATGAGAAATCTCGCTATCTTTATATCCTTAAAATATTTCCGTTCTCATTAAAGGGTGATGCTAAGATATGGTTTAATTCTCTTGATCCTGGTTGTGTGCGTAGTCCCCAGGATATGATTTATTACTTCTCTGCTAAATATTTCCCTGCTCATAAGAAACAAGCTGCTTTAAGGGATATATATAATTTTGTGCAAATTGAAGAAGAGAGTCTCCCACAAGCTTGGGGGAGGCTTCTCCAATTACTTAATACTTTGCCTGATCATCCTCTTAAGAAAAATGAAATACTTGATATCTTTTATAATGGACTAACCGATGCTTCCAGAGATTACCTGGATAGTTGTGCTGGTTCTGTTTTCAGGGAAACAACACTGGATGAAGCTAAAATTTTATTGAATAATATGTTGACAAATGAAAATAATTGGACACTTCCTGAGCCAATTCCTGAGCCTATTCCTAAACCAACTCCGAATAAAAGAGGTGTTCTATTTCTCAGTCCTGAAGATATGCAAGAGGCAAAGAAATCTATGAAAGAAAAGGGTATTAAAGCTGAAGATGTAAAGAATTTACCTTCTATTGAAGAAATACATGGTCTTAATTTACCGCCTGTTGAAGAAACATATGATCTTAATCCATCACCTATTGAAAAAACTCATGGTCTTGATAACTCGACACAGGTAGTAAAGGTAAATTCTCTCTATAGATTTGATGAAGGTGATATTCCTCACTATAAGTCTGCTAGACAATGCTTAGAAGAGTTTGATAATTTTATTGTCAAACAAGAAAACTTCAATGCTTATTTTGGTAGACAATTGAAATACAATTCTGATACGCTTGAGCACTTGGGTGATTATATGTCTAGAGTTAAAGGTGAACTCAAACTCATTAGTAAACATGCTTCTATGGTTACCACTCAAGTAGAACAAGTACTTAAATCTCAAAATGATTTGCTCAATGAATTAAATAGTAAAAATAATGATTATGCTGTTAGACTGGCTACTAGAACTGGTAAAATGACTCAGGAACCTTTGTATCCTGAAGGCCACCCTAAGAGAATTGAGCAAGATTCTCAGAGAAATAATATAGATGCACCTAGTCCTTCTAAGAAGAAGAAAAAGAAAAATGATAGGACTTTGCATGCTTCTAGTGAACCTATTACTAAACCACCTGAGAATCCAAATGATATTTCTATTTCTGATGCTGAAACACAATCTGGTAATGAACATGAACCTAGTGATAATGTTAATGATAATGTTCATGATGATGCTCAACCTAGCAATGATAATGATGTAGAAATTGAACCTGCTGTTGATCTTGATAACCCACAATCAAAGAATCAACACTATGATAAGAGAGACTTTATTGCTAGGAAACACGGTAAAGAAAGAGAACCACGGGTTCAGAAACCCATGCCTTTTCCTCCGAAACCATCCAAGAAAAAGGATGATGAGGATTTTGAGCGCTTTGCTGAAATGATTAGACCTATTTCTTGCGTATGCGATTAACTGATATGCTCAAAATGAATCCTTATGCTAAATACATGAAAGAAATTGTTACTAATAAGAGAAAGATACCGGAAGCTGAAATTTCCACCATGCTTGCTAATTACACCTTCAAGGGTGGAATACCAAAGAAACTTGGAGATCCAGGAGTACCCACTATACCATGCTCCATTAAAAGAAACTATGTTAAAACTGCTTTATGTGATCTTGGAGCCGGTGTTAGTGTCATGCCTCTCTCTTTATATCGTAGACTTGATTTGAATAAGTTGACACCTACTGAAATATCTTTGCAAATGGCTGATAAATCAACTGCTATACCTGTCGGTATTTGTGAGGATGTGCCTATTGTGGTTGCAAACGTTACTATTTTAATGGACTTTGTTATTCTTGATATTCCCGAGGACGATAGTATGTCTATTATTCTTGGAAGACCCTTTTTGAATACTGCAGGGGCTGTTATTGATTGCAACAAAGGCAATGTCACTTTTCATGTTAATGGTAATGAGCATACGGTACGCTTTCTGAGGAAACAACCTCAAGTTCATAGTATCAATTCTATTGGAAAAATTCCGTCGATTATTTTTGGAGGTTTTGAATTTCCTCTTCCTACTGTCAAGAAGAAATATGATATTCTGATTATTGGGGATGTGCATATCCCCGTTGAGGTAACATAGTGTTATTCGAAATTTCTCCGGTTCCATGTTATTCGGAATGAGTTTGTTAACAAGACTTGATCAACCTTGTTAGTGGATTCCTTTTGATGAGCATGAGATGGATGAAGTTAGAAAGCACAACCTTCTGTACCCTTCTTTTACTTTCTGTTATTTAGTTGAAATAAAGTAAAAATAGTATTTTCCTGTCTGTTTTCTGAATTATCCGTGCAATATAAAAATACCCCGAAAATAAAAGTTCTCCAAATGCCCTGAAATTGAAATATGATTTTTTCTGGAATATTTGAGAATATCTGGCACAGAGAACACACCAGGGGGAGCAAGCACCTGGCCACGAGGGTCCAGGGCGCGCCCACCCCTACAGGGCGCGCCCCCTGCCTCATGGGCCACGGTGGCTCCCCTCCACTTATTCCTGCACCCACACACTTCTTCTTCCTCCCAAAAAGCTCAAGCACGAGTTCTAGCTCATTTTGCTGTGATTTTTGATCTCCTTGCTCAAAGCACCTCTCAGAAAATTGCTTGGGGGGATTGTTCCTTGGTATGTGACTCCTCCATTGGTCCAATTAGTTTTTGTTCTAGTGCTTTATTCATTGCAAATTTGTGCTGCCTAGGTGACCATGTTCTTGAGCTTGCATGTCAAATTTATATGGTTCTAAGTAGTTCTAATGCTTGATATAGTCTCTAGGCACTTGTAGGAGTAGTTGCTATCAATTTTGTTGAGCTTGGTTCACTTTTATTTGAAGCTACTAAAAATTTCAGAAATTTTTCGGAGGAAGAAATATGCTTAGGAAAATTTACCAAGGTGGTCCTTCAAGGAAGCAAGGACCCAGGCTCGCAATGCGCGATGCCGATGATGAGCCACCAAGGAACGCTCCAGTGCGTCCTTGTGAATGGCCTTCAGAAGGCTTTATGGATCGAGCAGGAATTAAGGAAGAATTTAACGCGTATTTGAGTAACGCTGACCTTGTAAGCTTCGAGGGAGAAAAGTGCCGCCAGTACCACTATCTCACTAGTTCCTTTATGAGGAGGTTTGAATTTTCATCTTCACGCAATTCTCAAACTGTCCTATTTGATCTCTATGAAAAATCTTACACCATGGACTTAGAGGATTTTACCACTGCTTGCAAACTTCCACTATGGGGTAGTGCTAGTGAACCCCGCAAATCTGAATTTAGAGAATTTCTTGCTAGTATAACTGTGGGGGAATCTAGAGACATAACACAAGCTACCATAGGGAGTATTCATTTTCCTGCTATACATTATTTTGCTCTCTTCATAGGTAGATGCATAAATGGTAAGGATGAAGCATGTCACATGTGTGTCCCTGATCTCAGTATTCTTAGGAGTGCTGTGTTAGGAGATAAATCTTATAACCTGGGAGCCATTGTTGCACGTAGGTTGCATCATAATAGATTTAATGGAGATTTCTTTGGTGGAATTTATGCAACCCGCTTAGCTGATTTTCTTGGTGTAACCATACGCGATGATGATATTGAATTGCCTCCTACTTATCTAGACTTTAATGCTATGGTTCACCATCAGTTTGTTGAGAGGAATGAATCGCCTCTCCAGTATCGCTTAATCTTTGACAGACGTCGTGCTGTCCGTATTACTCTCCCTGCTCCTGCCTTCTTTGATTATCACGCAAAAGGAAGACATTTTATTACCAGAGAGGACGCAGATGAGTACGAGAGGAGGGCGGAGGCAGCTCGCCGTCATGCTGCAGCTCAGGAGGCAATAGCCGTTGCATCTCAGTACGACCCCAACTACAACTATGGATATCCGCCAGGCCATCCGTGGCAATAAACCAACTTAGGCCAAAAGCCTAAGCTTGGGGGAGTACATATTTCTCACCGACATTATATTTATGTTCACACACTCATTGCTAGATGTCGGTGCTCATACTTTTTCACTGTACTATCCATGCTAGCTTATTTTCTTTTTCTTGCTTTCTTCTTGTGTGTTTAATAAATCTTAAGAAAAACCAAAAAAAATTAGTAATAGCTTTTAGTTAGTTTACTTTTCTTGCTGTAGTAGTATTAATTAAAAATAAAACCCAAAAAGATTTCCCGTTCTTCTTTTGCCTGTTGGGAGCTTTCCCGTGTAAATAGTTTTATTACTTTTCTTTTCTTTGGGGGTCGATAGGAGAAGACCATGTTTAAATTGTTGAAGTGGCTCTTATATGCATTGTTGTTGATTTAACCAAGAGCCCATATTGCCTTGTCTTCTCCTGTTTATTGAATGCTCGCAGATTCCAGCTTAGTCCAATGCACGTGCACTCTTATTATTTTCACATTGTTCGGTCGTGCAAGTGAAAGGCAATAATGATGATATATGATGGACTGACTGAGATGAGAGAAGCTGGTATGAACTCGACCTCTCTTGTTTTTGTAAATATGATTAGTTCATCGTTCCTGATTCAGCCTATTATGAATAAACATGTTTGCAATGACAATTAGAGATCATAGTTGCTTATGCCATGCTTGATTAGCTATGAGTTATAATGGTTTACCTTGCGTGCCAACATGCTATTAAAATGGTTGTGATGTGGTATAGTGGGGTGGTATCCTCCTTTGAATGATTTAAGTGACTCGACTTGGCACATGTTCACACATGTAGTTGAAACAAATCAACATAGCCTTCACGATATTTATGTTCATGGTGGATTATATCCTACTCATGCTTGTACTCAATGTTTATTAATTTTAATGCATGTTCATGACTGTTGTCGCTCTCTAGTTGATCGCTTCCCAGTCTTTCGCTAGCCTTCACTTGTACTAAGCGGGAATACTGCTTGTGCATCCAATCCCTTAAACCCCAAAGTTATTCCACATGAGTCCACTATACCTTCCTATATGCGGTATCTACCTGCCGTTCCAAGTAAATTTGTATGTGCCAAACTCTAAACCTTCAAATGAAATTATGTTTTGTATGCTCGAATAGCTCATGTATCAACTAGGGCTGTCCGGATCTTCCATGCTAGGCGGGTTATTCTCAAGAGGAGTGGACTCCGCTCCTCACTCACGAGAAAATGGCTGGTCACCGGGATGCCCAGTCCCATGCTTTATGCAAATCAAATCAAAATAATTGCAAACAAAACTCCCCCTGGGACTGTTGTTAGTTGGAGGCACTTGTTGTTTCGAGCAAGCCATGGATTGATGCTTGTTGGTGGAGGGGGAGTATAAAATTTACCATTCTGTTTGGGAACCGCCTATAATGTGTGTAGCATGGAAGATATCGCCATCTCTTGGTTGTTATGTTGACAATGAAAGTATGCCGCTCAAAATATTATTTATCTCTATTTCAAAATCGAGCTCTGGCACCGCTCCAAATCCCTGCTTCCCTCCGCGAAGGGCCTATCTATTTACTTTTATGTTGAGTCATCACCCTCTTATTAAAAGCATCAGTTGGAGAGCACCGCTGTCATTTGCATTCATTACTATTAATTTATATTGGGTATGACTATGACTGGATCTCTTTTACCATGAATTACAATGTCTAGTCAGTCCTTGATCTTTAAAGGTGCTCTGCATTTATGTTTTGCGGTCTCAGAAAGGTCTAGCAAGATAGCATCTTGTTATGTCATATTATGATTATTTTCAGAAAGTGTTTTCATCCGAGATTTATTATTATTGCTCGCTAGTTGATTATGCCATTGATATGAGTAAACATGAGACCTAAGAGTTATTGTGAATGTGGTTAGTCCTAATATTTGCTGAAAACTTGAATGCTGGCTTTACATATTTACAACAACTAGAGCAAACAGAGTTTGTAAAAGTTTTTCTTTATCACTTTCAGTTTATCAACTGAATTGCTTGAGGACAAGCAAAGGTTTAAGCTTGGGGGAGTTGATACGTCTCTGTCGTATCTACTTTTCCAAACACTTTTGCCCTTGTTTTGGACTCTAACTTGCATGATTTGAATGGAACTAACCCGGACTGACGCTGTTTTCAGCAGACTTTCTATGGTGTTATTTATGTGCAGAAACAAAAGTTCTCGGAATGACCTGAAACTCCACGGAACATATTTTTGGAACATATTAAAAATACTGGAAGAAGAATCCACGTCAGGGGGGCCTCCACCTGTCCACGAGGGTGGAGGGCGCGCCCCCCTGCCTCGTGGGCCCCTGACGCTCCACCGACCTCAACTCCAACTCCATATATTCACTTTCGGGGAGAAAAAAATAAGAGAGAAGGTATCATCGCGTTTTACGATACGGAGCCGCCGCCAAGCCCTAAAACCTCTCGGGAGGGCTGATCTGGAGTCCGTTCGGGGCTCCGGAGAGGGGAATCCGTCGCCGTCGTCATCATCAACCTTCCTCCATCACCAATTTCATGATGCTCACCGCCGTGCGCGAGTAATTCCATCGTAGGCTTGCTGGACGGTGATGGGTTGGATGAGATCTATCATGTAATCGAGTTAGTTTTGTTAGGGTTTGATCCCTAGTATCCACTATGTTCTGAGATTGATGTTGCTATGACTTTGCTATGCTTAATGCTTGTCACTAGGGCCCGAGTGCCATGATTTCAGATCTGAACCTATTATGTTTTCATGAATATATGTGTGTTCTTGATCCTATCTTGCAAGTCTATAGTCACCTACTATGTGTTATGATCCGGCAACCCTGAAGTGACAATAATCGGGACCACTCCCGGTGATGACCATAGTTTGAGGAGTTCATGTATTCACTATGTGTTAATGCTTTGGTCCGGTACTCTATTAAAAGGAGGCCTTAATATCCCTTAGTTTCCATTAGGACCCCGCTGCCACGGGAGGGTAGGACAAAAGATGTCATGCAAGTTCTTTTCCATAAGCACGTATGACTATATTGGGAATACATGCCTACATTACATTGATGAATTGGAGCTAGTTTTGTGTCACCCTATGTTATGACTGTTACATGATGAACCGCATCCAGCATAATTCTCCATCACTGATCCAATGCCTACGAGCTTTTCACATATTGTTCTTCGCTTATTTACTTTTCCGTTGCTACTGTTACAATCACTACAAAACCCAAAAATATTACTTTTGCTACTGTTACCGTTACTTCCATACTACTTTGCTACTAAATACTTTGCTGCAGATATTAAGTTATCCAAGTGTGGTTGAATTGACAACTCAACTGCTAATACTTGAGAATATTCTTTGGCTCCCCTTGTGTCGAATCAATAAATTTGGGTTGAATACTCTACCCTCGAAAACTGTTGCGATCCCCTATACTTGTGGGTTATCAGCCGCAGATCCAGATAAGTCTTTCATCCTCTATCATGCATTTTGGTACGGAACTGGGATATATGAAACTTTGTTTTATTTCTAGGCCACTGTGCTCCCCTTTTCTATACCCAAGGATTATCTCCTGGGCCCGGACTTGGTTGTAGCCGCGGCGGCAAGGAGATAGAACGAGGAGCCTAAGCCCACTTCATCCCTACCTCCGCCAAGGGCGCGAGAATGGTCGAGTGAAGTGGGGGGGACGGCAGGGCCTGTTGCCGGGCGAAAAATGTTTATCTTAAATAGTAACGAGGATTTGCTCCTTGTCGCGGGGTCCACCCACGAACGAAAAAACAAACATCCATTTTTCATTAAAAGCATCCTGTACAGGTATAGTTCATACGAAATGAAAAACATGAGCAAGGGGATTACAAGTTCTAAATTTGACGAAGGCCCAAGGGCTTACAAACTAAAAAAGAGATGGGATGCCCGTAATCCCTTTCTTGTCCCTCTCCTCAGGAGGCAGGTCAAGGAGGCGAAAGGGAAAAAGGGGCGCCTAGGCGAGCTATGAGCAGCAGAAAGCACCAAGAGAACACCTTGGTGGCTGCCCAAGGGCGGGCCGGTGATGACAGTGCCGGGAAAGGAGCTGGAAGACGAGGCGGCAGGACCGGCAATATGCGATGAAGGCGTCGGTGCCCGCGTACTCCGAGTTGACGGCCTTACCGCCCGCCCTCTTCCTCTTCTGCAGCCTCCCAACGCCAGCCGCCCATGGAGACAGCCCTGAGAAGTTCAAGGAGTTGGCCCCTCCCCCAGCAAAATTCCGCTGGAGGAGCGGCCAGGTGCAGATGCTGTTGCTGCCGCACCCGCCCAGGCGCAGGGCGTCCGACGCCTAGTCGGACTCGTCCCCGTCATCTGCCCCGCTGTCCTCCTCATCATCTGCCCTGCTGTCCTCCTCGTCACTTTCGCTCGAGGAAGAGCTTCCATCGTCGGAGTCTCCGTCGGAGGAGCTCTCCACACAGCACTTCAAGCGAGTTCCAAAATCTCCGAAGACCTTGACGGAGAGCAACCCGTCCTCCATTAATTTGAAATAGAGGACGAGCCCCGCCGTCAGGCTGTGGATGCGAGCGAACGTCTTCCATCCACGGCGGAGGTACATGACCCGAGGTGCCGGGAAGTCGACGTCGACCCGCGTGCCCCCATTCCCGCAGCCCCTCATATGCAACCTGAGGGACTGGGGCGGGTCACGCTCCATCTCCTGAGCAAACGGGGCGGGAAGGCGAAGATGGCGACGTGGAGGCCGGCGCAGCCTGATGAAGAACTCGCGGGGCTGGTCTCCAATGTGGCCCTCCGTCGGGAAATGCATCATTGGCGCGGGCGAGGCCGGCGCGCCGCCCCGTCATCCTCTTCCCCGAGCACCACGACCTCTGCCACGGCCTCGCCCACGGCCCCGCCCCCTCCTCCTTCCCCTCGTGGCCGGCTCCACCGCCACAAGCTCAGGAGGAGGGGGGACGCGCTGTCGAGCGGCGACCCTCGCCGCCACCGTCAAGGGACCAGGATTCCCCTTCTCCATGGCGGGTGAAAGGAAGAAGCAGAAGCAGGAGGAGATAGATGACAGAAGAGTGCGGGATGCCATCCCCCCTTCCCTCTCCTTATAAAGGGACGGGGTCGGGTCTCGGCCGCCCCGCTCGGCCAATCCAGCCACTAGGGGCGCAGGGATCGAGACCGACCCGCTGCCCCAACTAGCGACGGCCTGGTTTCCCGCCTCCACCGCTCGCCAGCCCAAGCGCATGGAGGACGCGTGGTGAACGTGCAGAACCGAGGGGACGGGTGAAGCGACCTCTCCCCACCCCGTGATCGTGGGGTGTGGACGCCTTGAAGACCACGGCCCGGCCCCGTGCAGTAAATGAGTTGCGCCTCCACGCCTCCCTCTTTTTATGGGGAAGGCGCGAGCCGCCTCTTTACCACGATGTGACGCATGCATGCGGAAACCACCCCACGCATGCCGCCCACGTCACGCGCACCCCTCCACGTCGCGCATTCAACGCGGGTCATGGGAAGCGCAGCGCGCGAAAAGTTTTACCGCGGTAAAAACCGCCCCGCCTGCCCGCGCACCGTTTTGGGCTTGGCCCAACAACGTGTCGCACTTATGTGTGGCCCAGGCCCGGGGGCTCCTGTCGGTGTACAAAAGAAGGGGCGCATCTTTGTACCCCTTTACCTGTGCACGGACAGTCGGAGCCGCGCCCACGGCCGCACCAAGCAAGAGCAGGGGAGGTGAACCAAGGTAAAACCAAAGCTCAAGACAGCTAAGGCAATGCCAAGGCCAAGGACACAAAGAAGCAGAAGGACGAAGCAGGCCCCCCCGGCAAGACCCTTGCCGGGGCAGCCTCAGCAGCCCCGACAAGACCCTTGCCGGGGCGGCTCGCCCCCACCAGCAGAACACACCACCCTTTAGCCCACGGTTTCCAACACCATCAACTACGTTGGGCCAAGGCTCGGGAGGCATCTCCGTGGTGGCATGCAGATCTTTGTGAAGACAAGGAATGTTCAAGATCATATGAGGATTGGAAGACAACGATCCTCGGCAAGATCCTTGCCGAGGAAAGCCACGAGATCTTGCCGGGGACGACAGCACGCCACGGCAAGACCCTTGCCGGGCCACCCGGCAAGGCCCTCGCCAAAGGCGCCAGCGGGGCCGCCTCCAGGCCCGCACCAACCAAGTCTCCACCGCCGTTTGCATGCAGCTGCCAGCCCAACTAGCTGGGCAGGCACCTGCGTGGCAACATGCAGTTTCCAGGCCAACTCAGCATGCGCCTACGTGGCAGCATGCAGATCTTCGTGAAGGCTCCACCACCACGCCACCTCAGCTGCCTGCCTGCCTACATGGCGCCGCACGCATCGCTGGCCAGGGCGCGTGTCGAAGCGAGGAGGAGCGGCGACGGACGGGGCGGGCCTCGCTCCCGCCCCCGATAAAGCTAGGGGACACCTCAGCGGCACATTAAATGCGTCTTGTCCTGTAATGCAAGCGATAAGCTCGCAATACTGTACGCCTTTCCACCTCCTGTATGCCACTGTGGCAGCCCCTTTCGACTATAAAAGGAGGCCCATGGCATACTGGAGGGGGATTCGGCTCTTTGGAACCACACACCCACCGTAGCTAGTTCGAGAGCTCAAGAACTCTCTGAAATACATCCACCAAAGCAGGACTAGAGTTTTACGCATCCTCGCGGCCCGAACCTGGGTAAACGATCCTTGTGCTGGTTACTAATCCCGCTCTTCTCGCAACCCTGCGCCCCGGCAACCGTAGTAGGGATTCTTGTGATCCCATAGGTGTCGTTCCACACCGACACTGTGTCCACGTCCTCCACACTTGTGGAAAATAATATTACGATGATGAGATGAAGTCACATTAGATGAAACCTGAGAGACCTCCTTTGGCGCAGCCGCCACTTTGCTCTGTTCAATGCTTCCCGACTTATAAGAAGGAGTCGGTTTAGCACTAAACCCACCATCAATAGGAGAAGAACCACGTCACCCACTCTTGTAAGTTGGACGAGTCTCTGAAGCTTGCTTCTCCAATACCCAACGTTCAGCACGCTCCGCTTGATGAAGCAACTCATGGATATCATTATATTGCATTAAATCAACACGGTCACGAATCTTTTCTTCTAACCCCTCAAAGAAACATACCATGGTCGCCTCCACAGACTCACGCACAGCTGTACGGATCATCAAAACTTGCATCTCTTTGTAGTACTCATCAATTGATTTTGTACCTTGCACTAGACGACGCAGTCTACTATGAAGCTGGCGAGTGTAATAAGCAGGCACAAAACGTTCCCTCATGATTCGCTTCATGTCAGTCCATGTCGCTGGTCGCTCATGAGTACGGTTCTTATTATCCCACCATACAAGAGCATACTCTATAAATTCCATTGATGCAACACGAACCTTGTTCTCTTCGGAGTAGTTCTGACCATCAAAAATCTGATATACGCGCATCTCCCACTCCAAATATTTCTCTGGGGCAGCACAACGTCCCGAGAATTCAGGTATGGTTATCTTGATTCGACCCAAACCATCATCCTCGTGGGCACCATTGCTGCCATAGTCACGGCGTCGCCCAGCATGGCGGTGAGCCCTAGCATCATGCCATGGTCGGTGAGGTAAGCCTCCACGGGCATTAGAATCCTCAGAAAAATCACCATCATCGTCGTTGTCGCGGTCACGACGTCGTCGTGGTGAGCGGGACTGTCGAGCTGCCACATCTCTTGCCTGAAGGCGCTGAACTGCTGCGGTGAGCCAATTAAGACTCTTAGTCACCACCTGTAGACTATCAGTGCGCTGTCGGTCGCTGGCAGTCAAACGCTCATTCAACCTGTCCCCGACGCCTACAATATTTGTAGGAACTTTGTTGGGGAACGTAGTATTTCAAAAAGTTTCCTATGATCACGCAAGATCTATCTAGGAGAAGCATAGCAACGAGCGGGGAGAGTGTGTCCACGTACCCTCGTAGACCGAAAGCGGAAGCGTTTAGTAATGCGGTTGATGTAGTCGAACGTCTTCATGATCCAACCGATTCAAGTACCGAACGTACGGCACCTCCGTGTTCAGCACACGTTCAGCACGATGACGTCCCTCGAGCTCTTGATCCAGTTGAGGATGAGGGAGAGTTCCGTCAGCATGACGGCGTGGCGATGATGATGATGAAGTTACCGGTGCAGGGCTTCGCCTAAGCACTACGATGATATGACTGAGGTGTTAACTGTGGAGGGGGGCACCGCACACGGCTAGGAACAATTGATGTGCGTTCTAGGGGTGCCCTCCCCACGTATATAAAGGAGGGAGAGCGAGGGAGGCAGCCTAGGGCGCGCCTAAGTAGGAGGAATCCTACTTGGGCCCCTAGTCCAATTCGGGCCCCCTTACCATATTTGGACAAGGGGGGAAGGAAGGAGGGGGGAGGGGTATGAAGTAGGAGTCCTACTTCATACTTTCCTTTTCCTCCTCTCCTTTCCCTTTCTCCCCACGTGGCTGGCCCTATAGGGGGCGCACCAGCCCCTTGTGGGCTGGTGTGTTCCCTTACTTGGCCCATTAAGCCCATATCTTTGCCGGGGGTTGCCCGGAACCCCTTCCGGTGACCCGGTATCACCCGGAACACTTCCGGTGTCCAAATACCATCGTCCTATATATGAATCTTTACCTCTCAACTATTTCGAGACTCCTCGTCATGTCCGTGATCTCATCCAGGACTCCGAACAAACTTCAGTCATCAAATCACATAACTCATAATACAAATCGTCATCGAACGTTAAGCGTGCAGACTACGGGTTCGAGAACTATGTAGACATGACCGAGACACATCTCCGGTTAATAACCAATAGCGGAACCTGGATGCTCATATTGGCTCCTACATATTCTTCGAAGATCTTTATCGGTCAAACCGCATAACAACATACGTTGTTCCCTTTGTCATCGGTATGTTACTTGCCCGAGATTCGATCGTCGGTATCATCATACCTAGTTCAATCTCGTTACCGGCAAGTCTCTTTACTCGTTCTGTAATGCATCATCCCGTGACTAACTCATTAGTCACATTGCTTGCAAGGCTTATAGTGATGTGCATTACCGAGAGCGCCCAGAGATACCTCTCCGATACACAGAGTGACAAATCCTAATCTTGAACTATGCCAACCCAACAAACACCTTCAGAGACATCTATAGAGCATCTTTATAATCACCCAGTTACGTTGTGACGTTTGATAGCACACAAGGTGTTCCTCCGGTATTCGGGAGTTGCATAATCTCATAGTCAGAGGAACATGTATAAGTCATGATGAAAGCAATAGCAATAAAACTAAACAATCATTATGCTAAGCTAACGGATGGGTCTTGCCCATCACATCATTCTCTAATGATGTGATCTCGTTCATCAAATGACAACACATGTCTATGGTCAGTAAACATAACTATCTTTGATTAACGAACTAGTCAAGTAGAGGCATACTAGGGACACTCCGTTTTGTCTATGTATTCACACATGTACTAAGTTTCCGGTTAATAAAATTCTAGCATGAATAATAAACATTTATCATGATATAAGGAAATATGAATAACAACTTTATTATTGCCTCTAGGGCATATTTCCTTCAGTCTCCCACTTGCACTAGAGTCAGTAATCTAGTTCACATCGACATGGGATTTAATACCAATAGTTCACATCACCATGTGATTAGTTCACATTGCCATGTGACTAATACCCAAAGGGTTTTACTAGAGTCATTAATCTAGTTCACATCACTATGTGATTAACACCCAAAGAGTACTAAGGTGTGATCATGTTTTGTTTGTGAGTGAAGCTTAGTCAATGGGTCTGTCACATTCAGAGCCGTATGTATTTTGCAAATTTTTCTATGTCTACAATGCTCTGCATGGAACTACTCTAGCTAATTGCTCCCACTTTCAATATGTATCCAAATTGAGACTCAGAGTCTTCCGGATCGGTGTAAAAGCTTGCGTCGGTGTAACTCTTTACGACGAACTTTTTATCACCTCCATAACCGAGAAATATCTCCTTGGTCTTCTAAGGATAATTTTGACCGCTGCCAAGTGATCCACTCCTGGATCAATATCGTACCCCCTTGCCAAACTCATGCAAGGTACACAATAGGTTTGGTACACAACATAGCATACTTTATAGAACCTATGGCTGAGGCATAGGGAATGACTTTCATTCTCTTTCTATTTTCTGCCGTGGTCGTGTTTTGAGTCTTACTCAACTTTACACCTTGCAAAACAGACACGAATTCCTTCTTTGACTGTTCCATTTTGAACTACTTCAAAATCTTGTCAAGGTATGTACTCATTGAAAAATCTTATCAAGCGTCTTGATCTATCTCTATAGATCTTGATGCCCAATATGTAAGCAGCTTCATCGAGGTCTTTCTTTGAAAAACTCCTTTC
The DNA here is from genome assembly GCF_002575655.3 of Aegilops tauschii subsp. strangulata. NCBI lineage: Eukaryota > Viridiplantae > Streptophyta > Magnoliopsida > Poales > Poaceae > Aegilops > Aegilops tauschii. The sequence goes on from NC_053037.3 coordinate 70,801,927, forward strand.
AAACACGCCTTTATGCTTTCTAGAAAATTCTACATCATTCCTGATCAACAATATGTCATTCACATATACTTATCAGAAAGGTTGTAGTGCTCCCACTCACTTTCTTGTAAATACAGGCTTCACCGCAAGTCTGTATAAATATATGCTTTGATCAACTTATCAAAGCGTATATTCCAACTCCGAGAGGCTTGCACCAGTCCAGAAATGGATCGCTGGAGCTTGCACACTTTTTTAGCACCTTTTGGATCGACAAAACCTTCTGGTTGCATCATATACAACTCTTCTTTAAGATATCCATTAAGGAATGCAATTTTGACATCCATTTGCCAAATTTCATAATCATAAAATGCGGCAATTGCTAACATGATTCTGACAGACTTAAGCATCGCTACGGGTGAGAAGGTCTCATTGTAGTCAACTCCTTGAACTTGTCGAAAACCTTTCGCAACAAGTCGACCTTTGTAGACAGTAACATTACCGTCAGTGTCGGTCTTCTTCTTGAAGATCCATTTATTCTCTATGGCTTGCCGATCATCGGGCTAGTCAACCAAAGTCCATACTTTGTTCTCATACATGGATCCCATCTCAGATTTTATGGCCTCAAGCCATTTTGCGGAATCTGGGCTCATCATCGCTTCCTCATAGTTCGTAGGTTCGTCATGGTGTAGTAACATGACTTCCAGAACAGGATTACCGTACCACTCTGGTGCGAAACGTACTCTGGTTGACCTACGAGGTTCGGTAGTAACTTGATCTGAAGTTTCATGATCATCATTATTAACTTCCTCACTAATTGGTGTAGGCATCACTCGAACTGATTTCTGTGATGAACTACTCTCCAACTCGAGAGAAGGTACAACTACCTCATCAAGTTCTAATTTCCTCCCACTCACTTCTTTCAAGAGAAACTCCTTCTCTAGAAAGGATCCACTCTTAGCAACAAAGATCTTGCCTTCGAATATGTGATAGAAGGTGTACCCAATAGTTTCTTTTGGGTATTCTATGAAGACGCACTTCTCCGATTTGGGTTTGAGCTTATCAGGCTGAAACTATTTCACATAAGCATCACAACCCCAAACTTTAAGAAACGACAGCTTAGGTTTCTTGCTAAACCACAGTTCATACGGTATCGTCTCAACGGATTTTTAGACGGTGCCCTATTTAACGTGAATGCAACCGTCTCTAATGCATAACCCCAAAATGATAGTGGTAAATTGGTAAGAGACATCATAGATCGCACCATATCTAACAAAGTACAGTTACGACGTTCGAACACACCATTACGCTGCGGTGTTCCAGGTGGCGTGAGTTGCGAAACTATTCCACATTGTTTCAAATGAAGGCCAAACTCGTAACTCAAATATTCGCCTCCACGATCAGATGTAGAAACTTTATTTTCTTGTTACGATGATTCTCAACTTCAATCTTAAATTCTTTGAACTTTTCAAATGTTTCAGACTTGTGTTTCATTAAGTAGATATACCCATATCTGCTTAAATCATCTGTGAAGGTCAGAAAATAACGATACCCGCCGCGAGCCTCAACACTCAGCAGACCGCATACATCGGTATGTATTATTTCCAATAAGTTAGTGGCTCGCTCCATTGTTTTGGAGAATGGAGTCTTAGTCATCTTGCCCATGAGGCATGGTTCGCAAGTATCAAATGATTCATAATCAAATGATTCCAAAAGTCCATCCGCATGGAGTTTCTTCATGCGCTTTACACCAATATGACCTAAACGGCAGTGCCACTAGTATGTTGCACTATCATTATCAACTTTGCATCTTTTGGCATCAATATCATAAATATGTGTATCACTACGATCGAGATTCAATAAACCATTCACCTTGGGTGTATGACCACAGAAGGTTTTATTCATGTAAACAGAATAACAATTATTCTTTGACTTAGATGAATAACCGTATTGCAATAAACATGATCCAATCATATTATGCTCAACGCAAACACCAAAGAACATTTATTTTAGGTTCAACACTAATCCCGAAGGTAAAGTGAGTGTGCGGTGGTGATCTTATCAACCTTTGGAATCATTTCCAACACACATCGTCACCTCGCCCTCAAATAGTCTTTGTTCGTTTTGTAACTCCTGTTTCGAGTTACTAATCATAGCAACTGAACCAGTATCAAGTACCCAGGGGCTACTATGAACACTAGTAAAGTACACATTAATAACATGTATATCATATATACTTTTGTTCACTTTGCCATCCTTCTTATCCGCCAAGTATTTGGGGCAGTTCCGCTTCCAGTGACCATTTCCTTTGCAGTAGAAGCACTCAATTTCAGTCTTGGGTCTAGATTTGGGCTTCTTCATGGGAGTGGCAACTTGCTTGCCATTCTTCTTGAAGTTCCCTTTCTTTCCCTTGCCCCTTTACTTGAAACTAGTGATCTTGTCAACCATCAACACTTGATGCTTTTCTTGATTTCTACCTTCGCCGATTTCAGCCTCGCGAAGAGCTCGGGAATCGTTTTCGTCATCCCTTGCATATTATAGTTCATCACGAAGTTCCAGTAACTTGGTGATAGTGACTAGAGAACTCTGTCAATCACTATCTTATCTGGAAGATTAACTCCCACTTGATTCAAGCGATTGTAGTACTCAGACATTCTAAGCACATGCTCACTGGTTGAGCTATTCTCCTCCATCTTGTAGGCAAAATACTTGTCAGAGGTCTCATATCTCTCGACTCGGGCATGAGTCCGAAATACCAATTTCAGGTCTTCGAACATCTTATATGCTCTGTGGTGTTCAAAACATTTTTGAAGTCCCGGTTCTAAGCCGTAAAGCATGGCGCACTAAACTATCAAGTAGTCATCATACCGAGCTTGCCAAACGTTCATAACGTCTGCATCTGCTCGTGCAATAGGTCTGTCACCTAGCGGTGCATCAAGGACATAATTATTCTGTGCAACAATGAGGATAATCCTCAGATCATGGACCCAGTCCGCATCATTGCTACTATCTTCTTTCAATTTATTTCTCTCTCGAAACATATAAAAAATAAATGGGGAGCTACATCGCAAGCTATTGATCTACAACATAGATATGCAAATACTATCAGGACTAAGTTCATGATAAATTAAAGTTCAATTAATCATATTACTTAAGAACTCCCACTTAGATAGACATCCCTCTAGTCATCTAAATGATCACGTGATCCATATCAACTAAACCATGTCCGATCATCACGTGAGATGGAGTAGTTTTCAATGGTCAACATCTCTATGTTGATCATATCTACTATATGATTCACGTTTGACCTTTCGGTCTCAGTGTTCCGAGGCCATATCTGCATATGCTAGGCTCGTCAAGTTTAACCCGAGTATTCTACGTGTGCAAAACTGGCTTGCAGCTGTTGTATGTGAACGTAGAGCTTATCACACCCGATCATCACGTGGTGTCTCGGCACGACGAACTGTAGCAACGGTGCATACTCAGGGAGAACACTTATACCTTGAAATTTAGTGAGAGGTCATCTTATAATGCTACCGCCGTACTAAGCAAAATAAGATGCATAAAGGATAAACATCACATGCAATCAAAATAAGTGATATGATATGGCCATCATCATCTTGTGCCTTTGATCTCCATCTCCAAAGCACCGTCATGATCACCGAACCTCACCGGCTGGACACCTTGATCTCCATCGAAGCATCATTGTCGTCTCGCCAACTATTGCTTCTATAAATATCGCTACCGCTTAGTGATAAGTAAAGCAATTACATGGCGGTTGCATTTCATACAATAAAGCGACAACCATAAGGCTCCTGCCAGTTGCCAATAACTTTTACAAAACATGATCATCTCATACAACAATTTATATATCATCATGTCTTGACCATATCACATCACAACAAGCCCTCCAAAAACAAGTTAGACGTCCTCTACTTTGTTGTTGCAAGTTTTACATGGCTGCTACGGGCTTCTAGCAAGAACCATTCTTACCTACGCATCAAAACCACAACGATTTTTTGTCAAGTGTGCTGTTTTAACCTTCAACAAGGACTGGGCGTAGTCAAACTCGATTCAACTAAAGTTGGAGAAACAGACACCCACTAGCCACCTGTGTGCGAAGCACGGAGGTATAACCAGTCTCATGAACGCGGTCATGTAATGTCGGTCTGGGCCGCTTCATCCAACAATACGGCTGAATCAAAGTAAGACGTTGCTGGTAAGCAGTATGACTATTATCGCCCACAACTCTTTGTGTTCTACTCATACATATAACATCTACGCATTGACCTGGCTCGAATGCCACTGTTGGGGAACGTAGTATTTTAAAAAATTTCCTACGATCACACAAGATCTTTCTAGGAGAAGCATAGCAACGAGCGGGGAGAGTGTGTCCACGTACCCTCGTAGACCAAAAGCGGAAGCGTTTAGTAACGCGGTTGATGTAGTCGAACATCTCCACGATCCAACCGATTCAAGTACCAAACGTACGGCACCTCCGTGTTCAGCACACGTTCAGCACGATGACGTCCCTTGAGCTCTTGATCCAGTTGAGGATGAGGGAGAGTTTCGTCAGCACGACGGCGTGGCGACGGTGATGATGAAGTTACCGACGCAGGGCTTCGTCTAAGCACTACGACGATATGACCGAGGTGTTAACTGTGGAGGGGGGCACCGCACATGGCTAGGAACAATTGATGTGTGTTCTAGGGGTGCCCTCCCCACGTATATAAAGGAGGGAGAGGGAGGGACGCAGCCTAGGGCGCGCCCAACACTACAAAAAAAATACACTTCCGTGATGATACGTGTTTGTCACAGTAGGTCGCGTTTTTTGTCATGCATGTACATCCATGACAAATTTATGACAGAATCAAGATAGTCATACCTGTGCTGTCGTAGAAGTGTTCCATGACATTACCAAAATTATCATCACGGAAGTGTCCACTTCCATGACGATAAATCGCGCGTCACAGAAGTGCTTTCGTCAAGGGTGACCGACACGTGGCATCCACCGTAACGGAACGCCGTTAAGCTATCGGGTCGGGTTTTGGATCCGATAACCCGTTAACAGCCCCGACCAGTGGGGATTTTCCACGTGTAAAATCATCATTGGCTGGAGGAAACACGTGTCGGCTCATCGCTGGGACAGATGTCATCCACTCATTGGACAGAAGGCGCCTATGATACGTCGACAAGTGGCACGGCCCAACAGTGTCCCATTCCTGTGAAAAGGCCGGCCCGTTTGACCTGGTCAAAAGCTGGCGGGCCGGCCCATGGAAAGCCTATTAACGGCCTATTTGCATATAGCCCATTTACAGCCCGCTAACCCAAGGCCCGTTACGCCCTATTCGAATTAGGCCCAGTAGCGTCATCTGGGCCATCCAATATGATTCCAGCCCGTTTTCTCTTCTGGCCCATGTATGGCCCATGACGTCTTTCGGCCCATATGAGGCCCTATGTAACTCTTGGCCTATTAACGGCCCGTGCTGAAACTGGCCTGTAATGAACAGTGTATTACTTTACACCCATTAACGGCCCGTGGTGAAACTGGCCCGTAATGAACAGTGTATCACTTTATACCCATTAACGGCCCGTTATTCTGTTGGGCCGTTTCCAGCCCATGTTATCTTTCGGCCTTCTCAGAGCCCATTTATTCTTGGGCTATTTTCCAGCATTCGTTTACTTACGGCCCGTTACTATCATTTTCTGCTTGTGGGCCAAATTCAGCCCGTCGTTACAGTCGGCCCGTTTGTGGTCCGTTAATACGTTGGGCCGTTTTCATAGCGTCATCAAATACGGCCTATTAACGATGGCCCATTATGGTCGGCCCATGAACGGACGATTCCAACTCTAGCCCGTTTACGGCCAGAATGCGGTCTGTTTGGCCCATGTTTGGCCAATCGATCATACGGCCCGTATAAGGCCCATTGATGATACGGCCCGTAGAAGGCCCATTGTTTCTACGGCCCGTAGAAGGCCCATTGTTTCTACGACCCATAGAAGGCCCACTGTTTCTACGGCCCGTAGAAGGCCCACTGTTTATACGGCCCATAGAAGGCCCATTGTTTCTACGGACCGTAGGAGGCCCAGTGTCACTACAGTAAATATTAGCCCATGGTTATTGTGGCCTAGTTTTAAAAAATAGGTTATTGCAGCCACTAGCAAACCGCAGAAAAAGAACTGCACTAACTACAAGCAAACAAATAAACAAGACAACAAGGAAATAAATAAGCAAGCAACTTACACTAGGCTATCACGGCTATTACACATATTACATCCACTGGGCATCAAAGTTCGCCACCAGTGCAAATATAGGGAACACAACATCATATAAACGCCGCAGCAAAACAAGTCCAGAACTGAAACCACTTCAGAAGAGCTCAAGAAACAATATCCTGGGTACCCATAATGCTGGCAAGATGCTTAGCAAGCTTATTAACTTTCTCTTGTTTGGCGCTGAAGTCCTCCACCGCTTGCTGTTGCACCAGAAAGTATGCATCTGAATTCTGCAGCGACTTCCTCAGTCCTTCGGCTTCCTGTCGCATAACATCTGATCGATGTCTTTCAACTTGAAGTTGAGACTCAAGAAGCCGAACTGATTCAGGCAACAAGTTCGAAGAGCCGGTGCCAGCAGTGGTAGCCAGTAACTCGAACACTACATCAAGACAGGACTTTGGGGTTGTCTTAGTGTCTTCTATATAGTTTTTATCAGCTTTCTTGGAGACCAACAGGGATGTCTCACTATCTTGAACCTTATCTGCATTACTTCCTTTACCATTGCATAACAGGGTACTCTTCTCCAATATTTTATCCGCGTTCTAAAAGAGAAACAAACAAACACATCTCAGGTTTACAATGTAGTATATGAAACTCATTTTGGTAAACCAGTTCAGTAGTAAGGTGGACAGGATAACAACATGAAACAAACATATATCTATGTAGTATGGTCACTATATGGTCTATATCATTCTAGTTTATGTTGCCAAATCAAGATAGATACAGTTCGAATCATATCTATTTAAGACAAAGCAGCATAGACAGAATATAAGTGTGGGAAACTACACAACAATAAAAACACTTGTAATGTACATGGCATGAGAACATAACTGTTTATTCAATTGAAACTGAAATCAACATAGAGCAAGTTACAATAGCAAACAGCCAAACACGTTGAAGAAACAGGTTTAAAACATACCTGTTGCGCCATTGGAGTTTCAATTGCATCCTTCAAATTTGAAATTAGTTGGTATCAGTAAATACAGTGATGCAAGAGCAAAGTAGTATGAACCATAGCTACGGAACCTGACATGAGAACAATTCTTCTTCTGCTTTAAGCGTTGACTTCGGGTTCAGAGTGGTGGTCCTCGTGATTTGGGCACTGCAGTTGCCTTACTAACTGCTCGTGTTTGGGTGCTCTGTGGTGGAGACGGTGCTGTGTCAACGGGAACTGGGTGTCTATCTGCTGGGGTTGGGGTTAGAAGGGGTGTAGCTGGTTCTCTGTCCAACTGGGTAGGGGTACAATCTGCATGAGTGTGGGTTATGTGTGGTGGGGCTGGTTCTTGGGCAAGTACAATCGTGGTTCTATCTGCATCGACAGGTAGCACGATCTTTTCTGAAGACCGTGTTTTTACTCCCACAGATACTGCCATCACTCCCTCCAATTGAAATGGCTGATAAACAAGAAAAGTAATTGAATGTACAGACATTGTAAGATAGACTGGTGCAATGGATAGTAGGGAAGAAAACAGGGCATGAAATAATTCCCATTTATGTTGTCTGTCACGACCGGATTTTTGAGATAATAATTTCCCAGAAAAACAGCCTTGTGCCCACCAGCCCCAGGATTACTGTTAGCTGATGAGGCACCAACTTGATACAAGAATTCCAAGCAAGGTACAAAAATATGTAGTACAAGACCATTTAGGCCTAGGAGTACAACACTTGGTTTCTAGTGGTTGAGGGCGGAAGCGGTTGGGTTCATCTGCGTCTATGGGACTCCATTTCCCACAAGAACAGCTGACCAGGATAACTCCTATCTTCGCGAGGCTGCAAATGTCAACACGAAGGTTCCGAGGTTTGTCATCGCGATGCTTATCTCCAAGCAAGGAATCTGGCCAAGACAATAGCCAGGGACAAGCCAGTGAGTACGTTTGAATGTACTCGCAAACATTAAGAACACGGGTGTAATATATCAAACATGCTCCGGATTATTATGAGATCACAAGTCTGTCACGAAATATACGAAAAACCATGATGCACACATGTGGTTAAAATAATCCAAAGTAAAATACTGGGTGCCAAACGAGGGTCTGAATGACTCCTCGAGAGGAAAGGGCAAGAATAGTAATACTGGTACCAAACGAGGGTCTGCATGACTCCTCGAGAGGAAACTGCAAGAATTATAATGCCGCAGTCGGGCATCGGGGCGACACCACATAAAGGGCTTATAAAAGATAAATGAACTACAAGCTTGCCGCAGTCGGGCGTCTGAGCGACACCACAAAAGGGCTTATAAGAGAATAATCACGGCGAATATCCACGAGGTGGAACCATCCCAGGGATACTCAATAAAAATACATGATATAAATGGTTAGTCCAAAATAATAAAGATCACAATCCATATGTGCCATAATCATAAACAATATTTAGTCCCGTCGTTTCTCCATCCGAAAACCGATAATTTAGTCAAGCCGTATTTCCATCCGAATACCGTTACTATGATCTAGTTAACCGTGTCTCCATCCGAATACCGTTACTGAGCTCTAGCTAATTCGTTCTCCATCCGAAAACCGTTACTAGATTCAACTCAGACTGTGGTCTTTACTCAAGAACATGACTATCCAACAGGATATATCCTCTGCAGAGGGAGTACCATTTTCCCACGAGTAACGGGTTTACTTAGTCCATCGGGACTAATTCCGTCTACGGTCTTTTACTTGAAAACACGCCTGATCTGCACACACCAGCTTAACTCACCGGTGTCTGGAATCACCCACGACACCTGCCAAGCAAAACTCTAAGTGGGGAGGCTACAACCTCGACGTAGCATGGGATCAAATTTCTATTCGCGCGCTCTAAGGGGGTGCCCCCCTCTCGGTCCCAACCGGAAACACCCATGCCCCCTGACCAAGTGGCATGCCTACTGGAGGCCTCCGGTATCTTCCACTATGGCCTCTCTGTACGGTGTGTGCCTTGGTAGGGGTTGACAACTTACTGAACCATACCCCGCCGGCGACAGGGACAAGTGGTAGTACCAACAAATAGGGAAGCTACCGACCAAGACTCGACTTACGACCGACTCAGGTGGTCCAAGCATCCTCCAACAATATTACCACTAGTGAAATAAAACACCACTCATCAAGCCTCACCATGCCATACCGGACATACTCGTCTCGACGAGGGACTAGGGACAAGCTCGTGTCTACCCAAGACCACGACTTTCCCGGCTTCCCACCGGTATGCATGAGGAGCTCACGAGGATGATCCAAATCACTAGTGTATCCCTTGCCGACCACAAAACAACTCCAAAGTGTACTCATGTACGAGACTATATCGATACATAAAGCCAACGTATACTCCAAGTAAAAAGGTATTGCGATCGTATCCGAACACCGCAACAAAATATTATGCCAGAGTTCAGAAATGCTTGCCTTCAAGAGTATGCAAAGGATGCACTTTTTTGGAAGCTTTCCCTTCTCTCCAAAATCCTATTTTGCAAAATATCCAAATAACAAATATTTCAAACACAGTACCAAAAGTTGTCTCAAATATTTTTGAAATAAATCTTAAAATAAACTAGATGAAATTTGAGAGAGGTAGGAAAAAGAATCAACTCATTTGGAGTTTTATTTTAAAGTTATAGCTGGTCAAAGTCTGGTCAAACTCTGTTTTTTAAATAAAACCAGAAAAGAAAACGATTCAGAAGAAAATACGCTTTCGCAGCAGAGGAGACGCACTCGGGAGTTATGCGCCTTCACTTAAACAGAGAGAGGACGGCCGCGTGGGTCACTGACAGTGGGTCCAGAGGGCCCACTGGTCAGGTTTGACCGTTCTTCCCTCCTTCTCTTCTCTTCTGCCCGACGGGAGCGGGGCTCCGGCGATCGCCGTCGACGAACGGCAGCGCCTCACGGGCATCCAAGGGCGGGGATGGAACGACCAGACCGAGGCGGTCTCCTAGGTGGTTGTTGGGTCGTCGGAGGTGGAAGGAATCGCCGGCGGCGAGCTCCGCGGCGGAGAAAAGCTACGGTGGCGAAGTGCTTATTGTGCTCTGGTGATCTCCGACCGAAGTTGGGTAGTTGGGCAGCTCCGCATGGACTAGAGGAAACTACTGGTGGCGTTGGTTGGGCGAAAGGGTGGCTGACTGCAACGAATCGCACCGGAGCTTAGCGGCGGCCGAACTGGCCGGAGTTGAGGAAGATGGCCACTACGGGTCGATCTACCGCGTGGGAAGCTTTACGGGGAGGGTCTGATGTCGCCTGCAGCCTTGAACGAGCTCGGGGACCCTTTATATAGGCGCTCGAGGTTGGACCGCGGCGGCTGCAGATAAGATCGCCGGCGACAGCCGTTTCTGTAGCTGCAGGGCGCCGTGGCGGCGACGAACGCGTGTCGACGAGCGTGAGGATAAGCACGAGCTATTCCCAGGGGCACCTGGCGCGCTGGGGTGATTTGGGCGGTGCCGAACATGGCAGAGGCCGCTGCCGACGCCGGCGTGCCGCCAAGGGCGCTGCCAGCGGCGCTTCAGGGCGCCAGCGATGCCGTGGAGCAGGGAGTGGCTAGTGCGCGGTTCAGCGATGCAGTAGGGGCCAGGGACGGGTCGCGTCGGGTGCGGCAGTGCGGCGTGTCGGCTCAGTGCGCGCGCGTGCAAAACATGCGCTCTGGGCGCGCCCAGAGCACGCACGGCAGGTGTTCGACGCAATGCCAGCGATCTCTAGAGAGCTTGGGTGAGGCTGGCAAAGAACAGAACAAGGGTAGGGGTGGCTAGGAGCTCAGTGGACAAGGTTGTTGGGTCCTTGGAGCAAGTCCACAGTGCAAACAAGGAACTCATGCCAAAACAGACTGTGCACACCAGGTGTTCGACAGAATGCCAAGTGCACTTGGGCAACTCTTGGAGTGGCCAAGGTCTCCAGATCAGGGTCTCTTTAGATGCAGGAGATGGTGGTAAGATCACTTGGGCAAAACCAGAAACTTGTCAGTGCAAGTTTTGCAAAACTCCAGTTTGGACAGAAGGAAAAAGGGTTTAAAGCATGTACTTCAAAACCTCCAATGAGCCCAATCTCCTGGACTTAAGAGTTTGGTAGGGAGGGCTACAAGTAGGAAAAATCTCAGGGTTACTAGAGCAAGGAAAATTATGGTTGCAGTACAAATCACCAAATTGGACCAGAATGCAAAAGAGGTTGATCCACTCAAATTTTTCAAAGAACATCACTGGGTTTTTGCTTGAAAATGGAATGTATGCATCCACTAACATCTCCAAACACTTGGAAGAATTTTTAAATAAATATTTAAATGGGTTGTAGTGCAAAAGTGCCTACTGGACCAGATTGGAAAAGTTGGTGTAGATCTCAAAATCTCCAATGGCCAGAAGGTATTTTTGCATAAAAGTGATGTGGAACCATCACATGACATCCCCAAATTTTGGTGGAAATTTTAAATGTATTTGTCAAATGGTTGTAGTGCAAACAGGCTCCAAATGCAAAAGAAATCATTTTATAAGAATAAAGTTCTGAGAACACAAATTTTTGCAAAAAAAAAACCACTGATAAAGAATTTGTTTTATAAAAGAGAGTATTCAAGTCCAACAATACCTTTGAAGGTTTTTCCCCACTAGAGGCAAAAATCCAAAAAAAAACACAAAAGGTAAAACTTGACAATTGGAAAAGTTTTATTTCCTGGCAACATTTTAATAAATAAAACAAGGCCAAAATTTTGGGGTGTCACAACACTACCCCCCTTAAGAAAAATCTCGTCCTCGAGATTTGTTAAAAACTGTTTTGAACAAAAATTGTCTTTATCAAAAGAAATCATTCCATTGCACAAAAACAAAACGGCTACAGTGAGAGGGCAATAAGTGGTGTAAAACCACAGGGTGGTACACTGGCGTAGTGTGGAAAAGATCCACGGTTAGGGAAACGAGATATTTCTACGCAGATACAGTAATTTAGAATAAATTCTAAATTACTAAAATACGCTGGTTGCACCCGAGAGCACAGTGCTCTCTCTGGCTGACAGGTGGGCCCAGGGCCCACTGTCGGCCTCTTCTCCTACCTCTGGCTCTCTCTTCTCTCTCGCGCGCTCTCCCGCGCTTCCTCCACCGGCGATGCCTAGCTCGTAGGGCATCGAGGCCGTACCGTGGTAGTGCGCGGCGTGCTAGCTGCCGGTGCAGCGTGCACTCACCTCGCGGGCCAGTGCGTTGTCGGCACTGCTCGCGGACTCGCCTCCGAACACCGGCGGTCGAGCGACGAGTGGCGCTGGTGGACCTCGCCCACCGTACACCGATCTCGGGCTATAAAACGATCGCGGTGCTCCTCTCTTCTCCCTCACACCTGGCCTTGCTACTACTCCTCCTTCCTTCTCCTCCATTGCGGCTAGCAGGAGCTCGAGCCGAGGCTCTAATGGCGGAGGCAATGCCGGACTGGTATGTGGTCCCGGTGTGTGGAGGCTTGGCGGTGCTGCTGGGGTTCTCCGTGCTCCTGTGCGCGATGATCCTGGATGATCGTCGTGATGCTGCCGCTCGAGTGCTGGCTCTTCGCGGTGGCGGTGATCACGTGGATTAGGCGCGGTGTCGAGCGCTAACTGCTGCCGGGGTGCTGGGGCAACTCGTGCCCGAATGGTCACTCACAAATCTCCCTCACTGAGACTGTGGTGTCCTCGAGTGTGGTTAGATAGGCGCAAAAATGAGCTCAAGAATTTGTAATTAGTGCTCGAGGTCGAGTGGTGGCGGCTGAGAGTTTGCTGTTACGATGTTGCGCGAATAAAAATCTATGTCGTAAAAAAAAACGTAGCAGTGACTCGGGGAAGAAATCTCCTCGAAAACATGTTGCGAGAAGAAATAATTAAAACCAAACTAACAGCAACAAAACTGCTCACAAAACAGGAACTAAAGAAAATCGGATCCGTCGCACAAAATTTTTACGAACATGCTGCAACACATAAATACAGGTACTGGGACAATAAATACATCGGAGGCGCTTACAAGGAAAACGGCAAAAAGACAGGGTCCTGAGAAAATGCCTCTAGCACTGGGGCACACTCCTCTTCTATCGGGGGAAGCGGGTTGACCAGTCGATGAATGCGCCCTTCTTGGTCAGGCCTCAGTGGTCTGCCAATGGCGATCCGAGGATTTAAATCAGCGAGGCTCTGAAGATAACCCATTACTCGCTGAGTTAAACGCTCCTGAGCGATGACGTACTGGGCAAGGTTGGCCAGTACTGGATCTCTCTCAATGCGCCCACCGGGAAAAGATGCAACTTCTCCGGGTGCTGCACGACTCGGAAAATAGAAGTATCCTCGCTCGCTGGCATAGGGTACTGCGAATCGAAGACGAGTGAGCGCCTCGTACGCAACAGCTTCTATAGCCATATGCGGAGTCGGCATGGATTTCCCCACGAAGGAGACTTCCGTTGGGTCTTGGTTCGGGTAGGCGGGAGGGATGTGCACCACTGCCCAATATTTCGAGGTGGAAGGGGTGATCCTCGATTTGAGCAACTCGTACTGGGGTGGCTGGGTGGCACTCATAGTACTGCAGGTAAAGTCCCACAATAATTTTACAAAACTGCCCGGGGTTGCGTCTGGGGTTCTTAGATAAATACTGGGGGTGACATGGCAAGGAATGGCTGTGAGTGCTGCGCACAAAGGTGAGGGGTGCTCGGCAAGGTCATGAAGTGGCCTTTATATAGCACCGGGGCTGGGTTATCTACCAGGGGGGAAGGGTAACTGGCTGTCGATCCTGTTCCCGGGTCAAAGCCACAGATATACATATCACATAAATGTGACGCATTACTGTGGGTGCCGACGGGGTTGGTCTTGGTAGCTGCGCCCGAAATTTAAAAATGCAACTGTACGCCAACGTACACATGCATAGCTACTACTCCAAAAATAAAAGCGCTCAAACAGACAGCATGCAATAAAAGCGGTACAAGGCCACACCATTACAAAGCGTAGGAAAACTAAGGCTCGTTACAACTCGGGCGACTTAGTCTACTACGTTAATGTCTAAGTGGGCTGGCCTTGTGGACGCCGATGCTTCTCCACGGTTCTCACCGTCGGGATTTGCTGGCTGAGGCTGAGGTGCTGCAGGGTCGGGGAAATGGTGATGACCATCGCAGGGGTTGTTGGCCACAATCCCATTGGAATGGGTTCCCAAAAGGCGACGAAGCGCTTCTGGGGTCACCAAAGCACTCTGGTTGAGGGCTAGCGCAGACCTCAAGGGATCGATCGGGTGTTCGAACAGCACGACTGGGTTGTCGGCGTCGGGCTCCGCTTCTCTTCTCGCCGGGGCTCGGCGAACCAGCTCTCCACAAGCTGCGATCAGATCAAGGGTGACCTGATCGAACAGTTGCTCTAGTGCGCTTACATAGTGCACCAGATGCAATAGTGCAGGATCTGTCTCGTGGTCTCCGTTGGCAACCTGGGGCGGCCTACCATACCCGTCACGACTGGGGTAGTAGTAGAACGAGCGACAGTTAACTCTGGGCGACAAGTGCCGGAGTTGAACTATAGCTTCGCGGGCTGCCAGTTGGATGGCTTGTGGCTCAAAGGAAGTTGTCCTTCCAGTGAACCTGTAGGGGCGTTCTGGCGACAGACCCCTACCGTAGATGTGCACAGTGGCCCAGTACTGACGGCTCTCACCGTACATGGGTCGCTGGTACACAACATACTCAGGAGGCTCTTCTAACGCATAGGCACGGCGGGTGAGGTTTGCGAGCACGGTCACAAAACCTCCAAGGTTGTTCGCTGTCGTCTCATTGTGAACAATGGGGCCAGGCATCGTGGCTGGGTTTGGGGAAAGAGGCTGTACTGTGCTGTGGCTAGCGTGCCCTTTTTATAGGGAAAGGGGGCGGAGTCTTCCTCCGCACGCTTGTGATAGAGACGGGTTGGGTGTCGGTCACTGGCGCGTGATCGACGGGCTAGGCTGATAGGTTGGGCACCGTCCGCCGAAAAGGGCGTCGGTTCACTGTGGGGCTACCTTACGCGGGAAGCTTGACCGGGTTAGGCTAAGGTCTGGTGGTTTGGTTAACCTAGGTTTATTGACCTGGCTAAGATAGGATTAGCCAATGGTCAGCCTCGCTCTGATACCAAGTCTGTCGCGACCGGATTTTTGAGATAATAATTTCCCAGAAAAACGGTCTTGTGCCCACCAGCCCCAGGATTACTGTTAGCTGATGAGGCACCAACTTGATACAAGAATTCCAAGCGAGGTACAGAAATATGTAGTACAAGACCATTTAGGCCTAGGAGTACAACACTTGGTTTCTAGTGGTTGAGGGCGAAAGCGGTTGGGTTCATCTGCGTCTATGGGACACCATTTCCCACAAGAACAGCTGACCAGGATAACTCCTATCTTCGCGAGGCTGCAAATGTCAACACGAAGGTTCCGAGGTTTGTCACCGCGATGCTTATCTGCAAGCAAGGAATCTGGCCAAGACAATAGACAGGGACAAGCCAGTGAGTACGTTTGAATGTACTCGCAAACATTAAGAACACGGGTGTAATATAT
This sequence comes from Aegilops tauschii subsp. strangulata, assembly GCF_002575655.3. NCBI lineage: Eukaryota > Viridiplantae > Streptophyta > Magnoliopsida > Poales > Poaceae > Aegilops > Aegilops tauschii. The sequence goes on from NC_053037.3 coordinate 70,817,618, forward strand.
CAAACATGCTCCGGATTATTATGAGATCACAAGTCTGTCACGAAATATACGAAAAACCATGATGCACACATGTGGTTAAAATAATCCAAAGTAAAATACTGGGTGCCAAACGAGGGTCTGAATGACTCCTCGAGAGGAAACGGCAAGAATAGTAATACTGGTACCAAACGAGGGTCTGAATGACTCCTCGAGAGGAAACTGCAAGAATTATAATGCCGCAGTCGGGCGTCGGGGCGACACCACATAAAGGGCTTATAAAAGATAAATGAACTACAAGCTTGCCGCAGTCGGGCGTCTGAGCGACACCACAAAAAGGGCTTATAAGAGAATAATCACGGCGAATATCCACGAGGTGGAACCATCCCAGGGATACTCAATAAAAATACATGATATAAATGGTTAGTCCAAAATAATAAAGATCACAATCCATATGTGCCATAATCATAAACAATATTTAGTTCCGTCGTTTCTCCATCCGAAAACCGATAATTTAGTCAAGCCGTATTTCCATCCGAATACCGTTACTACGATCCAGTTAACCGTGTCTCCATCCGAATACCGTTAGTGAGCTCTAGCTAATTCGTTCTCCATCCGAAAACTGTTACTAGATTCAACTCAGACTGTGGTCTTTACTCAAGAACATGACTATCCAACAGGATATATCCTCTGCAGAGGGAGTACCATTTTCCCACGAGTAACGGGTTTACTTAGTCCATCGGGACTAATTCCGTCTACGGTCTTTTACTTGAAAACACGCCTGACCTGCACACACCAGCTTAACTCACCGGTGTCTGGAATCACCCACGACACCTGCCAAGCAAAACTCTAAGTGGGGAGGCTACAACCTCGACGTAGCATGGGATCAAATTTCTATTCGCGCGCTCTAAGGGGGTGCCCCCCCTCTCGGTCCCAACCGGAAACACCCATGCCCCCTGACCAAGTGGCATGCCTACCGGAGGCCTCCGGTATCTTCCACTATGGCCTCTCTGTACGGTGTGTGCCTTGGTAGGGGTTGACAACTTACTGAACCATACCCCGTCTGCGACAGGGACAAGTGGTAGTACCAACAAATAGGGAAGCTACCGACCAAGACTCGACTTACGACCGACTCAAGTGGTCCAAGCATCCTCCAACAATATTACCACTAGTGAAATAAAACACCACTCATCAAGCCTCACCATGCCATACCGGACATACTCGTCTCGACGAGGGACTAGGGACAAGCTCGTGTCTACCCAAGACCACGACTTTCCTGGCTTCCCACCGGTATGCATGAGGAGCTCACGAGGATGATCCAAATCACTAGTGTATCCCTTGCTGACCACAAAACAACTCCAAAGTGTACTCATGTACGAGACTATATCGATACATAAAGCCAACGCATACTCCAAGTAAAAAGGTATTGCGATCGTATCCGAACACCGCAACAAAATATTATGCCAGAGTTCAGAAATGCTTGCCTTCAAGAGTATGCAAAGGATGCACTTTTTTGGAAGCTTTCCCTTCTCTCCAAAATCCTATTTTGCAAAATATACAAATAACAAATATTTCAAACACAGTACCAAAAGTTGTCTCAAATATTTTTGAAATAAATCTTAAAATAAACTAGATGAAATTTGAGAGAGTTAGGAAAAAGAATCAACTCATTTGGAGTTTTATTTTAAAAGTTATAGCTGGTCAAAGTCTGGTCAAAGTCTGTTTTGTAAATAAAACCAGAAAAGAAAACGATTCAGAAGAAAATACGCTTTCGCAGCAGAGGAGACGCACTCGGGAGTTATGCGCCTTCACTTAAACAGAGAGAGGACGGCCGCGCGGGTCACTGACAGTGGGTCCAGAGGGCCCACTGGTCAGGTTTGACCGTTCTTCCCTCCTTCTCTTCTCTTCTGCCCGACGGGAGCGGGGCTCCGGCGATCGCCGTCGACGAACGGCAGCGCCTCACGGGCATCCAAGGGCGGGGATGGAACGGCCAGACCGAGGCGGTCTCCTAGGTGGTTGTTGGGTCGTTGGAGGTGGAAGGTATCGCCGGCGGCGAGCTCCGCGGCGGAGAAAAGCTACGGTGGCGAAGTGCTTATTGTGCTCCGGTGATCTCCGACCGAAGTTGGGTAGTTGGGCAGCTCCGCATGGACTAGAGGAAACTACTGGTAGCGTTGGTTGGGCGAAAGGGTGTCTGACTGCGACGAATCGCACCGGAGCTTAGCGGCGGCCGAACTGGCCGGAGTTGAGGAAGATGGCCACTACGGGTCGATCTACCGCATGGGAAGCTTTACGGGGAGGGTCTGATGTCGCCTGCAGCCTTGAACGAGCTCGGGGACCCTTTATATAGGCGCTCGAGGTTGGACCACGGCGGCTGCAGATAAGATCGCCGGCGACAGCCGTTTCTGTAGCTGCAGGGCGCCGTGGCGGCGACGAACGCGTGCCGACGAGCGTGAGGATAAGCACGAGCTATTCCCAGGGGCAGCTGGCGCGCTGGGGTGGTTTGGGCGGTGCCGAACATGGCAGAGGCCGCTGCCGACGCCGGCGTGCCGCCAAGGGCGCTGCCAGCGGCGCTGCAGGGCGCCAGCGATGCCGTGGAGCAGGGAGTGGCTAGTGCGCGGTTCAGCGATGCAGTAGGGGCCAGGGACAGGTCGCGTCGGGTGCGGCAGTGCGGCGTGTCGGCTCAGTGCGCGTGCGTGCAAAACGTGCGCTCTGGGCGCGCCCAGAGCACTCACGGCAGGTGTTCGACGCAATGCCAGCGCTCTCTAGAGAGCTTGGGTGAGGCTGGCAAAGAACAGAACGAGGGTAGGGGTGGCTAGGAGCTCAGTGGACAAGGTTGTTGGGTCCTTGGAGCAAGTCCACAGTGCAAACAAGGAACTCATGCCAAAACAGACTGTGCACACCAGGTGTTCGACAGAATGCCAACTGCACTTGGGCAACTCTTGGAGTGGCCAAGGTCTCCAGATCAGGGTCTCTTTAGATGCAGGAGATGGTGGTAAGATCACTTGGGCAAAACCAGAAACTTGTCAGTGCAAGTTTTGCAAAACTCCAGTTTTGGACAGAAGGAAAAAGGGCTTAAAGCATGTACTTCAAAACCTCCAATGAGCCCAATCTCCTGGACTTAAGAGTTTGGTAGGGAGGGCTACAAGTAGGAAAAAGCTCAGGGTTACTAGAGCAAGGAAAATTATGGTTGCAGTACAAATCACCAAATTGGACCAGAATGCAAAAGAGGTTGATCCACTCAAATTTTTCAAAGAACATCACTGGGTTTTTGCTTGAAATGGAATGTATGCATCCACTAACATCTCCAAACACTTGGAAGAATTTTTAAAGAAATATTTAAATGGGTTGTAGTGCAAAAGTGCCTACTGGACCAGATTGGAAAAGTTGGTGTAGAGCTCAAAATCTCCAATGGCCAGAAGGTATTTTTGCATAAAAGTGATGTGGAACCATCACATGACATACCCAAATTTTGGTGGATATTTTAAATGTATTTGTCAAATGGTTGTAGTGCAAACAGGCTCCAGATGCAAAAGAAATCATTTTATAAGAATAAAGTTCTGAGAACACAAATTTTTGCAAAGAAAAAAACCACTGATAAAGAATTTGTTTTATAAAAGAGAGTATTCAAGTCCAACAATACCTTTGAAGGTTTTTCCCCACTAGAGGCAAAAATCCAAAAAAAAACACAAAAGGTAAAACTTGACAATTGGAAAAGTTTTATTTCCTGGCAACATTTTAATAAATAAAACAAGGCCAAAATTTTGGGGTGTCACATTGTCTAAGCAAACAGAATAGCAGGACATAATTTCACATATATGATGGCTAATTAAACATGATAGCATGACACAATTTCACATGTATGATGGCTAACTAAGCAGGATAGAATGACATACTTTAAAATATGATGACTATGTAAACAGGATGACATGATATAACTATACGATGTGTCTATTAAAGTGGTTGGCATGCCATAAATCACAAACATGCCGTCGATGGAAACATGATGGCATGATATAATTCACGGATATAATGACATAATTTAAAATATGATGACTATGTAAACATGATGAGATGATATAACTATATTATGTCTTTAGAAAATGGGTTGGCATGCCATAATTCAGATACATGCTGTCTATGTAAACATCATGGCATGACATAATTCAAATATATGATTTATATACTAAGGAAGTGAGCAGAGGGCAATCGCATATATGATGTGTCAACTAAGGAGATGGCATTCAATATTGTGTATATGATGTAAAAACTAAGCATTGCAATACAACATATGCATTATATGAGTAATATAACCCTGCCAAGTTTGAGAATACACCTCAGGGGGATAATAGGACTATTCATCTGCCTCTGAATCGTCCTCTGAAGAGCTATCTGTAACCAGCAAGATATCTGCTTCAGCAGGTAGCATTGTCTGCTCTGAAGACCTTGTTTTCACTCCAGATTTCTCCATCACCAATTCAAATGGCTGATGCACATGAAGAGCAGTTGAATATACAAACATTGTCGACAAAAGCAATGAGAAATACAAAAAAAAGGACGGCATGATATAATTCACATATATGACGCTTGCCTAAACAGCATGGCATTGCATAATTCACATACATAATGCCTTGCAACAAGATAACATTGCATAATTCACATATATAATGTCTTGCAACAAGATGGCATTGCATAATTCACATATATGGTAATTAGATACTAAACAGGTGGCATTCACACAAAGCATGTCTAAACTAAGCAAATGACATAGCAATGCAAGATACCATACACACGATATGAGCAACATAACCCTGCCAAGTTAGGGCATGCACCTCGGGGGGGGGGGATATGACTGGTCATCTGTCTCTGAATCCTCCTCTGAGGAGCTATCGGTAACCAGCAAGACATGCGCTTCGTCAGATAGCATTGTCTGCTCTGAAGACCTTGTTTCCACTCCAGATTTTTCCATGACCGTGCCGAATGGCTGATGCACAGGAAGAGTAATTGAATGTACTAAAATTGTTGACAAATTTAACACGTAATAAAAAAATGATGGCATGATATAATTCACATATAAGATGACTGGCTAACCAGGGTGGCATTGCAAAATTCACATATATGATGCCTGGCTAGACAAGATGGCATTGCATGATTCACATATACGATAAAGAAACTAAACAGATGGCATTGACATAAAGCATGTCTAAACTAAGCAGATGACATCTTTAATGTATACAGTAAGCAATGCAAGGCACCATATGCATGATATTACCAACATCAGCATGCCAAGTTAGAGCGAAGACCTCATGGGGTAAATAGGAGTGGTCTTCTCCTTCTGAATCCCCCACAGAACAGTTATCTTCCTCTTGATTACGATACGAAATGGGTGGAGGGGGGCTGCCTTTGTGCCCACCATGGAACGACGTCTGCATGAAATTTTATTGCCACGCAAGGCTCGTCTCTTTTGCTCTACATGATCAGTTCCATTGTGTACAATAACTGGCATGCATAGGAATAAAACATAGTGAGATCATGTAAGGAGTGCATGCACAAATCCAAAGTGATGGTAGCAAACTGTGGATAGACCCAAAACCAATGATAGCAGGCAGATAATAGCTTTAGTTAAAAAATACAGATAATGGCTCCTTTAATGTTTGTTTGCACCCAACATGAAACTCATAGTAGACACCGGAGATTAACCAGATAGTAGACAGATAGTACTGATTGCTGCCCCAATATGTACCCCACAACCATTTAAAAACTCAAGTTTCAGCATTAGTTTGGACACTCAGAGTATAATAGGTGAACACGACGATAATGTAGCATGTCATCATATTAAGCGACGCATAACGTAAGCAAACACGGAAGAGTGCGACCTCTCTTGCGGACCCGTGTAGTCCTCAAGGTCATCTGCTCAGTTGATGATGGTAATGCAGTTGCCGTGGCTGCCGGCGGCGGGGAAGAAGATATGAGGCAGCGAAAGACAGTCTGGAGAGCGGATCCCTGCTGTGGTGAACCCTTCCATCGTTGGAGCAGCTGAGCTGGGGTGGAACACAGCGCCGCAGGAGCAGGACAAACCACACAAGGTTATCTTTGACACATATCTGTAACAGAAGTAATTGAGTAAGGGCTTGTTTGAATTTGAGGATTCTAACAATGCAGGGATAGGAAATAGACAGGAATAGGATAGGAATGCACGTGCAAAACAGAGAATTTAAAAACACAGGATTTCTGCCAATCTGGGTGTTTGATTCACAACAATTGGAAGATCACAGGATGCAAAAAAGCATGGTGAAATTAAGTCAAACCACAAGAAAATGTACAGTTATAATTCTATTATGCTACTATCTCTCAGTCTTGTGCTTGATGAATAGGAATATGAAAAGGAGGAGAAGTGGAAATTAGAATTCCTACGGTTTTTCTTTCAAGGAGACACTAAAGGAACAAATCCTACAGTTTTCCTTTGCTCCATTCCTTTGCACCAAATTCATGAAAAGTAGTACCATAGGAAACTTTCCAATTCCGATGTTTTTCATTCACTTTTCCTTTCAAGCACTGGCGATTCTAGTAGGTAGGCTTGAGCAAGGAAAATCCTACACTAAAAAAATGTTTTTGTGCTACTTCTATTACTTTGGACCTAGGCCACTGCCATACTAGCTCAACTCCCAGGCCCATCGACAAACGCACAGCTCAAACGCGTAGAGATAAATAATGACGGCGTTCAAGAGAGTCCATCACGGATAGCTAATTTGCCTGGTACCTCACTGCTTGTCATATAGTAGGATAAAATAATCGTATTTCCCGTTACTACGAGTGCCCAGTGGACAATATATATATAACATGTAGAGTAAAAAAGAGATGCAACAAGTATACAACCTCTTTGGCGAAGCCATGTCGATCTCAGCATGATTGGGTTGGCCGGTGAGGATGCTCCGGCTGACTTGGCTGTCAGAGGAGGGGAAGAAGATCTTAGGCGTCTGGAGATGGAGCCCGAGGTACTGCTCCGCTGTGATGGAGGGTTTCATCGTTGGAGCAGCTCCGGTGAGTTGTACGACGCCGAGGCTGAAGTAGGACAAGAGAGACAACGAACAACGTTAACCTGAGTGGAATTCTAATAGCATCTCCAATACATGACGTAAAATACATAACCACAAAGTGCTAGATGTAAAATACATCAGCCACTCATCTCTGAACTTAACTGTCGAAACTGAATTTAACTGTCGAAACTGAACTTAACTGTCGAAACTGAACTTAACTCTCGAAACTGAATTTTGCTGTCGAAACTGAACGCACTAGCAAGGTGAGGCTACACGTCGGTGGACTGACTTTTTCATCTCTGGTCAGTCGATTTTGCAGCCGTTGGATACGAAATCAAGGGCCTGCGGTTCATCTTCAACCTCCACCCCCCTGAGCCGCCAGCCACCACCGGCCAAACAACAGCCCCTCGCCGCCCGCGGCCGGTGGTGCGCCGCCCCGCCCGCCCCGAAAACACTCCCCATCGCTGGTCTGCCGCCGCCTCGGCCATCCCTCTAGCCTCCCCCATGCCGAGCTTTTTCTCCGGCGATCCCCACGCCACCGCCCCGCCACCGCCGGCGACCACCGCCCCCATCCTGAACCCTAAGATAGATAGTGGGGTACCTCTCCGGCGAGCCCCCCTCCCCGCTGCGGCTGGTTCTTTCTTCACCCCGGCGAGCCCCCCCCCCCTGAAAATCGACAGACCCAAAAGTCAATTCAGTCGACTGAAGTGTAGCTAAATTGGAGCAGCATCGCAAGCAAGAGCAAGAGCGAGAGCAGCAGCGCGAGCAAGAGCAATAGCAAGAGCAGACCAGGCAGGGGACCGAGAGCAAGAGCAGAGCAGCAGCGCGAGCGAGAGCTAAAGCAGCAGCTCCTACTGATGTGGACGTCGCCGTTGAGGGAGCGACGCCGTGGAGGAAGTGGCCGGCGACGCCGCCGTGGATGGAGCTGCGCCGTGTCGGCTCGGGACCGAGCGCTGGCAGCACCATGAGATCGAATCAAGAAGAAAATGCGGCGATTAGTGTACAACCTCTTTGGTGGCGCCGATTAGGCCGCAGCTTCATCTGAGGAAACGGTGATGATGATGCTCTTCCGGTGGTGCAGGTGAAGATGGCGGTGTGGGAATGGAGGTGGCGCGAAAGACGAGGGGAACGTCAGGGCAGCTCCTTGGAGGTGGAGGACGAGGTGGCTGAACCGGCGGGACGATGAGATCGACGACGGATCCTCATCCGGTACGGTGGGTGAGGGACGTCGAGGTGTTGCTGTGGACGACGTCGTCGGGGAAGAGGCTCCAGCTGGGTGGCGGACGGAGCAGGGTGTGGGGTTTCGTCGCGGGTTTTCGCGGCCTCGGTGTACGAATGGGTGGGCGGATGGGATGGCAGTGGGGAACCATAGCTTAGTGACGCGCTTGTCCGAAATGTGGGGTAAGTTACGAAAGTACCCCCACCGATTTGAGGCGGTTCTTTCGGTTCAGGGGTACCACGGGCATTTTGCGTGTCGGGATTTCACATGAGGTGGGAGTTTTCGCGCGCGTTGTAATTTCGGAATAGCAAGGCGCGGGTTGAGATGGAGGGAGTTGTCGGAGCACAACGAGACAAAGATATATCTTAAATATTCCAGGCTAACAAGGCGTGGGTTGAAAAGGCGGGAGTTTTGCAGCACGATAGACAGAGACGCTAGCTTGAATTTTCGGCATAACAAGGCGCGGCTTGAAATTTCGGAAGAACAAGCTTAACGTGTACCAAAAAAAAGACAATTTGCACCTCAACACGCACAACACACACACAAACACCATTTAGACTAGAGTAAGGTACACGTGCATTGCACGCATGAGATTTGGCAACCAAATTATGAATAAATACCACATTATAGCATGCAAGCTTTGAGTCATATATGCATGATGTAGATGTTCGTTTAATTCTTATAGTTCATTTATTCAAAATCATCTAGTTTTTATAAGAAAGCTAATTTATTTTAAGATTCATGGAATTGTGCGTCGTAAGACATAAAGTAAAAACAAATAATGGCAAATCATGTAGAAAAACATTTGGGCAATTCTGATACGGAAGATTCTAGAACAAATAAGAAGTGCTTGTGTTTTGATGTTTGTGCATTATGCTTAAGTTCAACCATGGAGTCTTCTAGATTATACATGTGGCGAAATCTGGTGGAATCTAGATGATATCCAACGGCCAGTAGTGCTCAAATTTGCCATCTTTGGACCATCGGATTCGCCTCATCCAACGACCATCTTTCAAAGTTAAAGTTACCCGCACACAATATAAAAAAATTATAAAATATATATAATATATATAGGGGTATAGATATAGATATGTGATGCGAAAGCCGCCCATCATCTCCAATTAGAATAGTGTGTCCATGCACGGATACGACGTGGCCAAATGATGTCTGCCATCGGTATCTCAAATTCAAATAAGTCTGACCTTGTTCAATGTGTATACATTACAACATGCTCGTTTCCAAACCACACCACGCAGATCTCCATTATATTCATGCATGCATGGGTTTCAATCATCAGGATCTCTTATTCAAATATTTGAATTCAACTTTACATTGATTATGACCTCACCTATTCTTTTACACCCACACAGTAGTCTTCTCTTTATAATTGTACCACCAACTTTCTCTCGTGCATGCATGCATGCACACTACCAGTCGGCATTATCCATCGCACGCATGCAATCTTTTTCTTCAGGTCGGTCTCCCATGAAGGCACACACCCACACACATCCCCCTCTCCATCATATCGGGCATTCTTTATCTCTCACGCGTGCATGCGCAACGATCGATGTTCCTCTATGTATGTGTGTATATAGCTAGGTCTTTCATAGTTTTCCACACAAACCGATCAATCGATATATCCAGTGAGGTCTCACCTTCTTTCCCACGTCCACATCGATCAATCTATACCTATCTATATAGGATTAACATATATAGCTAATACACCCACATTAATTATATATCCAACGTCCCCCTCTCATCATAAATGCCTTCCGCTTCATCTCTCAGACGCGTGCACAATGGCGAAGACAGGGGGCAGTAAGGGCCCTGCCCCCCTCCCCCCTAACATCACTATATATCGAGGCTAATATGAATGTGATCATTAGACAATTGCTGCTAAAAATGGTTTAAGTTCATGAATTGACCCTCCTCGTAAAGGATTAGCAATTCTTGGCCCCTAGCTCATTTATTTTTCATGGCTCCGCCACTGCGCGCAACAGCGCACGTGTTCGCCCCCTCTCTCTAAATATCGATCTCGCACTTGTGCATTCCTTCATAGTCTCCCTCCACTCGGCCCCTCGCACCATCTTCTAGGCCCCCACCGGATTTTGCCACATGTACAATCTAGCAGACTCCATGGTTGACCTTAAGCATAATGCACAAACCTCAAAACAACGGTGGTTCTCTTTTGTTCTAGAATCTTCCGTATCATAACTGACCAAACTTTTTTTCTAGTTGAATTGCCATTATTTGTTTTTACTTTATGCTTTACAATGCACAATTCCATGAATCATAAAATAGATTAAGGGCTTCTTTGATTCAAAGGATTCTCAAAGGAATTTTGGAGGATTCTAATCATTAGGAATTTTTCCTATCTTGGTTGTTTGATTCGTAGGATTGTAAACCATAGGAATTTTTCCATATGATTCATTTGCACTAGATTTCATAGGAAACATCCCATCCACTCAAACCTCTTTGAAAGAATTCTGCGTTTTTTCTATGCACAATCAAACACTCATACAATCCTGTAGGATTCAAGACGACATTCCACTATAATCCCATGTTTTTCCTATTCCCGCGTTCTTAGCTTTTTTATAAAAACTAATTGATTTTGAATGAGACGAACTATAAGAATTAAACGAAGGGCTACATCAGGCATATATGACTCAGAGCTTACATGCTATAGTGTGGTATTTATTCATAATTTGGTTGCAAAATCTGATGCATGCAATGCACGTGTACCTTACTAGTACTTCGAGTATGTGCAAAACACGTAAATTAGAATACCAATGGCACGCTACACAGTGTCTCTCTTACAGTTCATGAAGCCACGTGGCACATGTGCAGGCGTTGTCGTGACCTCCTTGCGTGGATTGATCACAGTGACGTGCTGCTAGTTCCAGAAGAATGTACTCGTCCTCCCTGAGCCATACTGGCGGTACATGCACGAAGCGAAGATATGCACGCACGCCACGCACGCACTCATTCCCTCGCACGCACACGCGGGTACACGGGCAGACGCAATTTTGTACCAAGATCCACCCCATGTGATAATTTGACGCGTGTAAAGTCGTTCACTTTATTGATGGTCAATTAATACAGCGCATGCAAATTGAGTGGACGTGAGGGCGGAAGAAAGACATTATTACTCCAATGCGCGCATGCGAGTAGTTAAATCGTGGGTTGCTAGTAGTACTTCCATTGGTCTCCTTCGTATTTTGTGCCAATTTTTGACAGTAACATAATATTTACGCATTTGAGCAGTGTAGTACTTGAAATTTATGTTCCGCTAAACTCATCGGGAGCTGTTTCGGGCCTCGAAACCAAAACCATCAATTAATCTTTACCTTGTTCCCATCACATTCGAAAGCCTGCTCACACCTACTAGTACGTACCAAACCTGAACGTGTTCCCACTATGCAGGTATTAGTACTAGTGCTAGTACTTAGGTTATAAAAAGGAGAACTACCTAACCGAAAATTACTCCACCTTTCCTCCTCATAAGTGCTTCTTCTTCGTCCGTCGTTGCCATGGCCAGTGAGCAGAGCTCTAGGTCGAGAACTACTCGTAACAAGGGAGCGGCAACCAAGGCTGCGGAAAAAAAGAGAGGGCTCGCCGCCACGCAGAGACCTCGAAAGATCTCTCACGGGCAGGCGATGGCTCCTAGGAGCGCCCTAGCCGCGGAGGCGAACATGCCGAGCCGGCGGAGCTGGAGTCGTTATCCCTCGACGGCATGCCCGATCAGCTCAATAAGCAGAAGGAGTTCATCCAAGGCTTGATGGAGTTGCTGAAGGAGAGCCTCGACGACATGCCCACTGAGCTCAATCAGCAGGGGGAGTTGACCGCCGGCTTGGTGATGCTGCTGAAGAAGATCATTGCCTCGGAGAAGAAGGCAACCGGCGAAATCCTGCGACTTCAGGAGGACAAGGCGAAGCTCTGCCACGAGATCGACCTGTTGAAGGAGAAGAACGCCGGCTGGAAGAAGCTGCATGAGAATAGTAGTTCCTCGATGAAGATGCTGCAGGCCCTCGTCATGGAACAGAAGGAGGAGTTGGCGAAGCTCCGCATCGAGCACCCGGCTGCTGTCAAGGTACGTAATGCGGCCGTGGAACAGATGATGAAGGCTCTCGTCGAGAAATCCCGCATCGTGGACAGAATGAAGAAGATGGCGGAGGAGACGCGCAAGGAGATGGAGGTCATGGAGGCGATGAAGAAGCAGTTACGACTCCGCGGCGAATTAGATCATTTGGGGTGATAATCTTCCTTCTTCTTTTGCTCCTGTGTTTCATCTTTTGCTCCTGTGATAATTTTTTTGAGGGAATGAATAGAACAATGCTAACAATGAGATGACTAGCAAATTAGATCATTTTTTATCGCCATATGGCACTGGGCTGCCGTGTTTCGTGCTCCTCCATCGCAGTACTACTCCAGTGGAAAACTTGAGTATACTGCACGGTTCTTTGCTCCTCCTCGATCAGGTCGTCGGCGCATTTATACGAGCAGTCAAATCACATGGCCCCGCCTTCCAGCAGTAATGAGCCGTCAAATCACAAAGGCCCTCGCCTCTCGTGAAACCGACCAAGCTAGACTGCCCCGCCCTCTAGCCTTTTAAAAAATGTATACTTCTGTATAGCAGTAGTATCGATGGATTGCGCCATGGAGCAAAACTTGAAATTAAAAAAAAGGTGGTACATATAGAGAGCGCTCGTTGCCAAACTATGCATATAGTACTATTAAAAAGGCTAGTCACATTAATGGTGTCCAGCACAACCCACCCCTCAAATAAAACTAAGAGGGTGCTAGGATACGTTTTAGTCCCATGACTAAAAGTAGTGGGACTAAAACATGCTAGCCTCACCCATGCTTGGATCCAAATACTAAAAAGGCTAAAATCAAGTTAATGAGCATTTATTATCCTCCAAACCCTCCAATCCAGAACTCGCCTGTGTTAAAGGAGAGGAGTTAAATGCGTAGAGAGAGGACTAATCCACATTTTAGTAGGGGTACCCCTGACTAAATTTTTTTAGTCTCAAGACTAGTTTTAGCCCCTCTTTAGTCAGGGGTGCTTGGAACTTTAGCCTCTTAAAGAGATTATTTTTAATCAGACTAAAATAAGTCCCTTGGATCCAAGCACCCTCTAAGCATCCTGGAATTCTTTAACAAAACTAAGCACCCTGAAATTCTTTGACAACTAAACTGCTGGCTATATGATGTTGGCCATATATATTGTACGTATATAATGTGAAGAAACGAGTGGTAGTACTATACCAACTAAAAGATGAAATGTAAGAAATACTAGTATGTACGTACTGAAGAGTTAAAGTAACGAGAAGAAACATAACATAGTTCTGCTGGGGGCTCAGCACAACACACCCCTCAAATTAAATTAAGCACACCTGAAATTAAACTTTGCAACTACTCCGGTAGACACTGCATTAGAACCACCATGAGCAACGACACTGCCACCTTACTCGGAGTCCTCGTCCACGTCCTCGACTTCGTCCTTGTCCCTCTTCCTCTTGGCCGATACTTCTTTGCTTGAACTGCACACTTGGCTGTTGCTCTTCATCCAACCCTTGTAGATATTGAAGCAAAGGTAGCCATCCATTGCAACATAGTGGATGTGGTCTATATCTAGTACATTCCGCTGCCATGCATGATGATGAAACGTGTTTGGAGGTTTCTCCAGTTTACCGTACGAAGGATGAACCATGGCTCCTGCCAGGGTCAGCATTGAAGGCTGACGAGAGGACACCAGCCGATTCTTCTGGAGGTCGAAGGTGTTGCCTACAACGAGGCCTATCCGACGCAGGACTTCTTTGTCGTTACCAAAGTCTACAGCAACGAATTTGACTAGGTTTCTCTCGAGGAAGTCCTTAAAATCCTGGCACTCAACGTCGGCATGGCATATGTGGTAGACCAAGCATAAGTCATGCATGCAAACCTAGATCACGGCGGGCTTCTTCCTCTCTTTGTCCTTTAGATCCTTCTCTCGTCCCAGGACTGTGGTGTACTCAACATCTAGCCCAGCGACCCACTCATCATCTGAGCCTTCGAACATGCGTCTGAAGCGAGAAAGGCATCCTTTCACCGTCGCGGAAGAACGGGTGTAGATGACGTCGAACTCATCGCCGGTGATGGTTTTAACCTTGTACTCACCGCCGATCGTGGAGATTTGGGACGCCATGGATTTGGGAGGAGGGTTAGGATTAGTGGAACTGCCGTAATGTGAATGGACGGGACGACTAGGAGCGAACCGCCGTAGTATTGAAGGACGTGCGGGGACGAGTAGGAGCGAACTGCCAGCGTGCGAACGGCAGGGTAGTGGCTTTCCATTCTCCCATGATACGGGCTTCCGAGAGCCCTTGGATCTGAGATCGAACGGTTGCATGGCGTGATTCTAGACCTATGGGTGAATATCCTATCCTGGAGGGTTATTCTGCAAATTTTCAGCAACTTAGCATGCGACCGTTTGATCTCAGATCCAAGGGCTGCCAGCAGCCCGTATCATGGTCACGCCTACCACGACCGTCGCGTCGCTCGTGCGGTCGCACCCTTGGAGATTTAACACGGTGCGTTAGGCTATCTGATGTTGGCATGTCATACATAGTCATCACTTAGTCACTCATACTACAACAAGGTTGGCTATAAGGTTGGCTATAAGTGTATTTTTTTACTCCTCTCTATCTCTTTCTTCGTACTCCCTCCGTCCCATAATATAAGAACGTTTTTGACACCAGTGTAGTGCCAAAAATGTTCTTATATTATGGGACACAGGGAGTACTAGTATTTATTGCATTTGCCAAGGAGTGACCTCTTCCAATGAAATGGTGTTGCTAAGTTTGCTTCATTTAATTAGCTATAGACTCAAAATTGTCTTTTCACCTAGGTACACGCGCTTAGCACCGTTTCTTCCTTGGGTCACCAAAGTAGTCTCTCTCTTCTTGATTAACTTGCCACATCAGACTTTATGCCTATGTGGCAAGCTTAAGCACCTGTAGGAGCAAGTAAAAGTAAGTACAATAGTGCGCTTTACATGTCATTTTTGCATATGTGGAGGAAAGAGAGGCAAGGAAAAAGTGGAGAAGTGGGCTCTCATCCAAGAGCCAGCCTCTACTACATGGTGGAGCATTGGGAGAGGCACCTGTATGGAGGTGGTCAGGAATCGGGAGACTCACGCCGGTTGTAGCGCCGCAGTTAAAATGATAATGGCAAGTCAAATCACGGGGCCCCACCTGTCCAGCAGTAACTCGCTGTCAAATCACACAACCCTACGTTTGCAGTAGCCTACTCCCTCGTCTTCTCGCGTCTCTGTTGAACCGACTAGGCGGAACTGCCCCGCCGCCTACCGCGCAGGAAAAGCCCCGCCCTCGACTTTTAAATAGTATAGAGTATACTAATTTTGTATCCATGGATTGCGCCCGTGCCATGGAGCAAAGCGTCTAGAAAATGGCGGTACACATGTACGGAGTATACAGCACGCCCGTCGCGTTCGCGTTGCACCCCAGACGGTCGGTCGGTCTGGCACGCTGCTCTCCAAATGGAACGCGCGTCATATTGCGTTTGCACACACATGTGGGACGGCAATTGAGAACCAACCATAGGCAGACTCCCCGGCCCCGCAAGTCGGGTGACTTAATAGAAGAGGGAGATGAGCGATAGTACTAGAGAAGTGTTGTACTACGTTGGTGCCTGGACGATCCCTGCAAGACACGGAAGATCAGTTCGTCCATGCATGTGACCAGACTCCAGCACACACGCCTGGATTGGCTATCGTGTACATATCGTGCAGGCTGTGTTGTACATGGCTGTAGTTGTGGTGAGAAATCTAAAAAAAGGTTTCTTGTCATCTCGCAAAATTAGGTGTCATGTGCTTCGGATCACTGCGAGGGTTAAACAGCGACAACTGAGTTGGGCTAGTCATTGGGGGCATATGCACGAACAGTGACTACTCGGCTGCCATCTAGGTCAAGCCGGCTATGTTAATTAGGACATCTATCGACGGACCCCTTTTCTACGAGTTTATCTTTAATTTGAGCTTTGTTCCTCGTCTAGTTTGTCCATCGGGATTCATGTTGTCTCCTTTGGGCAGTGAGGTTATGATTTCTTGTCATGTGGCATTTTTTCGTGTTATATGTTATAATCCGGCGCTTCAGATCAAAATGACGACAACTGCGCCTCCCGGCCACGTGCATGAAGACTTCTCGACAGTCATTGACGAGGTCAAGCTAGCTCCGGTAGACAAAAGAAAACTAGTACTACTCCACTATATAGGCAGGAGCCTCCGCACTTGCTTGCTAGTGTTGCTCTCTTCACACTGTCTCGGCCTCTCCAGATCTAAACATGACAGCGGTGGCCACACACTCTCTCTCTCTGCTCACCGCTGGTCACAGATCCAGCCGGATCCTCTCCGCCGGGGAAGGTGAGAAGGTGCAACGTTCACGCGGTCGTCCTTCGCGACGGCTCTTACCCACTGTTGGGCGCGTCCCGATCATCCTGCCTTGCTGTTCTCTCCCAAGCACCGCTGGCGAGGGAGGGCCTCCGACCCCTTCTTCCTCGCTGCCATAGTGTGGGCAGATCCGGCCTCCCGCCGCCCACCTAGCGACATCCCGATGACCATCAGGTATAACTTCCTTCAAACCGGCCTGCTCTACTTCCCGAGCTCCTGATGTCGCTGCATTTGTATCTTTTACTATTTCTCAGGCCCCTCATAGATAGGATCGATCGGCTGTTCAAAAACCACCTAATTTTTTTACGTTTAAGAGGTAAAACTAGTTCATGCACTCGAATCTAGTACTACTTGGTTCAAACAAGGAAGGAAGGGGGGTGGGGGGTGGGGGAGGATTTGTACCCTGAATCTAGGACTTGGTCGAAAGAGGAAATAATGGGGGCGAAAAGTAGCAGAGACTGGCTATCCAACTGATCTCCAGGTCTAATAGGGAAATAAAGGGAAATGCTGTACAAAATCAATATAAACCCGATCTATTGGTTGAAGAAGGAAAGAAAGTGGGGACTGGGGGACAAGTCAACAGAGTAAGTCCAACACTAGATTTGCTAGCCTCACATAGTATAAGGTGGCTATACCGAACAAAAATGGGACCAACCCAGATATCCTATTCTGATGTTTGTTGCCCCGAGCCACTCTAATGCAATGCCACTGGTAAAATGTAGCAGTCGCACTGTTAAAAGTAAGGACACGTTAAACCAATGTTGTTTTCAATGTAATGCCTCCAGTAATATGAATCAATGGCACTTCTTTACATGTCCTGCTAATATTTCCCATTAAGATAAGTTGGTTCTTTTCGTTAGAAATGCAACTGTCCTGGTCCGCCTACTCTCCCGTGCCCAAAGTAATGTCGTATTTAACGGTTGTCATAGTTAATCCTAATGCCCACACTAATATCTAGCAATGCCAGTGCTTTAGAAATTGCTACTGTCCTTGTAGGATTGCCATTCAGATAAGGAACATGCTTCTTTTCATTTGATGCATGTTTCATCACTTGTTAGTCACCCTCCTTTCCACTTTTTTTGTGCAAACAGAGATATACATTTCACACTCGATCTTAGTTGAACTGCACAAATGATATCCAAATTATAGTTGAGCATTCCAGGAGCTTCACAACCAACCTTGATGTTGCTCAATTTTATTGCAACTAATGAAGAAGAAGCTCTGTGGGTCTCGTTTTCTGATGGAAATGGAACCGGGGCTGGAGCCCTTTTCTTAAAAAAAATTGAAGAAGAAGCTGCTAGCTCATGGGACATTGCTTCATTTTAGGTGAACTGCACCAAAAGGTCCCATGAATTGAATCATCCATGTTGGTGACTGAAAGAGCCAGCTTCAGCATCCTAGTCTAAGCACCCCCGGCCTCCATCCTTGCGACTCACGGTACACCTCATTTGCCACCTGCTCGACCCTAGTGTCACTGATAAAATGAAGTAATAATACAGTTAAAATAGAGTGAGTGTCATCTTTATCATTTCATTTCCAATGTAGATAAAGAAAGTGCTTCTCTTTGTTAATGTATGTTTCATCAACTAGTCCCATTGTTAATGTTTAAGCATTTCTGCAAACTGGGGTGCTTAATTTTAGTTGATATGTACAAAAATAGAGATTTGAATGTCTCAAGGTGCCTCCTTGTACTACCGCTGTACACTGATGTGCATCACTGGCAGAAGGTGTATCTGGGAGACTTGGGATGATGTCCAGTATGAGGCGTCGCAGGGCCCATCTCGCCCTCGCAGCATGGCATACTATGATACTATCGCAATATTTTCTTCTATTTATTTTGTGTGTTTCATCAACTAGTGCCACTATAATGTAATCACACTTTTTCATTATGTGTGCAAACAGGGTTATTCAGCTGCATTTTGGTGGAACTGCACAAATGTATGTATGGAACCGGCATATATGCAGAGTGCGAGGTGTGCCAAGTAAAAATTACCGACACCAATGCTGCATGCACGCATTGGCATCCACCACCACCAGTGGGATGTGTGGCGCTCTCTGTGGACGGATCTTTCTTGGCTGCAAATCATCTAACCAAATACTAGTAGCTTATATTGGCAGTTTTCTAGGGAGTACTCTTTTCTGAAAGAAGCACCAATCTATTTTTCTTTATTTGTACACTGTGTCACAACTTTGACCCAAAGGTCCAGAGCTATTTTAGGGTGATTGGCGTAGTACTCGGAGACTGATTGTAAGCATGATTTTCATTAGCTGTCACACTGATTGTAAGCATGAGCAGGTGGAAGATTAGGTTAGTGCGAAGCTTACCTTAAACCCTACCGCCGCCGTTGAAACGAGGCGAGCGTCGAGGGAACCGTGGAGAACGGCGGGGAAGCGACGTCGCGCCATCCGGCCTCCTCTTGCGGTGGGAGAACGAATACTCCTGTGGCTCCGGCTGGCTCTGCACCCTCACGAACGACACACCATACTCGATCGATTCGTTATCCTCTCGACCTTCGACGTGTACGCCCACCACCTCCGCCTGACTGTCGCCTCGGGCGAATCTGTCTGCTCCATCGCCCAGAGGAGATACTCGATGAACTCGGAGGACTGCGGCGTGACTGCCGCCGAGGAGTACATGTACATCGCCGCCCTCATCGCCGCCGTCTCGCTCTTTCGCATACATTGCGACATGGCCCGCACCGTCCTCGAAATCTCCCACTCATTGTCAAACCAACCAAGGATCTCCTTCAACCTGGCTAACTTTGCCTGGTCGCCGCCGGTGATCTGCCTGATTCGCTGCTGCATCCTCTCCATAGATGTCCTTCTGAGTGGTCCGGTGCTAGCTTTGGAAGATGGGAGGAGAGACGGTGGTCTTGCAATAGATAAGAGGGAGAGGCGAGACGGTGGTTTTGGAATGGAGATGATGGAGAGGAGAGGAGGTGGTTTTGCAATGGAGAAGATCAGAAGAGGGAGAGGCGAGACGGTGGTTTTGGAATGGAGATGATGGAGAGGAGAGGAGGTGGTTTTGCAATGGAGAAGATCAGAAGAGGGAGAGGCGAGATGGTGGTTTTGGAATGGAGATGATGGAGAGGAGAGGAGGTGGTTTTGCAATGGAGAAGAGGGAGAGGAGTGTGCGGCAGCGATTTAGGATTGGACGAGAGGGACGGCGCGCTGTGACTGGATCAAAATCAAAATCAATTTACCCTTTAATTAAGAAAGCGACCCCACATTAACTAGTCTCCCTTTTATTCTGGGTCATAATTGACCATGATTTTCGCACATAAAATATATGTTATACATTGCAAAAATAATATAATTTGAAAGTACATTCAGATACGAACCAAACGATACAATTTTTGGTGACATGCATTCACATTTTGCTTGTCAAATACAGTACGTGGTCAAACTTTGACCCAAAATACGCAAAACAACAAAAAAATACTTCCAAGACCAGCGCCGCTCTTCTGCTCTTCTCCTCTTAAACCACCGCCGCTCCTCTCCTGTTCCAATCTAAATGCAGCGCCGCTCCTCTCCTCTTCCATTTCAAAACCACCGCCCCTCCTCTCTTGTTCCAGTCCAAAACCAGCGTCGCTCCTCTCCCGTTCTAATCCAAAACCAGCGCTGCTCCTCCCCTCTTCCATTCAAAAACCACCGCCGGCAAGTGAAGGTGCTGTGGAGAAGTAGATTGATGGAGGAGTACAACTGATACGTGAGGATCGCAGACGACGACCCTGTGAAGCTAGCTAGGATGTTGGAGATACAGTCTTGGTTTGACAACAAGGACCAACTAGCGGTGACGGCGACATCCATGGCCAAATATCTGCAACAGAGCGAAAAGGCAGCGATACTCCCGGAGGGAGTCGCGCCGGAGTACATAGAGCTGCTCCTCTGGGCCATGGAGCAAGCAGATTCACCGAATCCAATTATGAGGGAGCGGTGGTGGGAGTATCGATCCTAGATGGAGCATCCACCAGAGATTGAAAGATCGAGCATCTACAGGGTGCCATTTGTGAGGGTGTCCTGCCAGAGCGAGCCGGTGGAGTCTTCGTCGACCGAACCCAACTGCAAGAGGAGAAAAGCAGTTGGCCCGACGACGCTTCCCCGCCATCGTCTCCCTCGCCGTTCACATCATCTCACGGGGCGGCTGTCTGCCGCCGAGGAATAGGAGGGGGCTGCCCCCCCAGCCCAATAGTCGGGCAGGTTGTGAATTGTCAGGAGGAGCTTAGGGTTGTCAGTATTTGCAGGTTGTGAATTGTGTTTTGTGTTGTGTATTTTGAGAGTACTTTCAGATATGAATGTCTTTTGAATTTCAGATTTGCAGTATTGAGCATATGAAGTATTTTATGAATTCTAGAGATCTATTTTTAGCACTTAAAAAATGTAGTTTCATAGGAGTATAAAAGTGCAGACAATGTGATTCTCAGAGAAGAAACTGCAAGTTTCAGTTTCAGATAAGAAACTGCAAGTTCAGTTTCAGGTAAGAAACTGCAACTTTCAGAGGCAGAGCATTTATATTAACACGTCCTTTTCAAACAGGGTTAACATCATGTTGGAAGTTTTATTCATGGTCGAGAATGGAACTACCAGCCAGTTAACATCATGCTGATCAACATTCATGCATAGCACATCTTCATATGATGCACAGTCAAAATGCCCACACAATGTCGAGTGTGCGAAACACAGAGAAAACGAGGGACGAAGTTTTCGCAAGTGTTGGACGTGGTTTTGGGCTGCCCCGTCTAGGCTTTCATTTTTAACATGCGCAGCCCACGACCTCGGATGGGAGGTCCGTAGGCCTGTTTGTATTTTCTTAGGGCCGTCATGTATCGACCGGCCTATGGACCTCCCATCCGAGGTTTTATTTTTGGCAGCCCAATTTATGTATTTTTTTTTGAAGAAAACGCAGAGGTCTGTTCTATTTTTCTATATAAGAATAGGAACGCCAGGTCCAACTTATGTTTCCCTTCTAACTATATTATATATATTTAAATTATTTTATATGTTATTATATATTATTTTTATTGTCATCATATATTTAACAGATACTTACATATGTAAGAAAACAATATCCCACATCTTATTAACTTATAAAAATAATTTCTTAACAAATAAAATCCTGGATTGTTTTGGCACGAAAATCCTAGTGATTGTGTACAAAAGCTTGGTAAGATTTAAGGACGAATGTAATAATATCACTTATTATTTAAATATATTTATAACAAAATTCTCATCCCCTTTTTATTTTTTGATAACATTGCTGGCCCAACCCAACATTATAATTAGAATCAGCCCAGCAAAATCATGTATTTCGAGAAAGTGCAAATGGCCTGTAATTTTTTAGGAAATAAAATAAATGGGCCGCATGGACGCTACATTATTTGTTCACCCAGCCCAGCTAATGGCTGTAATTTAAAAAAGAAGATCAAATTGACTGTAAATTCTACCGCGCAAAAAAAAAGACTGTAAATTCTGGAAAAATGGGTTGAATACGTGCCACATTTTTGGAGGCTGAAATGTGGGCCAATAGGTCGAAGCCAACGCAAGTCGTTGTCAATTTAGTCATCAAATGATTCTGACATGTTAGCCGTTGGATTTACATCCAACGACCGACATCCATCTTCAATCTCTCGTCTTCTTCCTCCAGCGCCGCCGGGACCACCTCCCGCCTCCTGTTGCTAGCAGCTCTGCTTAGCACACTTCGCTATGAAGCACTACTCCACCGTTGGCCAGGCCATCCCTCCACCCCTCCACACCTCCTGTTCTTCTCCACCGACTGCCGAACCACACCGCACTAGAACCAGTTAACCCTCATACACCTCTCCGTCTGCGACTCTACTCCCGCGTCTTCCCATCTCCGGCTCGTTGCTGTCCGGGGCCTCGCCGTCGTCCACCACCTTGGATGCGCTCGGCGTGGCGTGGTCAACGTGGTCAACGAACGACACCATCGGAAGTAGACTGTGCGTGGAGAGGCTGACAGCTGGGTCCACGACCGCACACAAGGAAATGCCTCCTTATTACGCGCAAAATAATGATTCCTCCACCTGACATCTGGGACCCACCAGAAGGGCCTCTGTATTTCGCGAAAATAACGTGCCCCCCGCTGACATGTCGGACCCACCAGCTATCTTCGCACGCAAGGAAGTGCCTCCTTATTACGCACAAAAAAATGAATACTCCCCCTGCCAGCTGGAACCCAACATAGTGGGAGGCTGACTTGTGGGCCTACCAAGTTGACGGGGACGGAGGGCTTTGTCAACTTAGTCAATATGAACGATTCTAGCTCCTGTTACCGTACGATGTTCATCCAACGGCCGTAGTGCTTCTTCAACCTTTGGTCTTCTTGCTCCAGCCGCCCAAACCAGCGCCGGTCGTGCCGCGTGCTCCTGCCTCCCGTGGCCGGCTGTGATGCCACGGAGGCCTCACCGCCCCTACTACTCCCACCGCTGGCCAGGCCATCCCTCTACTCACCCACACCCCCTGTTATTCTGCGGCGACAACAGCCTCACACCGCAGCCGAACCAGTGAACCCTCGCACTCCTCTTCGCGTGGGCATCCACTGCTGCGTCTTCCCCGGCTCCGAGTCGTCCCCTTCCTAGTCCTCACCGTCGTCCACCGCCGTGGTGCTCTCGGCGCGGCGTGGTCAACGTGGTCAAGGAACGACTTCCATCGGACGTGGACTGTACGTGGAGAGGCTGACAGCTGGCTCCACGGCCGCAGCAAGGAAGTGCCTGCTTATTACGCGCCAAATAATGATTCCTCCACCCGACAACGGGGACCCACCGGACGGGCCACCGTATTTCGCGAAAAAAACGTTTCCCCCTGACTGTTGGGACCCACCAGCTACATCTTCGCACGCAAGGAAGTGCGTCCGGAAAAAAACGATTCGCCCCCCTGACTGCTGGGACCCACCAGCTACATCTTCGCACGCAAGGAAGTGCGCCCGGGCAAAAAAAACCGATTCGCCCCTGACTTCTGGGACCCACCAGCTACATCTTCGCACGCAAGGAAGTGCTTGATAGTTGGGACCCACCTGGTCGAAGCGTACGTAGCGTTGTCATTCTGGTCGCGAACGTGTACGTACATATATACTGGTGGATGTAGAGGCGCGCACGCGTCGTAGTAGAGGCACGCACGTAGCATGTACACGTACGTACAGCGGCCAGGGTGCAAGAAATAAAATACGGCCACGTATGTGTACATACAGGCAGGGTCTCGAACGCCTACTCGCGCATACGTACGACCAGGGCTCGTGTACATGGCTGGGTCGGAACGGAGAAACATCGTCGTCGTCGTGTTCATGGGGAGGCAACGGAATGCGTCGTGTTCATGGGGAAGCAACGGAATGCGTCGTGTTCATGGGGAGGCAACGGAATGCGTCGTGTTCATCGGGAGGCAACGGAACGCGTGGGAGCCAACCGGCTGGGTCGGAACGGAATGCGTGGTCGTGTTCATCGGGAGGGCTTGGACGGAACAGGCGATGGAAACGAGGCCTGGCGTACCGCAAAACGGAGGAAACAGACCTCCTACGTTTGGAACGGGGTCCTGTTGATCGGGAGGGGTGTGGCGTACCACAAAACGGAGGAAACGGACCTCCTATGGTCGAAACGGGGGTCCTGTTGATCGGGAGGGTGTGGCGTACCGCAAAACGAAGGAAACAGACCTCCTACGGTCGAAATGGGGGTCCTGTTGATCGGGAGGGGTGTGGCGTACCGCAAAACGGACGAAACGGACCTCCTGCGGTCGAAACGGGGTCCTATTCATCGGGAGGGGTGTGGCGTACCGCAAAACAGGACTCCACGGGATACTGTTCATCTCCACCATCGACCTCCTCCAGCCTCCACGGCTACCGTCGACCTCCTCCAGCCTCCATGGGCTCCTGTTCATCCAGCCTCCACCGCGTGCTACTCCACCGGCTACTGTTCAACCACCCCTCCACGGGCACCCCTCCACCGTCTACTGTTCATCCAGCCCTCCACACCACGGGGTTCTGTTCAACCATCCCTCCACGGGCACCCCTCCATCGTCTACTGTTCATCCAGCCCTCCACCACACCACGGGGTCCTGTTCATCCAGAGGCAACGCCACTGCTCACTGTTCATCCAACCCCCCCGCAACGCTCACTGTTCATACAATCGATCGGCTTCAGTTAGCAGCAGTAGCGAAGGAATCGCTCGATCGGGTTCAGTTAACAGCCATCGATCGATTGCTCGGGTTCAGTAACGCGTAGCCTGCAGTGCAATCACTCGGGTTCAGTTAGAGCCCAACGCCTCGCTCGGGTTCAGTTAGAGCCAACGCCTCGCACACACGCGTACGTGTACGAGAGAAACGCGCATCGCCCGGCCCCCGACCTCCCACCGTAACCGGGAACTCCCCGAAATTTTCCTCCCCCTCGCTTCTACCACGGCTTTTTCCGTCATGGACAGCCCAAAGAATGTCATGCAGCTGTGTCTCCGGCCCGCCTAGGATGAAAAGCCCATTTTCTGTCATGATTTTTTGTCATAGAAGTAGGAGCCCACCACATCTATGATGATACCGGGTTTTGTCACAATTATCGTCATGGAAGTGTCATATGTATGACAGAATTTTTTTTCGTTCAGCCCAAAATGTCACGGATGTGTCTTTTTTTGTAGTGCAAGTAGGAGGAATCCTACTTGGGCCCCTAGTCCAATTCGGCCCCCCTTACCATATTTGGACAAGGGGGAAAGGAAGGAGGGGGGAGGGGAAGGAAGTAGGAGTCCTACTTCATACTTTCCTTTTCCTCCTCTCCTTTCCCTTTCTCCCCAACGTGGCTGGCCCTATAGGGGGCGCACCAGCCCCTTGTGGGCTGGTGTGTTACCTTACTTGGCCCATTAAGCTCATATCTTTGCCGGTGGTTGCCCGGAACCCCTTCCGATGACCCGGTATCACCCGGAACACCTCCGGTGTCCAAATACCATCGTCCTATATATGAATCTTTACCTCTCGACCATTTCGAGACTCCTTGTCATGTCCGTGATCTCATCCGGGACTCCGAACAAACTTCGGTCATCAAATCACATAACTCATAATACAAATCGTCATTGAACATTAAGCGTGCGGACCCTACGGGTTCGAGAACTATGTAGACATGACCGAGACACATCTCCGGTCAATAACCAATAGCGGAACCTGGATGCTCATATTGGCTCCTACATATTCTATGAAGATCTTTATCGGTCAAACCGCATAGCAACATACGTTGTTCCCTTTGTCATCGGTATGTTACTTGCCCGAGATTCGATCATCGGTATCATCATACCTAGTTCAATCTCGTTATCGGCAAGTCTCTTTACTCGTTCTGTAATGCATCATCCCGTGACTAACTCATTAGCCACATTGCTTGCAAGGCTTATAGTGATGTGCATTACCGAGAGGGCCCAAAGATACCTCTCCGATACACGGAGTGACAAATCCTAATCTTGATCTATGCCAACCCAACAAACACTTCGGAGACATCTGTAGAGCATCTTTATAATCACCCAGTTACATTGTGACGTTTGATAGCACAAAAGGTGTTCCTCCGGTATTTGGGAGTTGCATAATCTCATAGTCAGAGGAACATGTATAAGTCATGATGAAAGCAATAGCAATAAAACTAAACAATCATTATGCTAAGCTAACGGATGGGTCTTGTCCATCACATCATTCTATAATGATGGGATCCCGTTCATCAAATGACAACACATGTCTATGGTCAGGAAACATAACCATCTTTGATTAACGAGCTAGTCAAGTAGAGGCATACTAGGGACACTTTGTTTTGTCTATGTATTCACACATGTACTAAGTTTCCGGTTAATACAATTCTAGCATGAATAATAAACATTAATCATGATATAAGGAAATATAAATAACAACTTTATTATTGCCTCTAAGGCATATTTCCTTCAAACTCCCCCACCCTTGTCCCAAGCTTCTTGTTGGCTCCCTTGATCGCCATCAGATGAATACGCAAATCATCACTTATCTCCAGACCCTCCGGAAGCTCATCGACCTCCTCATGATCAGTTTTTTCATGCTGCGAGTTCACCATCTTTCAAACAGTTGAATCAAATAGCAGGAAAAAAAATTGTACCGTGATCAACCTTGCTCTGAATACCACTTGATGTGACCTTCGATAGAAAAACGATGGTGCGAATAATTTTCCCAATCTTTCACGGTATAGTGTCACCTGAAACGACGTGGCGCTCGCGACCTTGTAGATGCAATCACCACGGAAGCAACACGCACACCGAGAGAAGAAGTACGTGGACGATCTTCAGTAGACCAGCGGAAATTGAATTTCTAGAATCAATCTCACATCGAAAATCACAAAGCCTCAAGAGCTATTCAACAAATATCAAACGGCGGCTCGAAGATAGCCCGAGTTCCCGATCTGTTCATCTCTGGAAAACAACGTCAAACAAAAGCTTTTCCATACACGGCCGAAGCCGGCCTTTTATATAGGCGAGAAAAATGACCAGGCAAAACCGACTTAAACAAGAAAAATACTACATGGACTCTCTCTCTCCTATCTTCCTAATCACATCTTAACTAATTTGATTATCCGGCACGTTGATCACAAAAGACAAAATGGACTTGTACTTATTGGAAAGGAAACGAACTAGGACTAAGAAGGAAAACACATGCATCCTCCTGAGTCCTTAACTTGCATCTTCTCCTCCGTATCATGATTGCATGGGGTTCGAAAAGTGGCTTCACTTCCTTCAGCTGTACAATTTGAAACGTCATCATGCCAATCTGTAATACCTGTATCTCCGGAGCTATGTGCGTCATGGCTAGACTTTGTTTATGTATTGAATGGATAGTAACAAATTGATTTGTTTTTCCAGTGCGTTTAGCTGGTACGACATACTTCTCCGGCAATGAAACATTTGTCTCCATAGGCAGTGTCACAACAAGGGCTATCATGTTCCTCACTGTAGGCAATTCGCACTGGCGAATTCCTAACTCCTCATTCAGAACAAATTCCTCAGAGAGCAGAAAATCTTCGTCTCTCTCATTTAAGAAATTGACTGAACTGTATGAGATTTCCAAAGGCTTCACTCGAAGGATTGGGTATGCATAGGCTTTGAGATGAGCATCACTTGGAAACCTTTCCTTAGTTTTACCTCGACCCCCTTTAAGAGTACTATATTTCCTATGACTCAAGAAAGGAAAATGAAACTACGCAAAACAAAAGTCTTCATGATACATCTCCAACGTATCTATAATTTTTGATTGTTCCATGCTGTTATATTATCAACCTTGGATGTTTTATAATCATTTTATATCATTTTTTGGTACTAACCTATTGACATAGTGTCAAGTGCCAGTTGCTGTTTTCTGCATGTTTTTTACATCGCAGGAAATCAATATCAGACGGAGTCCAAATGCAACGAAACTTCACGAAGAATTTTTTATGGACCAGAAGGAACATAATGGGCCCTGGCTGCGCCTGGGAGGTGCCCCAAGGGAGGCACAACCCACCAGGGCGCGCCAGGAGGCCCAGGCGCGCCCTGGTGGGTTGTGCCCACCTTTGGTGCCCCCGGACCGCCTCTTTGCTCTATAAATACCCCAATATTCCCAAAACCCTAGGGGAGTCAATGAAATATTCATCCAGCCGCCACAGTGTCCAGAACCACCAGATCCAATCTAGACACCATCTCGGATGGGGTTCACCACCTCTATTGGTACCTCTCCGATGATGCGTGAGTAGTTCTTTGTAGACCTTCGGGTCCGTAGTTAGTAGTTAGCTAGATGGCTTCCTCTCTCTCGCTGAATTCTCAATACAATGGTCTCTTGGAGATCCATATGATGTAACTCTTTTTGCGATGTGTTTGTTGGGATCTGATGAACTTTGAGTTTATGATCAGTTATATCTTTTTATATCCATGAAAGTTATTTGAGTTTCCTTGATCTCTTATATGCATGATTGATTATAGCCTGGTATTTCTTCTTCGATATTTGGGTTTTGCTTGGCCAACTTGATCTATTTATCTTGCAATGGGAAGAGGTGCTTTGTAGTGGGTTCGATCTTACGGTGCTTGATCCCAGTGACAGAAGGGGAACCGACACGTATGTATTGTCGCTACTAAGGATAAAACGATGGGGTCTATCTCTACATAGGTAGATCTTGTCTAGATCATGTCATCGTTCTTATTGCATTACTCCGTTTTTCCATGAACTTAATACACTAGATGCATGCTGGATAGTGGTCGATGTGTGGAGTAATAGTAGTAGATGCAGGCAGGAGTCGGTTTACTAATCTTGGACGTGATGCCTATATAATGATCATTGCCTGGATATCGTCATGATTATTTGAAGTTCTATCAATTGCCCAACAGTAATTTATTTACCCACCATTTGCTATCTTTCTCAAGAGAAGCCACTAGTGAAACCTACGGCCCTCGGGTCTTCTTTCTCATATATTTGCCTTTGCGATCTACTTTTCCTTTGCATTTATTTTCAGATCTATTAAACTAAAAATACAAAAATACCTTGCTGCGTTTTATTTCTATTTATTTTATTTGCCGTTCGATCTATCAATCTACTACAATTTATCTCACGTCCTTTCGCCTATCTTTAGGCGCCGTACCCCGGAAGGGATTGACAACCCCTTTAACACGTCGGGCTGCGAGGATTTGTTATCTGTGTGCAGGGGCTGTTTACGTTGTGTTGCTTGGTTCTCCTACTGGTTCGATAACCTTGGTTTCATATCTGAGGGAAATACCTACCGCTGTTGTGCTGCATCATTCGTTCCTCTTTGGGGAAATACCGACGTAGCTTCAAGCGACATCACTTCACACCTCATAATCCTCGCACCAATATCAATGCCTTCAAGGTCACACCAATTTCTTCATTTTCAAAGTCTTCAAGAAAACCAAAGTCTTCAGTTGAAGACATTCATTTTTAGGGGTCGATATTCACCGGATTTATCGAACTCCTCAGAGACTTATTAGACCTGTGTACACTCACAAACACATTAGTCTCTTAACCTATAAGTCTTCAATACACCAAAATCAGTAAGGGGCACTAGATGCACTTACAATCTCCCCCCTTTTGGTGATTGATGACAAATAGGTTAAGTTTCCAACGGGGTGCTACCTCCTGAGCACTGCGTTGGTTTTCCCTTGAAGAGGAAGGGGTGATGCAGCAAAGTAGCGTAAGTATTTCCCTCAGTTTTTGAGAACCAAGGTATCAATCCAGTAGGAGGCTACGCGCCAGCCCCTCGCACCTACACAAACAAATAAATCCTCGCAACCAACGCGATAAGGGGTTGTCAATCCCTACACGGTCACTTACGAGAGTGAGATCTGATAGATATGATAAGATAATATTTTGGGTATTTTTATAATAAAGATGCAAAGTAAAATAAAAGCAACGGAAATAACTAAGTGTTGGAAGATTAATATGATGGAAGATAGACCCGGGGGCCATAGGTTTCACTAGTGGCTTCTCTCAAGAGCATAAATATTCTACGGTGGGTGAATAAATTACTGTTGAGCAATTGACAGAATTGAGCATAGTTATGAGAATATCTAAGTATGATCATGTATATAGGCATCACGTCCGAGACAAGTAGACCGACTCCTGCGTGCATCTACTACTATTACTCCACACATCGACCGCTATCCAGCATGCATCTAGAGTATTAAGTTCATAAGAACAGAGTAACGCTTTAAGCAAGATGACATGATGTAGAGGGATAAATTCATGCAATATTATAAAAACCCCATCTTGTTATCCTCGATGGCAACAATACAATACGTGCCTTGCTGCCCCTACTGTCACTAGGAAAGGACACTGCAAGATTGAACCCAAAGCTAAGCACTTCTCCCATTGCAAGAAAGATCAATCTAGTAGGCCAAACCAAATTGATAATTCGAAGAGACTTGCAAAGATAACCAATCATAGATAAAAGAATTCAGAAGATTCAAATATTGTTCATAGATAAACTTGATCATAAACCCACAATTCATCGGTCTCAACAAATACACCGCAAAAGAAGATTACATCGAATAGATCTCCACAAGAGAGGGGGAGAACATTGTATTGAGATCCAAAAAGAGAGAGGAAGCCATCTAGCTAATAACTATGGACCCGAAGGTCTGAAGTAAACTACTCACACTTCATCGGAGAGGCTATGGTGTTCATGTAGAAGCCCTCCGTGATCGATGCCCCCTCCGGCGGAGCTCCGGAATAGGCCCCAAGATGGGATCTCATGGGTACAGAAGGTTGTGGTGGTGGAATTAGGTTTTTGGCTCCGTATCTGATCGTTTGGGGGTACATAGGTATATACAGGAGGAAGGAGTACGTCGGTGGAGCAACGTGGGGTCCACGAGGGTGGAGGGCGCGCCTGGGGGGGGGGGGGGTAGGCGCGCCCCCTACCTCGTGGCTTCCTGCTTGATTTCTTGACGTAGGGTCCAAGTCCTCTGGATCATGTTCGTTTCGAAAATCACGTTCCCGAAGGTTTCATTCCGTTTGGACTCCGTTTGATATTCTTTTTCTGCGAAACTCTGAAATAGGCCAAAAACAACAATTCTGGGCTGGGCCTCCGGTTAATAGGTTAGTCCCAAAAATAATATAAAAGTGAATAATAAAGCCCAATAATGTCCAAAACAGAAAATAATATAGCATGGAGCAATCAAAAGTTATAGATACGTTCAAGCATCCCCAAGCTTAATTCCTGCTCGTCCTCGAGTAGGTAAATGATAAAAACAGATTTTTTTGATGTGGAATGCTACTTGGCATAATTTCAATGTAATTCTTCTTAATTGTGGTATGAATATTCAGATCCGAGAGATTCAAGATAAAAGTTCAATGTTGACATAAAAATAATAATACTTCAAGCATACTAACTAAGCAATTATGTCCTCTCAAAATAGCATGGCCAAAGAAAGTTCATCCCTACAAAATCATATAGTTTAGTCATGCTCCATTTTCGTCACACAAGAATGCTCTCATCATGCACAACCCCGATGACAAGCCAAGCAATTGTTTCATACTTTAGTAATCTCAAACTTTTTCAACCTTCACGCAATACATGAGCGTGAGCCATGGATATAGCACTATGGGTGGAATAGAATATGATGATGGGGGTTATGTGGAGAAGACAAAAAAGGAGAAAGTCTCACATCAACGAGGCTAATCAATGAGCTATGGAGATGCCCATCGATTGATGTTAATGCAAGGAGTAGGGATTGCCATGCAACGGATGCACTAGAGCTATAAATATATGAAAGCTCAACGAAAGAAACTAAGTGGGTGTGCATCCAACTTGCTTGCTCACGCAGACCTAGGGCACTTGAGGAGGCCCATTGTTGGAATATACAAGCCAAGTTCTATAATGAAAAATTCCCACTAGTATATGAAAGTGACAAAACAAGAGACTCTCTATCATGAAGATTATGGTGCTACTTTGAAGCACAAGTGTGGTAAAAGGATAGTAACACTGTCCGTTCTCTCTTTTTCTCTCATTTTTTGGGCCTTCTCCTTTTTTATGGCCTTTCTCTTTTTTTATTCCTCACTTGGGACAATGCTCTAGAAAAATGATGATCATCACACTTTTATTTATTTACAACTCAATGATTACAACTCGATACTAGAACAAAGTATGACTCTATATGAATGCCTCCGGCGGTGTACCGGGATATGCAATGAACCAAGAGTGACATGTATGAAAGAATTATGAACGGTGGCTTTTCCACAAATACTATGTCAACTACATGATCATGCAAAGCAATATGACAATGATGAACGTGTCATGATAAACGGGATGGTGGAAAGTTGCATGGCAATATATCTCGGAATGGCTATGGAAATGCCATAATAGGTAGGTATGGTGGCTGTTTTGCGGAAGATATAAGGGGGTTTATGTGTGAAAGAGCGTATCATATCACGGGGTTTGGATGCACCGACGAAGTTTGCACCAACTCTCATTGTGAGAAAGGGCAATGCACGGTACCGAAGAGGCTAGCAATGATGGAAAGGTGAGAGTGCGTATAATCCAAGGACTCAACATTAGTCATAAAGAACTCACATACTTATTGCAAAAATCTACAAGTCATCAAAAACCAAGCACTACGCGCATGCTCCTAGGGGGATAGATTGGTAGGAAAAGACCATCGCTCGTCCCCGACCACCACTCATAAGGAGGACAATCAAAGAACACCTCATGTTTCAAATTTGTTACACAACGTTTACCATACGTGCATGCTACGAGACTTGCAAACTTCAACACAAGTATTTCTCAAATTCACAACTACTCAACTAGCACAACTTTGATATCACTACCTCCATGTCTCAAAACAATCATCAAGCATCAAACTTCTCTTAGTATTCAACACACTCATAAGTTTTTACTATTCTTGAATACCTAGCATATTAGGATTATTTAAGAAAATTACCATGCTATTTAAGACTCTCAAAATAATCTAAGTGAAGCATGAGAGATCAATAGTTTCTATAAAACAAATCCACCACCGTGCTCTAAAAGATATAAGTGAAGTACTAGAGCAAAAACTATATAACTCAAAAGATATAAGTGAAGCACATAGAGTATTCTAATAATTTCCGAATCATGTTTGTCTCTCTCAAAAGATGTGTACAGCAAGGATGATTGTGTTAAACTAAAAGCAAAGACTCAAATCATACAAGTCGCTCCAAGCAAAACACATATCATGTGGTGAATAAAAATATAGCTCCAAGTAAAGTTACCAATGGAAGTAGACGAAAGAGGGGATGCCTTCCGGGGCATCCCCAAGCTTTGGCTTTTAGGTGTCCTTAGATTATCTTGGGGGTGCCATGGGCATCACCAAGCTTAGGCTCTTGCCACTCCTTGTTCCATAATCCATCAAATCTTTCACCCAAAACTTGAAAACTTCACAACACAAAACTTAGCAGAAAATCTCGTGAGCTCCGTTAGCGAAAGAAAACAAAAGACCACTTCAAGGTACTGTAATGAACTCATTCTTTATTTATATTGGTGTTAAACCTACTGTATTCCAACTTCTCTATGGTTTATAAAATCTTTTACTAGCCATAGATTCATCAAAATTAGCAAACAACACACGAAAAACAGAATCTGTCAAAAACAGAACAGTCTGTAGTAATCTGTAACTAACGCAAACTTCTGGAACTCCAAAAAATCAGCCAAAATAGGAAGACCTAGACAATTTGTTTATTGATCCGCAGCAATTGGAATCAATATTTTATCACGTTCTTTTGTTTTTTAACAATTATTTTCGTGAACAAAAAGTTTCTGGAAATTACAGCAAGATCAAATAACTATCATCCAAGAAGATCCTATAGGTTTAACTTGGCACAAACACTAATTAAAACATAAAAACACATCTAACCAGAGGCTAGATCAAATATTTATTCCTAAACAGAAGCAAAATGCAAAAAAACTAAAAATAAAATTGGGTTGCCTCCCAACAAGCGGTATCGTTTAACGCCCCTAGCTAGGCATAAAAGCAAGGATAGATCTAGGTATTGCCATCTTTGCTAGGCAATCCATAAGTGGTCTCGTAATAGATTCATATGGTAATTTTATTTTCTTCCTAGGGAAGTGTTCCATGCCTTTCTTTAATGGAAATTGGAATCTAATATTCCCTTCCTTCATATCAATAATTGCACCAATCGTTCTAAGGAAAGGTGTACCAAGAATAATAGGACATGAAGGATTGCATCTATGTCAAGAACGATAAAATCTATGGGCACAAAGTTCCTATTTGCAACAATAAGAACATCATTAATTCTTCCCATAGGTTTCTTAATAGTGGAATCCGCAAGGTGCAATTTTAAAGAGCAATCATCAAAATCACGGAAACCTAGCAAATCGCACCAAGTTTTTGGAATCGTGGAAACACTAGCACCCAAATCACACAAATCATAGCATTCATGATCTTTAATCTTAATTTTAATAGTAGGTTCCCACTCATCATAAAGTTTTCTAGGGATAGAAACTTCCAACTCAAGCTTTTCTTCATAAGATTGCATCAAGGCATCAACGATATGTTTGGTAAAAGCTTTATTTTGACTATAAGCATGAGGAGAATTTAGCACGGATTGCAACAAGGAAATACAATCAATCAAAGAGCAATTATCATAATTAAATTCCTTGAAATCCAAAATAGTGGGTTTATTAATATCTAGGGTTTTGTTCTCTTCAATCCCACTTTTGTCAATTTTAGCATCAAGATCTAAAAACTCCGAATTTTTGGAACGCCTTCTAGGTAAAGGTGGATCATATTCAGTCCCATCATTATCAAGATTCATATTGCAAAACAAAGATTTAATAGGGGACACATCAATAACTTTTAGATCTTCATCTTTATTTTCATAGAAATTTGAAGAACATGCTTTCATAAAGTAATCTTTCTTAGCACGCATCCTAGCGGTTCTCTCTTTGCACTCATCAATGGAAATTCTCATGGCTTTGAGAGACTCATTGATATCATGCTTAGGAGGAATAGATCTCAGTTTCAAAGAATCAACATCAAGAGAAATTCTATCTATGTTCCTAGCCAATTCATCAACTTTAAGCAATTTCTCTTCAAGCAAAGCATTGAAATTCTTTTGCGAATTCATAAATTCTTTAACACTAGTCTCAAATTCAGAGGGCATCTTATTAAAGTTTCCATAAGAATTGTTGTAGGAATTACCATAATTATTAGAGGAATTGCTAGGATAAGGCCTAGGATTAAAGTTTCCTCTATACGCGTTGTTACCAAAATTATTCCTACCAACGAAATTCACATCCAAAGATTCATTATTATTCTCAATCAAAGTAGACAAGGGCATATCATTAGGATCAGAAGAAACACTTTTACTAGCAAATAATTTCATAAGTTCATCCATCTTTCCACTCAAAACATTAATTTCTTCTATCGCATGCACTTTTTTATTAGTAGATCTTTCAGTGTGCCATTGAGAATAATTAACCATAATATTATCTAGGAGTTTAGTAGATTCTCCTAAAGTGATTTCCATAAAATTGCCTCCCGCGGCTGAATCTAAAAGATTTCTAGAAGCAAAATTCAATCCGACATAATTTTTTTGTATAATCATCCACAAATTCAGACCATGAGTGGGGCAATTACGTATCATTAATTTCATCCTCTCCCAAGCTTGTGCAACATGTTCATGATCAAGTTGCTTAAAATTCATAATGTTGTTTCTAAGAGAGATGATCTTAGTGGGAGGAAAATACTTAGAGATAAAAGCATCTTTGCACTTATTCCAAGAATCAATACTATTTTTAGGCAAAGACGAAAACCAAGCTTTAGCACGATCTCTAAGCGAAAAAGGAAATAGCTTCAATTTAACAATATCATTGCCAACATCTTTCTTCTTTTGCATATCATACAAATCAATGAAGCTATTTAGATGAGTAGAAACATCTTCACTAGGAAGGCCGGCGAATTGATCTTTCATGACAAGATTCAACAAAGCAACATTGATTTCACAAGATTTAGTATCGATAAGAGGAGCAATCGGAGTGCTAAGGAAATCATTATTGTTGGTATTGGTAAAGTCACATAATTTAGTATTATCTTGAGCCATCGTGACAAACAAGCAATCCAACACACGAGCAAACGAGAGCAAGCGAAAAAGAGGCGAACGAAAAAGAGAGGGCGAATAAAAAGACAAGGGTGAAGTGGGGGAGAGGAAAACGAGAGGCAAATGGCAAATAATGTAATGCGGGAGATAAGGGTTTGTGATGGGTACTTGGTATGTTGACTTTTGCGTAGACCTCCCCGGCAACGGCGCCAGAAATCCTTCTTGCTACCTCTTGAGCACTGCGTTGGTTTTCCCTTGAAGAGGAAAGGGTGATGCAATAAAGTAGCGTAAGTATTTCCCTCAGTTTTTGAGAACCAAGGTATCAATCCAGTAGGAGGCTACGCGCCAGTCTCTCGCACCTACACAAACAAATAAATCCTCGCAACCAACGCGATAAGGGGTTGTCAATCCCTACACGGTCACTTACGAGAGTGAGATCTGATAGATATGAGAAGATAATATTTTTGGTATTTTGATAATAAAGATGCAAAGTAAAATAAAAGCAACAGAAATAACTAAGTGTTGGAAGATTAATATGATGGAAGATAGACCCAGGGGCCATAGGTTTCACAAGTGGCTTCTCTCAAGAGCATAAGTATTTTACGGTGGGTGAGCAAATTACTATTGAGCAATTGACAGAATCGAGCATAGTTATGAGAATATCTAGGTATGATCATGTATATAGGCATCATGTCCGAGACAAGTAGACTGACTCCTGCCTGCATCTACTACTATTACTCCACACATCGACCGCTATCCAGCATGCATCTAGAGTACTAAGTTCATAAGAACAGAGTAACTCTTTAAGCAAGATGACATGATGTAGAGGGATAAATTCATGCAATATGATAAAAAGCCCATCTTGTTATCCTCGATGGCAACAATACAATACGTGCCTTGCTGCCCCTACTGTCACTAGGAAAGGACACCGCAAGATTGAACCCAAAGCTAAGCACTTCTCCCATTGCAAGAAAGATCAATCTAGTAGGCCAAACCAAATTGATAATTCGAAGAGACTTGCAAAGATAACCAATCATACATAAAAGAATTCAGAAGATTCAAATATTGTTCATAGATAAACTTGATCATAAACCCACAATTCATCGGTCTCAACAAATACACCACAAAAGAAGATAACATCGAATAGATCTCCACAAGAGAGGGGGAGAACATTGTATTGAGATCCAAAAAGAGAGAGGAAGCCATCTAGCTAATAACTATGGACCCGAAGGTCTAAAGTAAACTACTCACACTTCATCGGAGAGGCTATGGTGTTGATGTAGAAGGCCTCCGTGATCGATGCCCCCTCCGTCGGAGCTCCGGAACAGGCCCCAAGATGGGATCTCGTGGGTACAGAAGGTTGCGGCGGTGGAATTAGGTTTTTGGCTCCGTATCTGATCGTTTGGGGGTACGTAGGTATATATAGGAGGAAGGAGTACGTCGGTGGAGCAACGTGGGGCCCACGAGGGTGGAGGGCGCGCTTGGGGGGGGGGGGGGGGTAGACGCGCCCCTACCTCGTGGCTTCCTGCTTGATTTCTTGACGTAGGGTCCAAGTCCTCTGGATCATGTTCGTTCGGAAAATCACGTTCCCGAAGGTTTCATTCCGTTTGGACTCCGTTTGATATTCTTTTTCTGCGAAACTCTGAAATAGGCAAGAAACAGCAATTCTGGGCTGGGCCTCCGGTTAATAGGTTAGTCCCCAAAATAATATAAAAGTGAATAATAAAGCCCAATAATGTCCAAAACAGAAAATAATATAGCATGGAGCAATAAAAAATTATAGATACGTTGGAGACGTATCACGGGGATGAACATATGAAGTGTAAATATTGATATTGAGGAATTTGATTGCAAGATATAGAAGAACTCCCCCTGAAGATGTGCATATTGAGGAATTTGCTTTGGATTGCAAATGCACATTGTAGAATGAAATCATGGAGATCTCCCCCTATATCTTGTAATCCATACACGCATTTAACATGTAATATGAAGAATTTGAAATGCATGATGGAAAATGGTGTCTGATGAAATTCAGCATGCGTGCATTAAGGTACTTGAGGAAATAAACATGCAAAAAGCAGTTCAAAAGTATCAGACCACCATCGGACTTAAGTTT
This sequence comes from Aegilops tauschii subsp. strangulata, assembly GCF_002575655.3. NCBI lineage: Eukaryota > Viridiplantae > Streptophyta > Magnoliopsida > Poales > Poaceae > Aegilops > Aegilops tauschii. Next base: position 70,855,975 of record NC_053037.3, read on the forward strand.
ACAACTCAACCAACAAACACCTCAGAAGAGCCAGATTTGTAACTTAACGAATGAAAAAAAGCCCTATAAGACCCGCTTGAAGACTAACTTAAATTTCTCCCTTTTTGTCATTGAATGACCAAAAGGGACGAAAATGAGGACCAACGCCCTTGAAGAATATCATCATGAGGTGGATGGAGGAACGCCAACGTTGTCGGGGTCGTTTATCGATGCAGGGCATGTCGTAGTGTCGTCGAGATCCTCAGCTTCATCCGTCTCGCGATGATGAAAATGAACTTGTAACCAACCGAGGAACTTTGACCTTCTTGAATTTCTTCAAGGGAGGATTTGACCACTCAAAGTTCTGTTGAAAGTCCATCTGCTTGAGGTCTTCATCACTGTAAAGATGAGAGAGTATGGCCCAAGTGCGATCGAAGATTTCATGCGCATAATAGTGATTCTTCTTCACAGTGTTTTGCGTGACAGTCATGTTCTGAAGAATTGAGAAAAATTGACACTTGATCCACTTGTGATTGCGATCAACTTTCTGGTGAAGACTTAAAAGAAGCTCACGATTAGTCATCACGCGTGGGGCAGTGGCTTGAGGATTTTGCTCATTGACCATAGCAGCAGAATCTTGAGTTGCAGAGTCATCATTGGTGGAGTAAGATGCAACCTTATGAAACTGACCATTCAATGGACGAGTGCCTTCATCAATAACAGCAGCTTTTCCTTTTTCATCGACTGAGGAAATAATCCTTTTGAGGACTTCAATAGGAGGCAGATAGCTGAGGTGATTCTGAAAGCCAGCCTTGTATGGAATTGAAGACCTGTTTTTGATGAATTTCATTATCCAAGGAGCATATGGCTTCAATTCAAACGGCCACAGTGCAACATTTGCCAAAGTCCTCATGAAGAAATCATGATAGTTAATGGGAATCCCATGAATGATGTTGAACAACAGATTCTTCATGATGACAACAACTTCTTCTTCTTCTTCAAAGTTGTGGCTTTTAATCGGACTGAGGGTTTTGGTCAAGATACGATATATGGTCCTTGGCACATACAACAAATCCTTCACGAGGAAAGTGGTTCTTGGAGCTTGGCCTGGTCGCAAAGGCTTCAACAACACTTGCATGAGATGATTCTGAAGTTCAGGCTCTTCATAGATAAGCCTTGCACCTTCTGCAGGGGGACTGATTGGGATGCCATGAAGTAATTCAGAGGCCGGAGCTTTATAGTGAGTGTTTTCAGTCATCCAGTCCATAACCCATGAATTAACATCAGCAACATTGCCAGTGAGGTGCAGAGTTGCATAGAACTAAAGAATTAGCTCTTCGTTCCAGTCACATATATCAGCACAGAGATTTAGGAGCCTAGCTTCATGAAGAACATTGAGGACTGGTTGGAAGCATGGAATGGACTCCATATCCACATGAGGAATTTGACGGTGCTGAAAGACTTTGTCCATGTCAAACAGAACAGATGCTAGAAGTTCATCTGACTTGCAGTCCAAAACCTTTTGCGCCTTAATCTTGCTGAGTCATAGGGATTTGCATCAGTGAAGAAATGATGCTCATCGAAGAAATCACGTTCTTGAATTTCGGCCTCTTTGTGCCAGAATGAGGATTTTGAGGCTTAGGTTGAAGATTTGCAATAGAAGGCCTCACAACCTCTTGAGCCACAACTTCTGGTACAACAGACTGAGGAATTGAAGTAGCAGTTTCATCAACAGTCTGGGTCTCCATTTCTTCAGCTGTTGCAGCTGGAATTTCTTCAGGGATGGACTGGAGAGAAGTTTGACGTCCTTTAGATCCTGTCAATATTTATTCAGTATGCACAGGGGACTGAGGAATTTGAAGGAGAGGTGTGGTGATTCGAGAATTGGAGTGAAGATTTTCCCAAATTTAGCACAAGGGTTGTAGAGCCAATGTCCACATCTTCTTCAATTTCTTCAACACCCGCCTCTTCAAGAGTGAACTGAGGCACAGACGATGATACCAATGGTGTGGAAATAACATCTTCCACTTTAATTTCATCATCCAACTGCTCTGAGGAAGCAACAGAAGGATTTTCTTCTTCAATGTCTTCATCAGGAATGACATATTCTTCACCAAACGGAACAAGCTCCTTTGATGGCACAATTGAGATAGGAACAACATCAATTGGTTCGCTGAATGAGCTTGTCAAAGTAATCACTTTCTTGGGAGCTGAGGACTCTGTAGAGGTTGATGATTTCCTTTTCTTCGCGGCTTGCTTCTTGGCAGCCTTTGTTTTCTTCACTTATGAAGCATAAGGAAGTGTGATTTTCTTCATCTTTGAAGATTTTTCAGGAGGAGCAGATGAAGTTGGTGCATTTTCTTCAGGGACAACTAATGCAGTCACCCTGGCATTCTCAGTTTCTTCAAGCGCAACAAATTCTTCGGCTGTCCTGGTTGTTCTTTAGGCGCAACATTGGAGGTTGCCCTGGCATTCTCAGTTTCTTCAGTAGGCTGAGCAGATGCTTCAGCCTGAGGAATTTCCTGTTGCGATGGAGCTGCAACATTTAGCTTGAGGTTCTTGGAAAGTTTAACAAATCTAACCTTGGCACAGAGCCAATCTGCATGATATCTGTCAAATTCATCGCTGAGGACTTTGATTTCCTTCTGAACGGCGACAAGTTCTTTAGGAGCTAGAGTAAGAACGTTGTTCCTCAGAAATCTCTTCTTCTTGTACTGGTCCTTCTTGACTCGCCTGGCCTTCTCAAATTTCCATTTTTCCTCTCCTATGAAGGCAGTCAACATGTGACTTTGACCAGGAGTCAAGTTCAAGTCAAGGAGTAGAGTGTTGGGATCCTTGTGCCATAGATCAATGAAGTCAAGGATTTTCTTCGGATCCAGCATAAGTGGCACTGAGCTGCCTTTGGCTCTTGCAACCCTTTGTTGTCTGTCTCTGATGATTTCAACAAGTTCTTCATCATCAGCTTCATCATCTTCAGCTTCATCATCTTCAGATGGAACATGAAAAGCCACTTGCTTCTTAAGAGGACTTGGCCTCTTTCCTCGTCCAGCAGTGGTCTTGACCTTTAGCAAGGTTGGATCACTTGATGACTGTGGTTGAGTTGAGGAGGGTGTAGATGACCCTGAGGCAATAGAAAAACCAGTAGTCCTCTGACATGTTGCAAGATGCACATGTGTTGAGGACTTTGCAGCAACTGAGGATTTTGTAGCAATTGAGGAGATTGGGGCTGCCCTTGAGGAAATTGCTTGAGGAATTTGCCCCGAGGGCTTTACAGTTGAGGAACTTGGCCGTGAGGGCATTGAGCTTGAAGGCTTTGACTTTACAGCTGATTTCTTCAAGGTGGCCTTCTTTGGCGCAACTCTACTGGCAGAGGCCTCAGGAACAACAGCTTGAGAGTCCTCATTAAATTTCCTCATTGCTTCAGCTGCAGTTTTTCGGAGCTTTGCTTGGCGCTTGGCCCATTCTTTAGGAAATTCCTCACCACGCTTGATGCTGGTGGGATCAGCTAGTTAGCCAACAACAAAAGGTGGTCTTGGACATGGAGGGTTTACTGCGAATTTCTTCATGTACTTGGGAGTGACATAGCGTTATTCCCTCCATTCCTTTGCCCATCTCCTCTCAACCCTCTGTATACGCACTTTGCACTGATTCTTGTTCTCCTTCCCATGAGTTTCTTCATATGTTGTACAATATTCATCATAGATATCCTCAGGGATGTCAAACGCAGTGTTTGTCTCTGGCCTCTTTCCTCCTTTCTGAGGTCTCTTTCCGTCTGCCATTTTCCTCACTTGAGGATTTTGAAATTTTGATGTTTCTGAGGAAGTATGCAATTTTTCTTCAAGGAATGCAGCAAATGAGTTAAGTTGATGAGAACCTAGTGATTCATCAGCAGACATTTTGTACCTGTGAACAGAGTATAGGTGCGAATAATTTAGAGAGGTCATATGCGTTCTCAGAACTTTTTCAAAAGTATCAAGTTTGAGGAATTTGACCATAGATGTCTTGAGGAATTTCACTAAGCGTTCTTGACTCAGGTTCCAAAGTTGTACAGATTAGAAAATGCACACAATTGAGGAATCTTGAGGAAAATCATGGCTTAGAGAAACAAATCAAGGAAAAGAAGCATTCCGGTGTTTAAGGAGTGGAAAGTTGAAGAATAAACACCTTTTTAGGATTTAGTGAAAAACATAAGAATCAAAGTAGGGTAGTAAAATCAGATTTTAATTACCCTTGATGAAGAACACGACGAACTGGGAGTGGAGATGGTGAAGTTCGTCAGTTCAGATCTCTCACGCCCTAACTCGGAGGCGGGAGACAGCTATAGCGATGACGGAGTGAAGATTTCCGCGATCGGCGCGTGTACAACGGCGATGAGGTTGATGCAGTGAAGCTCTTCCTCACCAGCAACGATGGAGTGTAGCGGAGGCGCTAGGTCATAGTTCGAGCGAGGGGTGTTGAGGTCGGGCAGAGTAGATGATGTAGGAGGAGGGTAAGGGGTATTTATAGCCGCAGTGAAAAACTGCTCGCCTGAAGATTTTGGACGAACATGCCCCTGGCCCTTGCTATCCCAACGACATGTGTCACCCACGTACTGAGAGGTGGAGACCGTGGGGGATCGTGGGTGAGTATTTTAATCCGTCGTGGGAAGCGGAATGGTTCGAGCGGCAACAACCAAAAATTCAGATGTGAAATTTTTAAAGTTCCGTTCGCAAATTCTTTAGCTGTCAATAACATAATGAAGACTTTGAACGAGTTTCAAATAGAATGCACCTAAAGAATTTGTGAACAGACTGGGTTGAGTTTAGCATAGAGGGGGAACGCGTCCGATCACATTCACTTAGCAGAAAATAAACTTGAAGAATTAGCAATAAGTGAATGATGTTGAGGATATTGAAAACTCAAATATATATATAGATAGCCAATGGAGAGCACCAGTCGAGAAGTTGAAGAATTTGCCAAGTTGAGAAATTTGAAAATATGAAGAATTTGCAAAATGACAAAAAACTCAAACTTGAAGATTTTCAACTTTTGTTGGTGGCGTGACCCACCGTATAAGAATGATGATTTCAGACACCGCGTACAATTGTCGTAGGGCTATGAGAATCAAATTATTCATTAGTTTCTTCACACTTAGAGGATTAGTTTTCATTGATTGAAGAAAAACATTACTTCGTGTGTTGCACATCTAAGTCATCAATTTTGGACAAGTGTTAGGATGTGTGTCCTTTCAAAGAACATTCGAAGATTCTAAGATATTTACCACACATCGCAACTTGCTAAATCTCTTCTCATCCAAGGGCTTTGTGAAGATATCTGCCAGCTGTTCTTCAGTCTTCACGTGATCGATGGAGATGTCGCCCTTCAACACATGATCTCAAAGAAAATGATGACGAATCTGGATGTGCTTTGTCTTCGAGTGCTGAACTGGGTTGTGAGCAATCTTGATAGCACTCTCGTTGTCGCATTAGAGAGAAACATTCTTCACATCGATGCCATAGTCCTTGAGGGTTTGCTTCATCCACAGTAATTGAGCACAGCAAGAACCAACAGCAATGTACTCAGCTTCAACAGTAGAGAGTGATACACAGTTCTCCTTCTTCGAGGACCAACATACTAAGGATTGTCCAAGGAAATGGCATGTGCCTGATGTTGACTTGCGGTCTACCCGATCACTAGCAGTCAGAATATCCAATGAGATCAAAAGCCGAGCCCTTGGGATACCATAATCCAAGTGTTGGAGTGTCACACTACTGCAGGATCCTGCTAACGCGACACTACGATCAGAGACCCTTCGAGAAACTGTGTGCGATGCAATAATCGCAAACGGTGTTGTATGTAAACCGTCAGAAATGTATAAAACATTTGCGATGACGGATGCATCAAACACAGTTCAGGTTTTAGTTGCGTGTGCGACGAGGGGCATACGGTAGTTCAATTAACTGTTGGTGATGAGGAGGAACAAAAGAAACGGGCAGCCGGATGAAGGCGTGTGCGATTCACAGCATACGGTTCACTCGGATGAACTATTTGTGATTAGGCAACACAAAAGAAACAGTCAGCCAGATCAAGGTGTGTGCGATATACGGCATGCGTGCGGTTCACTCGGATGAACTATTTGCGTTGAGACATGAGAACAGAAACGGTTCAACTTAACAGGATGTGTGTGATACGTGGCAAACAGGTCTGTAATCAGAAATGTGTGTGAAGACCGATAATAACACAGACGGTTGCTGCTAATAAGACGTGTGTGTTGTGCGATGGGATTGCATACAGAACAACAACATATATATATAGACACACACACACACACACACACACACACACACACACACACACTTATAAGGACATGCTTGCATAACCAAATTAAACATCCACTTACATAGGTGGCTACTACAACCATGGCATTTGCACACACCAAAGTAAACTATTACATGCATAATCACATAGGTGGCTACAACACACATGACATTTCCACACACCAATAAAGTAAACTATATATTACATGCATGATTAACTAGCATAAACAATCATATGATCATCATCTACTTCTTGTGACGCTTGCTCTGCTTGTGGCTCGATCCGGGCTCGTCGATTTGGGTAACGAGGCACTTCCTCATGTTAGCGATCCACATGTGCATCTCGTAGCATGTGTACACGCTCTTGGCTGCAAACCTGAGGTGAGGTTCATCCAGTTGCCGCATCCAGGCCCCGTGCCAGGATACGCGACTTGTTCTCTGGGCATCCTGCTTCATCTTTTCGTAGTAGGGGTCGATGATGGTCGAGGCGATTTCGACCAGGGAGTCCTGCTTCGTGCTGCCCCAGACCCTGTAGTGGTCACGGATTTCGACAAGGTTCTTGCAGGCCAAGCCCGTAACACTGAGCGCTTTTACATCGTCTTTGGTTTCCACCGTGGCGAACTTGTAGTCGGTGCTGTTGACAAACCTGTTGAAACGGTCGCAAGGCTCTATGGCCATGCAGTAGTGGTGAGGACATGATGACGCACGCACAACTGGGTGACGGAAACTCCGGGACGACCGGCGGTGTACTGGCGGTCGATGCCGACCACGTTGTACTTGTCTCGAGCAAGCAACTGCTCAACGTTGTTGATGTAGTCGTCCACCACAGCCGGGTCGATGGTGTACACCACCGAGAGATCCGTCTCCCTCGCGTGGGTCTCCACTCTATGTTCGCCGAACTCCATTGGAGCGCCGCTGGACATCCCCTCTCTATGTGTCATCGTGGGTGTGCTTGTTGTGCTGTGGGGCGCGATCGAAAGGTTGAAGATACTAAGGTTATAATGGCCACGGGAATTAAAGGGGAAGCCGGACGGCCAGGAATATCGGCAGGCCCTGATGGCAGTTCTAATTTGCAGCGCGTAACCCCATCATGCCACACGTAACTGCATCGCGCGGCAACATGCGCGGCGCAACCGCATGCATATGGGCCCCCGACGTGATCGTGCGCACGCCCAACTGCTGGCAGAGTGCGCGCGGAGGGACGCGAGCAGAGCGCTCCGTGGTCGCCTCAAGGAAAAGCTGTCCACAAGCCGAGCGCGCCGACGGACGCGAGCAGAGCGCTCCAATGGATGTGACAGAGCGCGCTGCGGCGCCTAACGGCGAGTAGAGCTTGCAGAGGGACGCGAGCAGAGGACGGCACAGTGATACATGGCAAATAAGACGAACTGTGCGAGCAATGTCGGAGACATCAAGAACGAATCAGATTAGAGTTACGTGTGCGATACATGGCAGACAGTTGATCCATCAGAGCTGTTTGTGATGGAATAGGCCGTGTGTGTTGCGGGCAAACACTTGCTGGTGTATAACCTTAAATTTAACCAAAAAAGTGTTAATGCATGTTACAAAAATTGTATAGCTGGAAACTATGTTCAAATACGACTCCAACGATATAATCTATGGCGACATGCATTCGTATTTTATTAGTTAAATCCTACTTATAAACCAGGACGGGGGTATAGTAGGTAATTAAATCGCAAACGTTTTTTATTAACTGTATGTGTACGTGTCCTCTCGTCCTCCTCTCGGACGTCTTGTCACCCCGCTGCCGCAGACGGCTTACAGCGCAAGCTTGCGCAGCGCGCGGGGGCGTTCTTTTGTCCAAACGGTGGCACCAATGAATCGTCGGTGAGCCCGTTCCCACGCAACCCCGCAGGTTCCCGCGCAAGCTTCCCGCCTGACTCGGTGAAATCCCCCAAAATCCCAATGCTTACGGGCCTGCTATTGAAAACCCTCACGGCCGGCGAGTCCTGCGTCGCATTTCCCCCTCCCTCCCTGTAGCTTATCTCGTCTGCTTCTCCCACAATCGCCAATGGCACCGGTCCGTCGTCGTCGCTCAGCCACTCCGCCGTCATCAGAGGACAGCTCCAGCTGGGAGGCTACACCGCCGCGGCCGCGCAGTCCCCGACGTAGTGTAGTGCGCGTGGCGTCCCTGTTGGGTGTGCGCAGAACACCCACCACACGCTCCGCCGCCGCTGCCCGTCGGCAGCTGTTGCCGGACGCCGTTGCCGCCACACTACCGTCGAAAGCCAGGGCCATCTTCCGCTCCGCCACCGCGGCCCGAAGGTGGGAGGTGGCCGTCGTGGCCGCTGTTGGGGATCGTTGCAGAATTTTAAAATTTTCTACGCATCACCAAGATCCATCTATGGAGTTTACTAGCAACGAGGGGAAAGGAGTGCATCTACATACCCTTGTAGATCGCGAGCGGAAGCATTCAACTGAACGGGGTTGATGGAGTCGTACTCGTCGTGATCCAAATCACCGATGACCGAGTGCCGAACGGACGGCACCTCCGCATTCAACACACGTACGGAGCAGCGACGTCTCCTCCTTCTTGATCCAGCAAGGGGGAAGGAGAGGTTGATGGAGATCCAGCAGCACGACGGCGTGGTGGTGGAAGTAGCGGGGATCCCGGCAGGGCTTCGCCAAGCGCAAGGGGGAGAGAGAGGTGTCACGGGAGGGAGAGGGAGGCGCCAGGGGATAGGGTACAGCAGACCTCCCTCCCCCCTTTATATAGGCCCCCTGGGGGGGCGCGCCGGCCCCTGGGATCCCATCTATAGGGGGGCGGCGGCCAAAGGGGGGAAACTTTCCCCCCAAGTCAGGTGGGGCGCCCCCCACCCCCAGGGTTTCCAACCCTAGGCGCAGGGGGAGGCCCATGGGGGGGGGCGCACCAGCCCACCAGGGGCTAGTTCCCCTCCCACTTCAGCCCATGGGGCCCTCCGGGATAGGTGGCCCTACCCGGTGGACCCCCGGGACCCTTCCGGTGGTCCCGGTACAATACTGATAACCCCCGAAACTTTCCCGGTGGCCGAAACTGGACTTCCTATGTATAATTCTTCACCTCCGGACCATTCCGGAACTCCTCGTGACGTCCGGGATCTCATCCGGGACTCCGAACAACTTTCGGGTTTCCGCATACTAATATCTCTACAACCCTAGCGTCACCGAACCTTAAGTGTGTAGACCCTACGGGTTCGGGAGACATGCAGACATGATCGAGATGCCTCTCCGGTCAATAACCAACAGCGGGATCTGGATACCCATGTTGGCTCCCACATGTTCCACGATGATCTCATCGGATGAACCACGATGTCGAGGATTCAATCAATCCCGTATACAATTCCCTTTGTCAATCGGTACGTTACTTGCCCGAGACTCGATCGTCGGTATCCCAATACCTTGTTCAATCTCGTTACCGGCAAGTCACTTTACTCGTACCGTAATGCATGATCCCGTGGCTAACTCCTTAGTCACATTGAGCTCATTATGATGATGCATTACCGAGTGGGCCCAGAGATACCTCTCCGTCATACGGAGTGACAAATCCCAGTCTCGATCCGTGCCAACTCAACAGACACTTTCGGAGATACCCGTAGTGCACCTTTATAGTCACCCAGTTACGTTGTGACGTTTGGTACACCCAAAGCACTCCTACGGTATCTGGGAGTTGCACGATCTCATGGTCTAAGGAAATGATACTTGACATTGGAAAAGCTCTAGCAAACGAACTACACGATCTTTGTGCTATGCTTAGGATTGGGTCTTGTCCATCACATCATTCTCCTAATGATGTGATCCCGTTATCGATGACATCCAATGTCCATAGTCAGGAAACCATGACTATCTGTTGATCAACGAGCTAGTCAACTAGAGGCTCACTAGGGACATGTTGTGGTCTATGTGTTCACACATGTATTACGATTTCCGGATAACACAATTATAGCATGAACAATAGACAATTATCATGAACAAGGAAATATAATAATAACCATTTTATTATTGCCACTAGGGCATATTTCCAACAGTCTCCCACTTGCACTAGAGTCAATAATCTAGTTACATTGTGATGAATCGAACACCCATAGAGTTCTGGTGTTGATCATGTTTTGCTCTAGGGAGAAGTTTAGTCAACGGATCTGCTACATTCAGGTCCGTATGTACTTTACAAATATCTATGTCTCCATTCTGAACACTTTCACGAATGGAGTTGAAGCGACGCTTGATATGCCTGGTCTTCCTGTGAAACCTGGGTTCCTTGGCAAGGGCAATAGCTCCCGTGTTGTCACAGAAGAGAGTCATCGGGCCCGACGCATTGGGAATCACCCCTAGGTCGGTAATGAACTCCTTCATCCAGATTGCTTCTTGCGCTGCCTCTGAGGCTGCCATGTACTCCGCTTCACATGTAGATCCCGCCACGACGCTTTGCTTGCAACTGCACCAGCTTATTGCCCCTCCATTCAAAATATACACGTATCCGGTTTGTGACTTCGAGTCATCCAGATCTGTGTCGAAGCTAGCGTCGACGTAACCCTTTACGACGAGCTCTTCGTCACCTCCATAAACGAGAAACATATCCTTAGTCCTCTTCAGGTACTTCAGGATATTCTTGACCGCTGTCCAGTGTTCCATGCCTGGATTACTTTGGTACCTTCCTACCAAACTTACGGCAAGGTTTACATCAGGTCTGGTAAACAACATGGCATACATAATAGACCCTATGGCCGAGGCATAGGGGATGACACTCATCTTTTCTCTATCTTCTGCCGTGGTCGGGCATTGAGCCGTGCTCAATTGCACACCTGGCAATACAGGCAAGAACCCCTTCTTGGACTGATCCATATTGAACTTCTTCAATATCTTGTCAAGGTACGTACTCTGTGAAAGACCAATGAGGCGTCTTGATCTATCTCTATAGATCTTGATGCCTAATATATAAGCAGCTTCTCCAAGGTCCTTCATTGAAAAACACTTATTCAAGTAGGCCTTTATACTTTCCAAGAATTCTATATCATTTCCCATCAATAGTATGTCATCCACATATAATAAGAGAAATGCTACAGAGCTCCCACTCACTTTCTTATAAACACAGGCTTCTCCATAAGTCTGTGTAAACCCAAACGCTTTGATCATCTCATCAAAACGAATGTTCCAACTCCGAGATGCTTGCACCAGCCCATAGATGGAGCGCTGGAGCTTGCATACCTTGTTAGCATTCTTAGGATCGACAAAACCTTCCGGCTGCATCATATACAATTCTTCCTTAAGAAAGCCGTTAAGGAATGCCGTTTTGACGTCCATTTGCCATATCTCATAATCATAGAATGCGGCAATTGCTAACATGATTCGGACGGACTTCAGCTTCGCTATGGGTGAGAAAGTCTCATCGTAGTCAACCCCTTGAACTTGTCGATAACGCTTAGCGACAAGTCGAGCCTTATAGATGGTCACATTACCATCCGCGCCTGTCTTCTTCTTAAAGATCCATTTATTTTCTATGGCTCGCCGATCATCGGGCAAGTCAGTCAAAGTCCATACTTCGTTTTCATACATGGATCCTATCTCGGATTTCATGGCTTCTAGCCATTTGTCGGAATCCGGGCCCGCCATCGCTTCTTCATAGTTCGAAGGTTCACCGTTGTCTAACAACATGATTTCCAGGACAGGGTTGCCGTACCAATCTGGTGCGGAACGTGTCCTTGTGGACCTTCGAAGTTCAGCAGTAACTTGATCCGAAGCTTCATGATCATCATCATTAACTTCCTCCCCAGTCGGTGTAGGCACCACAGGAACATCTTCCCGCGCTGCGCTACTTTCCGGTTCGGAAGGGGCGACTATCACCTCATCAAGTTCCACTTTCCTCCCACTTAATTCTTTCGAGAGAAACTCTTTCTCCAGAAAGGACCTGTTCTTGGCAACAAAGATCTTGCCTTCGGATCCGAGGTAGAAGGTATACCCAATGGTTTCCTTAGGGTATCCTATGAAGACGCATTTTTCTGACTTGGGTTCGAGCTTTTCAGGTTGAAGTTTCTTGACATAAGCATCGCATCCCCAAACTTTTAGAAACGACAGCTTAGGTTTCTTCCCAAACCATAATTCATACGGTGTCGTCTCAACGGATTTCGACGGAGCCCTATTTAAAGTGAATGCGGCAGTCTCTAAAGCATAGCCCCAAAATGAGAGCGGTAGATCGGTAAGAGACATCATAGATCGCACCATGTCCAATAGAGTGCGATTACGACGTTCGGACACACCATTTCGCTGAGGTGTTCTAGGCGGCGTGAGTTGTGAAACGATTCCACATTTCCTTAAGTGTGTGCCAAATTTGTGACTTAAATATTCCCCTCCACGATCTGATCGTAGGAACTTTATTTTCCTGTCACGTTGATTCTCAACCTCACTCTGAAATTCCTTGAACTTTTCAAAGGTTTCAGACTTGTGTTTCATTAGGTAGACATACCCATATCTACTTAAATCATCAGTGAGAGTGAGAACATAACGATAGCCACCGCGAGCCTCAACACTCATTGGACCGCACACATCAGTATGTATGATTTCCAATAAGTTGGTTGCTCGCTCCATTGTTCCGGAGAACGGAGTCTTGGTCATCTTACCCATGAGGCATGGTTCGCACGTGTCAAATGATTCGTAATCAAGAGACTCCAAAAGTCCATCTGCATGGAGCTTCTTCATGCGTTTGACACCAATGTGACCAAGGCAGCAGTGCTACAAGTATGTGGGACTATCATTATCAACTTTACATCTTTTGGTATTCACACTATGAATATGTGTAACATCACGTTCGAGATTCATCAAGAATAAACCATTGACCAGCGGGGCATGACCATAAAACATATCTCTCATATAAATAGAACAACCATTATTCTCGGATTTAAATGAGTAGCCATCTCGAATTAAACGAGATCCAGATACAATGTTCATGCTCAAAGCTGGCACTAAATAACAATTATTGAGGTTTAAAACTAATCCCGTAGGTAAATACAGAGGTAGCGATCAAGAGCTGCAGAAGTCTTGCTCGGCAAATTTTTGATTGGCTTCCTGGGGAAGCTGTCAGTTTGCATACGGGTCTTCTAACTAAAACGTTTGCGATGAGTGTTTTATATTTAAAAAGCGAATTAAACCGCGACTTGGGCACCATTAATGGGGAGGACGCGAGCAAGGCGGGCGACCATGGAAATCAAAGGGCTCGCTTCCCAGTGAGCCTGCGCAGCGTACAGCTCGCACGCTTCCCGGTGAGCCTGCGCACTCGAGGACAACTTGCATGCCTCTCGGTCAGCCTGCGCACCGGACGGCGCTCGCACGCCTCCCGTTTAGTCAAGGTCAAGCAGCTGTCCGCACGGCACCTCCTACAGCCATTAAAACCAAGACACGTGGCCTCACGTGAATGGTTAACAGAATTTTGGATTTACTAGAATTTAAAAACCAGGCATCTCAATGTTTTGCCGGCAATTAACGGTGCCCTGGTGTTTGAAATTCATGCCCATTTCTTGCATGGGACCTAAGCATGCACCCAAGGACACAGATTTGATTTTTCAACTAATTTATATGCACTGGAGCACGTACATGTAGTTCAAATTTGAATTATGCACATAAATGCATTGAAAACTCAGTTAATGCATAAAAATGTCCAAACGAACCCCAAAAAATCACAAAAATTCACACAACACTCCTGTTGTTCTATGTTGACACGAGAAAAATAATTTGAAAGCAATAAGAGGCAATGGATATCGTTTCGTCCCCAAAGGTGGGACGTTCCCTACAGAAAACCATCATGCTTGTTGTGAGAAGCTCCGGTTTGTGAGAAGCATATACCCAAACCTGCCCCAAATGGGACAAAATTTGTACCACGGCATGTTGATGCCGCTCCATGATAGCATGCCAAGTTTCATGAATTTTAGACGAGTTTTGGATTTACTAGAATTTAAAAACCATGCATCTCAATGTTTTGCCGGCAATCAACGGTGCCCTGGTGTTCGAAATTCATTCCAATTTCTTGCATGGGACCTAAGCATGCACCCAAGGACACCGATTTGATTTTTCAACCAATTTATATGCACTGGAGCATGTGCATGTAGTTCAAATTTGAATTATGGACATAAATGCATTTAAAACTCAGTTAATGCATAAAAATGTCCAAACGAACCCTGAAAAATCACAAAAATTCACACAACACTCCTGTTGTTCTATGTTGACACGAGAAAAATAATTTGAAAGCAATAAGAGGCAATGGATATCGTTTCGTCTGCAAAGGTGGGACGTTCCCTACCGAAAACCATCATGCTTGTTGTTAGAAGCTCCGGTTTGTGAGAAGCATATACCCAAACCTGCTCCAAATGGGACAAAATTTGTACCACGGCATGTTGATGCCGCTCCATGATAGCATGCCAAGTTTCATGAATTTCAGACGTGTTTTGGATTTACTAGAATTTTAAAAACCAGGCATCTCAATGTTTTGCCGGCAATCAACGGTGCCCTGGTGTTCGAAATTCATTCCAATTTCTTGCATGGGACCTAAGCATGCACCCAAGGACACAGATTTGATTTTTCAACCAATTTATATGCACTGGAGCATGTGCATGTAGTTCAAATTTGAATTATGCACATAAATGCATTGAAAACTCAGTTAATGCATAAAAATGTCCAAGCGAACCCCGAAAATTCACAAAAATTCACACAACACTCCTGTTGTTCTATGTTGACATGAATTTTTTTTTAAAGCAATCAGAGGCAATGGATATCGTTTCGTCCCCAATGGTGGGACGTTCCCTACAGAAAACCATCATGCTTGTTGTGAGAAGCTCCGGTTTGTGAGAAGCATATACCCAAACCTGCCCCAAATGGGACAAAATTTGTACCACGACATGTTGATGCCGCTCCATGATAGCATGCCAGGTTTCATGAATTCCAGACGAGTTTTGGATTTACTAGAATTTAAAAACCAGATGTCGGGGGAAACGACACCTATGGGATCACTGGAATCCCTTCTACGGTTGGCGGGCGCGGGGTTGTGCAAAGAGAAGGTCTAGGAGCCAGCACAAAGATCGTTTACCCAGGTTCGGGCCGCGAGGATGCGTAAAACCCTAGTCCTGCTTTGGTGTATGTATTTGAGTGTTCTTGAGTTCTTTAACTAGCTACGGAGCGTCTCTAGTCCAAAAGATCCGAATCCTCCTGCTGGACGCCTCGGGCCTCCTTTTATAGGCAAAAGGGGTCGCCACAGTGGCACACATGAGGTGGAAAGGTGTACAGTGCGCAAGCTTATCGCTTGCCATTACGGGAGAAGACGCATTAAATGCGCTCCCTTAGGTGTCCCATTGCTTTACGGCGGATGTCAACGAGGCCCGTCCCGTCCGTCGCCGCTCCGTCTTGCTCCGACGCGCGTCCAGGCCAATGAGGCAAGCAGCGCCACGTAGGCTGGCAGGCTGCTGAGATGGCGTGGTGGTAGGGCCTTCACGAAGATTTGCATGCCACTACGTAGGTGTTTGCTGAACTGGCCTGGAAGCTGCATGTTGCCATGCAGGTGCCTGCCCAGCTAGTTGGGCTGGCAGCTGCATGGGAACGGCGGTGGAGTCTTGGCAGACGCGGGCTTGGCTGCGGCCCCGTAGGTGTCTTTGGCAAGGGCCTTGCTGGGGCCCCGGCAAGGGTCTTGCCGTGGCATCGTGGTCGTCCCCGGCAAGGGTCTTGCCAGGGGTCTCGTGGATTTCCTCGACTAGGATCCCACCGAGGATCGTTGTCTTCTGGTCCTCATCTGATCTTGTGTGTTCATGATCTTGACAAAGATCTGCATGCCACCACAGAGGTGCCTCCTGAGCCTTGGTTCTAATGCAGTTGTTGGCGGAGTTGGAACCCTTGGCCTCAAGGGTGGCTCGCTCTGCTGGTGTTGGGCAAGTTGCCCTGGCAAGGGTCTTGCCGGGGCCGCGGAGGCCGCCCCGGCAAGGGTCTTGCCGGGGGAGTCTGCCTTGCCCTCTCGCTCTTTGTGTCTCTAGTCTTGGCGTTGCTTTGATTGCCTTGCGCTCTGGCTTCCCTCTTTTGCCCTGCACAGTGTGGCCTCGGGCGTGGCTTCGACTGCCCGTGCACAAGTAAAGGGGTACAGAGGAGAGCCCCTACTTTTGTACACCGACAGGAGCCCCCAGGCCTGGGCCACACATAAGCACGACGCGTTGTTGGGCTAGGCCCAGAACGGTGCGCGGGTAGGCGGGGTGGATTTTTACTACAGTAACTTCTCCGCTCGCTGCGCTTCCCCACGACCCGCGTTGAACGCGCGATGTGGAGGGTCATGCGTGACATGGGGGTCATGCATGGGGCGGTTCCCGCACGCATGCGTCACATCATGGTAAAGAGGCAGCTCGCGCCTTTCCCATAAAAAGAGGAAAACGCAGAGGCGCAACTCATTTACTGAGAGGACTCGGGTCGCGGTTTTCAAGGCGTCCGCGCCCCACAATCACGGGATGGAGAACGGTAGCCTCACCCGTCCCCTCGGTTTCTGCTTGCTTACCACGTGTCCCCCATGCCCCTAAGGTGGCAGGCGATGGAGGCGGGAAACCGGGCCATCGCTGATTGGAGCAGCGGGTCAGTCTCGATTCCCTGCGCCCCCGATGGCCGGATTGGTTGAGTGGGGTGGCCGAGCCTCGACCCCGCCCCTTTATAAGAAGGGGGAGGGGGATGGAATGGCGAGAGGGGGCGCCAGTCCTTCGACGGTGGCGGCGAGGGTCTCTGCTCGACAGCGCGTCCCTCCTCCCCAAGAACTCGCGGTGGCGGAGCCAGCCATGAGAGGAAGGGGGAGGGGGCGAGGCCAAGGTCACCGTGGCGCTCGGGGAAGAGGGGGACGGAGCTGCGCGCCGGCCTTGCCTCCGCCAGCGATGCCTCCCCCAATGGAGGGCCATGTCGGGGACCAACCCCGTGAGTTCTTCATAAGGTTGCGCCGGCCAACGCGTCGTCGTCTTCGTCTCCCCACTCCATTCGCTCGGGAGATGGAGCTCGACCCGCCACAGACCCTCAGGTTGCATATGAGGGGCTGCGGGAATGGCGTCATGCGGGTCGACGTCGACTTTCCCGCTCCCCACATCATGTACCTTCGTCGTGGATGGAAGACTTTCGCTCATGTCCACAGCCTGACAGCGGGGCTCGTTCTCTACTTCAAATTAATGGAGAACGGCCCGCTCTCCATCAAGGTCTTTGGAGACCTTGGAACTCTCCTAAAGTGCTGCATGGAGAGCTCTTCCAACGATGAAGACTCCTCCTCAAGAGGGAGTGACGAGGAGGACAGCGACAGCGACGACGAGGGCGCCGAGCGGGGGGGGGGGGGGCGCCGACCTCGACTGACCGCGTTGCCCCTCCCTCAGCCACGCGCCTTGCCGAGGGCCTTCCTCGTCAAGCTCTCCATCGGCGCGTTCCCCGTCTCCTCCTTGGGCAGCTGGCGTAGGAGGGCCTAGGAAGACGAAGAAGGCGGGTGGCGGGCCGTCAACTCGGAGTATGCGGGCACCGGTGCCTTCGTCACGTACTGTCAGCCCGCTGCCTCATCTTCCTACTCATCGTACCTCGCCTAGGCGTTCTTTTTGCCCTCGTGCTGTCTCATTCCACCTTCTGAGGAGAGGGACAAGAAAGGGATTACAGGCATCTTATCTCTTTTTAGTTTGTAAGCCTGCGGGCACTTGTTAAATTTGAAACTTGTAATCCCCTTGTTCATGTTTTTCATTCCGTATGGACTGTACTTGTATGGGACGTTTTTAATGAAAAAGGGTGCCTGCCGGGTTCTTTGTGCGTGAGCGAGGCCCATGCCAAGGAGTAAATCCTTGTTATTTTTAAGATAAACATTGTCGCCCGGCAACAGACCTTGCCGTCCCCTTACTTCATTCGACCATTCTCACGCTCTTGGCGGAGGCAGGGGCAAAGTAGAGTTAGGCCCTTTGTTTGTTTCCTTGCCACCGCGACTACGACCAAGTTCTGACCCAGGGAATGGTCCTTGGGTACAGGAAAAGGGGAGCACTGTGGCCTAGGAATAAAACGAGGTTTCATACGTTCCAATTCCGTACGAAAATGCACAACAGGGGACAAAGAACTTATCTGAATCTGCAGCCCCCGGCAACCTTGGCTTGCCGGGGTTGGATCCTTGTGTCTGCAGCCCCGGGCAACCTTGGCTTGCCGGGGCCGGAGCGCCGGTTTGTTCTCTTTCTTCCAAATAGCTCAGCAGAAATGTCCATGTACCCTGCGAACCAAAGAGGACGGAAAGGAACAGAAAGACGCACACTCGACCTCCATGCTAGGGGTTAGTCGCCGCTAAGCACTATCAACCCTAACCGAGGGAGAGACTTAACCTAGCATGCATGCTAAAACTTAGGGCGCCAGCGCTTCATTTATTTATGCTCAGGGGATGCGCCTGGCTTTGTACAGAGGGTTACATGCCTTGCCGGCAAGGCTTGTACAAAAGGTGGTTTGCCGGGGGGCCCGACAACCGCTCCTTATGGGTAAAACTTGCGAAGATGTTCGATGTTCCAGGAGTTGCTCACTGGAATAGCATCTTCGGTCTCCAGGCAGACTGCGCCGGGCCTGGTGACTCGTATTACCTGATAAGGGCCTTCCCACTTTGGCGTCAACTTGTTGGAATTCTTGGCCGATTAAACGTGCCGAAGAACAAGGTCGCCTTCCTCAAAGCTTCGGGCATGAACCTTGTGGCTATGGTACCGGCGCAAGGCTTGCTGGTAGCGCGCTGCTCTCACAGCTGCCCGAAGACGATCTTCCTCAAGGAGCGTTGCGTCATCTTTCCGCAATCGCTCTTGCTCAAGCTTGTCATAAGCGAGCACACGAGGTGACCCGTTTGTGAGTTCCGTGGGGAGAACTGCTTCTACCCCGTATACCAGGGCAAAGGGTGTCTGGCCGGTGGCTTGATTTGGCGTCGTTCTGATTAACCAAAGAACCGCCGGCAACTCATCAATCCAGCGCCTTCCACTCTTGTGCAGCCTGTCAAAAGTCTTTGTCCTCAGGCCTCGCAGTACTTCAGCATTTGCCCTCTCCGCCTGGCCGTTGCTCCGTGGGTGTGCCACGGAAGCGAAACAGACCTTGCTGCCGAGGTCTTGGATGTATTGCATGAAGGTGTGGCTTGTGAACTGCGTGCTGTTGTCGGTGATGAATCTATTTGGCACAGCAAAACGGTAGACTAGCCCCTTGAAGAACTTGATGGCTGACTGCGCTGTCACCTTCCTCACTGCTTCCACCTCTGGCTACTTTGTGAACTTGTCGATTGCAACGTACAAGTACTGAAAGCCCCCGACAGCGCGGGGGAAAGGGCTCAGTATGTCGAGCCCCCAGACCGAAAATGGCCAGGAGAGAGGGATTGTTTGAAGGGCTTGAGCTGGTTGATGAAGCTTCTTTGAATGGAACTGACACGCTTCACACTTGGTTACTAGTGCCGTTGCATCCTGGAGGGCAGTGGGCCAGAAGAAACCTTGCCGGAATGCCTTGCCGGCAAGGGCCCTCGACCCTATGTGGGAACCACATATGCCTCCGTGTATCTCTGCCAACAGCTCCAGTCCTTCCTCCCGGGGAATGCACTTCAATTTCACACCATTTGACCTTTTCTATACAAAACGTCGTCGACAAACTGGTACATGGCAGACCGACGGGCTACTTTCTCCACTTCTTCTTGCTCCTCAGGGAGTTCCCCTGTTTGGAGGAATCAGACTGTATGTTGTGCCCATGCCAGAGCCTGGGGCTCGACGGCAAGGACCAAAGGCATTTCCTTTGCCATGGGAGCAGCTGTCTCTACGGCCAGGGCTTGACGCCCTTCCGGAGTCTGCGGCCCCATGGCCGACTCAGTGTCCACGGCAACATCCTTGCCGGCGGCTCCTGGGAGCTCGGCGGGAAAGTACTTGCCGGGGCCTGATTTCCTGCGCTTGTTCTGCTATGTTGATGGTTCAACAGATGGTTGAATTAACTGAAGCACAAAAGTACCTGGTTCCACAGGTAGTTTGAGTGCAGCGCGCTTCGACAGGTAATTGGCGGTGTCGTTCTCCACTCGGGGAACATGCTCCGCTTGTATACCGTCAAAATGCTCTTCCAGCTTCCTCACCTCATTCACGTAGGCCTCCATCAACGGGCTTTGATAATCTTTGTTAACTTGCTTGACGACGAGCTATGAATGACCTCTGACGATAATGTTCTTGACCCCGAGGTCTGCCACGATCCTGAGACCGGCAAGCAACCCCTCGTACTCAGCAGTGTTGTTTGTTGACATCTCCCCGGGAAAGTGCATCTGGACTACATACTTGAGGTGCTCTCCAATGGGTGCAATGAGTAGCACACCGGCACCAGTGCCTTCCAGCGAGAAAGCCCCGT
The DNA here is from genome assembly GCF_002575655.3 of Aegilops tauschii subsp. strangulata. Classification (NCBI taxonomy): domain Eukaryota; kingdom Viridiplantae; phylum Streptophyta; class Magnoliopsida; order Poales; family Poaceae; genus Aegilops; species Aegilops tauschii. Next base: position 70,876,593 of record NC_053037.3, read on the forward strand.
CAAAGTACATAACCCAGTTGCGACTTGTTCCCTTGCTGGGGAGAGTGGTCTCCTGGATATCTTCGTCGGGCGTTGAGGTCCATTCGGCAATGAACTCGGCCAAGACTCTATTCTGGATCGTTGAAGTGCTTTCAAACTTCAAACCAAAGCTCGACAGTTCCAAAGCCCATTCCACAATCCTCCCAGTTGCGTCTGGGTTATGCAATATCCGTTACAACGGGAGGCGGGTGACGACGATGATCTCGTGGGCTTGGAAGTAATGACGCAGCTTCCTCGAGGCCATAAGGAGGCCGAAGAGCAATTTCTGCACACCGGAGTACCTTGATCTAGCCCCTGCAAGAGGGAGCTGACAAAGTAAACTGGGTGCTGCATCATCTTCTTCTTCTGCACCACTCCATCAGGTTGCACGGGCCCCGTCCCGCCGGCGTCAGGCCCTGCCGGGGGCCGCACCTTGCCAGTACCGTGCCCTGCTGGGGGCCGCACCTCGCCGGTACCATGCCTTGCCGGGTGAAGCCCTGGTTCGTCTTCCGCCCGTCCTGCCGTTGCCGCTGCCTCTTCGTGGACCTCCCTCTGCGCCACTAGCACGGTAGTAACCACCTGGTTCGTTGCCGCAAGATACCGCAACAATGGTTCTTGTGGTTTAGGCGCGACCAGTATTGGTGTAGAGGAGAGGTACTTCTTCCAATCCTGCAGTGCTGCTTCGGCCTCCGGGGTCCACTCCATTGGGCCCGCCTTCTTCAAGATTTTGAAAAAGGGGAGGGCACGCTCGGCAGACTTGGAAATGAACCTGCTCATGGCGGCAACACAGCCAGTGAGACGGCGCACATCCTTGATCCGTGTAGGTGCCTCAATTTGCTCAATGGCCTTGATCTTATCCGGATTTGCTTCGATCCCGCGCTGTGACACAAAGAACCCGAGAAGCTTGCCGGACAGAACACCGAAGACACACTTCTCAGGGTTCATCTTGAGGATGATCTTGTGCAGGTTTGCAAACATCTCTTCTAAATCTTGTACAAGTGTCGCCTTGTCCTTGGTTTGACCACTATGTCATCCATGTAAGCTTCCATATTTCTATGTAGTTGGGGCTCAAAACCAATTTGGACTGCCCTTGCAAATGTTGAGCCAACACTCTTCAACCCGAAAGGCATTCGCAAAAAGCAATATGTACCACATGGGGTGATGAATGCTGTCTTCTCTTCATCTTCTTTCGTCATGAAGATCTGGTGGTATCCTGAGTAGGCATCAAGGAATGATAACAGATCACATCCGACCATGGAGTCAACAATCTGGTCAATGCGCGGCAACGGGAAAGGGTCCTTGGGACAAGCCTTATTGATATCTGTGTAGTCAATACACAACCTCCACTTTCCATTTGCCTTGCGCACCACCACCGGATTGGCCAACCACGTCGGATGGAGTACTCCTCTCACCAAGCCTGCCGCTTCCAACTTCCTGATCTCCTTGTAATGAACTCTTGACATTCCAAAGCTTGCTTCCTGACCTTCTGCTTGATGGGTCGCGCATGAGGACAAACATCAAGATGGTGCTCAATCACCTCCCTGGGAATGTCGGGGATGTCGGATGCTTGCCATGCGAGCACGTTGACATTCCCCCGTAGGAAGGTGAGGAGCGCGCCTTCCTATTTGTTGTCTATGGTGGAGCTTATGGTGAAAGCCCCTCCCGTGCCATCCTCCTTGACGGACACCTTCTTGGTCTCTGGTGGTGCAGCTCTGGATTTCTTGCTCTTGCCGGTGGAGCTCTCTGGCACATCCTCGACGGGAGCACAACACTCCGAAGAGGTGCGCTTGCCAGAGTGGGTGCGAGAGGTCTTGCCGATCTTCTTCCCTCCCGGGGTTCCAGTGGCAGGAGCAAGTGCCTTGGTGGCAGTCGCTGCAACTGCCTCCCGGTAGAGTTGGTCGGTGCAGATCAACGCGTCCTTCTTGTCGGAGGGGACCGTGATGATGGTCATCGGCCCAGGCATCTTCAGCGTGTTGTAGGCGTAATGCGATGCCGCCATGAACTTGGCTAGTGTCGGGCGGCCGAGGATCCCGTTGTAGGGCAAGGGGATCTTGGCTACGTCGAAGACAATCCTCTCTGTCCTATAGTTCAGCTTGCCTTCGAACGTCACAGGCAGCGTGACCTTACCCTTCGGCTGACTCCTTCCCGGGTTGACCCCTTGGAATGTGCCCATCTCCTCGAGGTCTCCATCAGGAATCTGCAACCTTTTGATCACAACGGGCGAGATCAAGTTCAGACTGGCCCCGCTGTCAACTAGCATCTTTGTCACCTTGAGGTTGCGGATCGTTGGTGAAACCAACAACGACAAAAACCCGACCACAGTTGTGTGGCCAGGGTGGTCCTCGGTGTCGAAGATGATAGGCCTGCTCGACCACTTCAGTGGCTTCTGAGCTTCGAACGATGGTTCCGCTGCTGTGATCTCACGCGCCCACTGCTTGAGCTGGCGGTGAGAGGTATGCAGTGAGGCGCCACCATCGATGCACATGGCCTCCGTAGCTTTCTTGAACTCATGCTCGCCGGACTCGTCGTCCTTGTCATGATCATCGTCTTCTTGCTTCTTGTCGCGGCCTCGAGCGGGCCTCTCCTGCTGGTTATCCTTGCCGCGGCGACCTCCTTGGCCGCCATGCTTCTTGCCAGATCCCTCGGCACCATCCTGACCCTTCTCCTTGTCCCGCCACTCATACTCAGCTTTTTGCTTCTCGGCAAGCAGCTCGACTTGTCGGCAGTTCTGGAGGTCATGGCCCTTGGTGCGGTGGATCTTGCAGTATTGCTTGTCGGAGCCTCCTGGCTTGTCGGCAGCCGCCAAGGCCCGGCAAACGGCGCACCCGGCAATTTCCTTGCCGGGGTCGTCTGCCTTGGCCTTCTTGGCAGCGCCGGTGTCCTCGGATCCCTCGACGGCAAGCACGGTCTTGCCCTTGCGCTTCCTATTGCGGCGCCGGCCCTTCTTCGTCGGGGTGGCTGTGCCTTCGTTAGTGGAGTCGGTTTCCGTGCCGGCGTCCTCGCCGGGGTACTTCCTCCCCTCTTCAGCTTGAGCACACCTATCGGCCAGAACATAGAGGTCGGCCACATCTTTGACCTTGTTCATCGCCAGCTCTTCACGCATCTTGCGGTTGCGCACATTCTGATGGAATGCGCTGATCACGGCGGCGGGATGAACATCTGGGATGTTGTACTGCACCCGGCTGAACTTCTGTATGTACTTGCTCAGGGTTTCACCTTCCTTCTGGGGGATGATGTGCAAATCGCTTGCCTGGCCATGAGCCTGGTGGCCTCCAGTGAAGGCACCAACGAACTCATGACACATATCCGACCAAGAAGAAATGGAATCCGCCGGCAAGTGCATCAACAATGACATGACATTGGGTTTAAGCGCCAACGGGAAGTAATTGGCAAGCACCTTGTTGCCGCGAGCTCCAGCGGCTTGCATCGCAATGGTGTAGATGCTGAGGAACTCCGACGGGTGGGTCTTGCCGCTGTATTTCTCGCCGACGTCGGGCTTGAACGTGCGGTGGGACGGCCACTGGAACTGCCGCAGCTCACGGGTAAAGGCTGGGCAACCAACCTCGTAGGGTAGGCCGCCAGAGCCTCCCGGTGCTGGGTGGTCCGTAGTGGGCCCTGCCCGCCTATCTGACTGGTGGCGTGCGTCGCACCGGCGCTCGATGGTAGTTCGAGCGTCTTCTTGGGCTCGCTCCCGGAGAACTTGGCGCCGATCGCGGTGGGTCCGTGGGTCGGACGATGCTATGGAAATGTTATCACAAGCGTCATCACGACGGACCGGCACCCGCGATGTCTGGCGTGGCGGAGGAGAGTGCACCGTAGCCGCAGCACCTCCGGCCCTTCCACCACTGGGATGCGGTGGCTCGACGGAGCGCCGGCTTGAGGGCCCCGCTGGTTGTGGCTCATCTTTGTTGGCAACGCCAACGAGGCTCCGGATGGTGGCTCTCCACTCATCAAGCTTGTTCGCAGCAGCGCGTGCCAAGGCTTCGGCTGGCGTGGGTGGCGGCAAAAGCTGCGTGGACCGTGACGCGCTCCGACTTATAACCAAATTAGAAGGAGCTCTATCACGGCCTGGCGGCTGTGCGCCATTTTCGCCAGCGTCTCGACGTGCATGCTGGCCTTCTACGTCCCGCGAATGAAGCGCAGGACTCTTCCCGCGGTGGCGCCTAGGGTCACCGGCATGGTGACGCTGCTCATCGCGCGCAACCTGGGAGGAGCGCGTCATGGGCGCCGGCGTAGGCGTCTTGGAGGTCGCCGCGCCGCCCGTAGGTGGCACGACGCCGCCCCTGGAGGGCCCTGCGCCGCCTGTGGGGGGCCCGGCTCCGCCTTTGGACTTGACGGCGTGCGGCCCATCGTCTCGCGCACGAACGACACCGCTCGCCAGGCTCTGACTGCCAGAGCGATGTGGGTGCTCGTGGGCCGCGCCTCGGCTCCCGTCCATGACCGCTCCGCTGCCCGCCCGCACTGGTATGGGCCGTCCGGCTCCAGATGAGCCGATCGCCGTGATCATCTTCTTCTTGGGAGCCATGGCGACGAAGAACCTCTAAACTAGTTGCTAGACCAGATTTTCACAACTGCGCCCCCTACCTGGCGCGCCAAAGATGTTGGGGGAAACGACACCTATGGGATCACTGGAATCCCTTCTCTGGTTGGCAGGGGCGGGGTTGTGCAAAGAGCAGGTCTAGGAGCCAGCACAAAGATCGTTTACCCAGGTTCGGGCCACGAGGATGCGTAAAACCCTAGTCCTGCTTTGGTGTATGTATTTGAGTGTTCTTGAGTTCTTGAACTAGCTACGGTGCGTCTCTAGTCCAAAAGATCCGAATCCTGCTCCTGGATGCCTCGGGCCTCCTTTTATAGGCAAAAGGGGTCGCCACAGTGGCACACAGGAGGTGGAAAGGTGTACAGTGCGCAAGCTTATCGCTTGCCATTATGGGACAAGACGCATTAAATGCACTACCTTAGGTGTCCCGTTGTTTTACGGGGGATGGCAACGAGGCCCGTCCCATCCGTCGCCGCTCCATCTTGCTCCGACGCACGTCCAGGCCAATGAGGCATGCAGCGCCACGTAGGCTGGCAGGCTGCTGAGATGGCGTGGTGGTAGGGCCTTCACGAAGATTTGCATGCCACTACGTAGGTGTTTGCTGAACTGGCCTGGAAGCTGCATGTCACCACGCAGGTGCCTGCCCAGCTGGTCGGGCTGGCAGCTGCACGGGAACGACGGTGGAGTCTTGGCAGACGCGGGCCTGGCTGCGGCCCCGTAGGTGTCTTCGGCAAGGGCTTTGCCGGGGCCCTGACAAGGGTCTTTCCCTGGCATCGTGGTCGACCCCGGCAAGGGTCTTGCAGGGGGTCTCGTGGATTCCCTCGGCTAGGATCCCGCCGAGGATCATCGTCTTCTGGTCCTCATCTGATCTTGTGTGTTCATGATCTTGACAAAGATCTGCATGCCACCATAGAGGTGCCTCCCGAGCCTTGGTTCTAATGCGGTTGTTGGCGGCGTTGGAACCCTCGAGCTAAAGGGTGGCTCGCTCTGCTGGTGTTGGGCAAGTTGCCCCGGCAAGGGTCTTGCCGGGGCCGCGGAGGCCGCCCTGGCAAGGGTCTTGCCGGGGGAGTCTGCCTTGCCCTCTCGATCTTTGTGTCTCTGGTCTTGGCGTTTCTTTGATTGCCTTGTGCTCCGGCTTCCCTCTTCTGCCCTGCTCAGTGTGGCCGCGGGCATGGCTTTGACTGCCCGTGCACAAGTAAACGGGTACAAAGGAGAGCCCCTACTTTTGTACACCGACACCAGGCATCTCAAATGATTTGCCGGCAATCAATGATGCCTTGTTGTTCGAAATTCATTCCCATTTCTTGCATGGGACCAAAGCATGCACGCAAGGACACATATTTGCTTTTTCAACCAATTTATATGCACTGGAGCATGTGCATGTAGTTCAAATTTGAATTATGCACATAAATGCATTGAAAACTCAGTTAATGCATAAAAATGTCCAAACGAACCCCGAAAATTCACAAAAATTCACACAACACTCCTATTGTTCTATGTTGACACGAGAATTTTTTTGAAAGCAATAAGAGGCAATGGATATCGTTTCGTCCCCAAAGGTGGGACGTTCCCTACCGAAAATCATCATGCTTGTTGTGAGAAGCTCCAGTTTGTGAGAAGCATATACCCAAACCTGCCCCAAATGGGACAAAATTTGTACCACGACATGTTGATGCTGCTCCATGATAGCATGCCAAGTTTCATGAATTTCAGACGAGTTTTGGATTTACTAGAATTTAAAAACCAGGCATCTCAATGTTTTGCCAGCAATCAACGGTGCCCTGGTGTTTGAAATTCATTCCCATTTCTTGCATGGGAACTAAGCATGCAGCCAAGGACACAAATTTGAGTTTTCACCCAATTTATATGCACTGGAGCATGTGCATGTAGTTCAAATTTGAATTATGCACATAAATGCATTGAAAACTCAGTTAATGCATAAAAATGTCCAAATGAACCCCGAAAAATTCCAAAATTGAACACAACACTCTTGTTGTTCTATGTTGACACTCGAAATTTTTTGAAAGCAATAAGAGGCAACGAATATCATTTCGTCCCGAAAGGTGGCACGTTCCCTACCGAAACCATCACACTTGTTGTGAGAAGCTCTGGTTTGTGAGAAGCTTATACCCAAACCTGCCCCAAATGGGACAATTTTTTTACCACGGCATGTTGATGCTGCTACATGATAGGATGCCAAGTTTCATGAATTTCAGACGAGTTTTGGATTTACTAGAATTTAAAAACCAGGTATCTCAATGTTTGTGGCCGAGTGACGGTGGCAGGGTGTTTGAAATTCATTCCCATTTCTTGCATGGGACCTAAGCATGCAACCAAGGACACATATTTGATTTTTCAATAAGTTTATATGCACTGGAGCATGTGCATGTAGTTCAAATTTGAATTATGCACATAAAATGCCTGAAAAACCCAGTTAATGTATAAAAATGTACAAACGAACCCTGAATAATTCCAATTTTTTGACGACACACCTATACTTGCATGTTCACTGCAGATAAAAGTTCTAACAATTCAAACACCACCCTTTGTATCTGTGACCCCATTAGGTAATTCAAATGATCAAGACGATAAATCAAGTAGATCGCACACAGTTTATTATCACCAACCGTGTGAGATGCATCACAAAATATCTTTGAGCACCATCAGTGTATAGTATGCCCATGCTTTACGAGAGAAGGTGCGTCAGCTACAGTCCACAGCCGGCGTGTCAAGCACACTAGCTCACTCCCCAAATATCATTTCACTGTTCATTTGTCACCGGTGAAAGATGGGGACGTGGACCCACGCCGTGAGGGCAACTTCGGCGGCCCACTCCGGCGAGAGCGCGGCCGCAGCCGCCAGGCGCGTGCTAACAAGCTTCGTGAGGGCGACCGCAGTCTCTGTCCGGGCGGCCAAGGCAACCCAAACGACCGCTGTTGCTTCTCAGGTGGCGGCAGCAGCATCTGCCTCGGGGATAGCAACTGGCGAGAGCGGCACAATAGTTGTCCATTCCGCAGCGGTGGCCTTAGCCCTGCTGGAGGCCGTCCACGCCCAGCTCATGGCAGTCACCGCACAAATCGTACGAAGCTTCTCCGACAACGGTCGGCAACCCACGGCCGAAGAGCTGGCAATCGCCGAGAGAGTTCGAGCAGCCGTCCGTTCCTGCGTGGCATACCTTGCCACGACGGAGCCCGCCAGAGCCCAGATGGCGTCCGCCCACGCCCAGCTTGTGGCGGCCTTTTCTGAAGATATGGCGGACGCGGATGGCGAGATGCTTGCCGAGTATGGTGCAATTGATGCCATGGAGCCCCTTCCCCAGGAGACCGTCGGGCGCGAGCTGGACATGGAGGCGGCGGCGGAGATCGACGAGCACCAGCCATGGTAGTACTCTTTGTTTTGTTTAATTAAGAGCGCCGATCTTTAATTTGTTAGAGTAATGTTTAGGTCCGCTAGCTCTGTTTAATTGCTGAACTTGCTCGATTAAGAAGTTAGTCTCCTTTGTGTACCCAAATTATGCAATGACGTGGATGACCACTGTAACGAGGGAAATTCGAACCAAAATTTTTGACGTTCAAACTCAACACACACGGGTTAAGCTATCTGAATCGTTTGTGATGTTCACATATCATACAAAGTTCTGAATAAGGGACCGTGTCTGATGACACTTTGCGCGCCAGTTTTTTGGCTGAAGCGATTCCAAATTTTCGGCTTTCGCGGAAATATCTACCTCCCCGCCCCCCCTTACCAAAAGCCACATTTCCCCTCTTTTCGCCTTCCTTTCCAAGTTGAAACCTTCACTCCTTGCTTGAAGCGCCGCCGCCTCCTCGCCGTCGACCCTCCTTCATGCTCCTGGACCTCGCCTATCCAGGCAGGTAATCCACACCCGACCCCCATCCTCCTCCTCCTTCCACATCCCACATGCCCCTACCGCCGGCGCGAGTGCAACTCCACCCAAATCACCGACCCCTCCACCAAATAAGCGCCAACCTAAGCCATGGTGCACGCAGTATAGCCAGGACCTCAAGGAGCATTTGCCAGAGAAGCAAATCGCAGCCGCACGCGCAGATGAAGTCGTGATGGCTGCCATTTGTGCCGACCCCTAGATCTTGAAGGAGCACCTTGCCATTTGCTAGCTACGCCGATTAAGCATGCTCGGTTTACCCGTTGCGTGTGCTGCTCCTGCCTTTCCTTCACAAATTCTAGTGAATTGTGCTATCTAATTTTTACCATGCAATCTGTTGCTCTAGTGTATATGTTCTATATGTCATGCAGTGTGGTGCTCACTTATTAACTGTTTTGTTAATTAGTTGTCGTCTTTAGTTAACTGTTTGGTTCAATTATGCAAATGTGATGTTCAATTCTTCAGGCTACAATTTTGTATTGTCTTCCATGTGAGAAATAAATCGAATTTATCTTTACAAAATTGTGGGTGCATTCTGTTATTGTATACCATGTGAGGAGTAAACTGAATTTGGCTGTAGTAAATACATGAGAAACAAATACAATTGCTACAATTGGTTGTAGTTAACTGTTTGGTTAACTGTCTGATCTTCTATTAGGAGTATGTTATATTGTGCAATGTGGTGCTCAGTTAATGTTTGGTTCATTTGTTGTGGTGTTTAGTTAATTGCTTGGTTCAATGTTATATTGTGCAATGTGGTGCTCATTTAATGTTTGGTTCATTTGTTGTGGTGTTTAGTTAACTGCTTGGTTCAATTCTGCAATGCGATGTCCAATTGTCGTGGGTAGAATTTTGTATTGTTGTGCATGTGAGGAATAAATCGAATTTGGCTGCACTTAATACATGAGAAACATATACAAGTGCTAGACTTCCTAGTTCTTAATCATGCTTGGTTTGGATAAATGGGTTTTCCGTGTGGCTTGAATATATCTGATGAATTTGCAATGTGACTATTTTTCATCAACATATTTTACTGATAGCATGCGAACCCTTACTTAACCTGATGACTAACTACCTTATATGTGTTGCAGGGAAACAATGGGAAGAACTGAGGTTTACAGTCGAGGTTAGCACGTGCATGGTCCGTTGTCTAATAGCACATTATTGTGCAATTGCAGGAACCTTTCTAATATTTAGGTTTTTAACAATTTGGTCTTGCACATGTAGGTCCTGCTGTCAGAGGTTTTGACCCACTGTTCGACCCTTTTTTGCATATGGGGAAATGAGTTGTCCATGAATATCAGTCAAGTCAAGAAACTCAGAAAGATTGTTAGGATAAAGAAATTGGTGAGAAAAAATAACAAGATCTTTGTCTGCACAATGAAGAAGACATCAGTTCACTACAGGATGGTACTAACTATTATACCTTGACTTTTTAATTCCTTTGCCCCATTTCCAATATAGAGAAGATATTCATGCACATCCTTGTTTTTAGGCCTTTCCAAAGCAGTTCACTGATGATTACCTCTCAAACCACCTGTATGGTCAGGAGGCGAGGAAGGTATTCATACAACACCCATGGTTCAATATTGAAGTGTTCCTGAAGAGGACGAAGGATGGACGGTCAATCATCCACAGGCACTGACCTAAAGTTACAAAGACCTTCAACATCAATGGAGCCTCAATATTCGCCTTCTGCTTCAGCAGTTTTCTAGATGAGATACATCTGTCTATGTACCGTCTATGATGCTAATTTCGAAAGGTTATAGATGTTGCATGTGAAACTTGGTCCTGGTGTAGTTGTGTAATGGGGTAGCTGAGTGCTGAAGCTATATGATGTTGTACTCTGATGTATTTCAATTATGAAAATGAAATATATTGTGTGCTTAATATGAACTGTCGATTAGATTAATAAATGGATTATGAATCATCGGATAATTAGCCTGCTAGTGGCGAATTAGCCTGCTAATTGGGTTTTGCTATTGCAAACGGTTGTTGAAAAAATACCATGGGCGATGACCTTAGGCAACGCACACAGTTTCTAGGAATAAACCGTGTTGGATCAATGAACAATCACACACGACTTTCTCTTGAAAACTGTTTGCGTTAGGCCACCTTGCGCAAACGTTTACCACATGAAAACTGTGTGTGATGGACAGCCTTTGCCACATAGTTTCTTCCACGGACCGTGTGTGATATATTCAATAACGCAAGCGATTTAACGAGAAAAAATGTGTGAGATGTACCTGTGAACGGAAACGTTTTCCTTCGAGCGACTGTGTGGGATGTAACATACGAACGGAAACGTTTAGCGGGGACTGACTGTGTGGGATGTACTTGCGACCGGAAACAATTTTGCCGTATAATTGTATTTTTAGCTCTACTGACGTATTTCCGTATTTGAGCGCTCGTCGGTCGCACACTACCTCATTTTGCCGAACGTGTGTGCCAGGAGGGCATATCCCCGACGGTTTCTGGGTCGTGTGGGAAGGACCCCCCTATGACCCACACTCACTTGGCGACGGTTCCAAATGCCGTCACGGAAAGGGGTTTTAAACTGTTTGTTTAGGAGCTCACTGTACTAGTGTGAGCTAGATATCGAAGAATATGTTTTACAACCTTGTGGTGTGATTCCTTCGGTGTAGCTTGAAATCGGGCACACATGCAAACACTAGGCCTAGATGCACATAGATACAATAAAGAGCTACTCATGGAGCGGTATAACTTTTGATCAAAGTCTT